>NC_090448.1:194429040-194741415 GCF_031143425.1 Pleurodeles waltl | reverse complement strand
CCTGGACAAGTTCTGAGAGTTCAGAGGTTTCTGAGTGTGCTGAATATTCTGGATGATCTGGATGTTCTGTTTAATCTCTATGCTCTCAGAGAAGGACTCTGGGAAGGGGTGATTCAAAGCCTTTATTCCCCTTTCCTGGATCTAATCCATGTCATAAGACTCCCTTGAAGGATCCTTTGAAGACCCTTAAAACGGGGTAACCTTTGGCTCCATACTGAGTGTCATGGAAAGAGGGGTAGCTCCATTTGATTCCTCATGTGGGATTTTTTCTTTTTCCCAAAAAGTCAATATTTGCTTCTAAACCCTTCAGCTGAAAAGCCAGATTTGCTTTATTCGAAGGTGATTGGATACATTTTTATACGTGATCTTCCGGGGAGCAGGCGCTCTGAGCATAGCTTCTTCATGCCACATACTCTATAGTAGAATCAGGTTAGTAATCTTAAAAGTCTCTCAAAAGTCTCTCAGAGAGTAAGCAGCACCGAGAACAAAGAGCAGAACTCTAAAGCCCAGTCAGCAAAGACTAATCAGAACACACCAGTGTTTGGACCTGGCAGGGGAACTTTAGAAATCCAGGATAAGAGGATTAGAGCCAGGATAAAAGCCACCAGAATGGCACTAAACAGCAGTATTTAACCTATTGCACTGAAATACCACCTGAATAGCGTAAAGCTGTATCAGTGTCACCAAATATTCATGCACCTGGAGGACAGACCAGTGTCTAAGGTCTCTTAGACACTCCAGTCTCCAGGCTATGAGCTGTCGACTTTGAAAGATCTCTACAGCTCTCTTTTCCCTGTGCGGCTGTTGCAGCGTGCCTTAAAACTCAGTTAAAAATGATTCATAACCACCAATCATTCCAATTCACTTCACCTATCACTCTGACCGGGGCTCGAGTTAATTGATCTCCTGGTTCTCCTGAATTGTGCCTCAGGCCACTGTAGCTGCCACTACTGGGTCTCAACTCCAGTTCAATTGCTGGCCCCCTGGAACAACTGGGTCACACTTTGGCCCTTCTAGCATTCTATTGTTCCCTGGCTGCCATTCAGAATTAATTAACTGTGCTCCACAAGCACAGGGCCAAACGTTTCAGGCTTGAGGCCGCGCTCCTTGCTCCTCGGGCCCCAGCACCAGGTCACTGGCTCACTGCCCCCCCCACATACTTCTGCCTCTTCTGCTATCCGACCGCTTCTCAGGTCGCTTCTCAGACACCTGGCAGGTTGCCTTACTCTGCGGGCGGAGGTTCAGGCCGCATTCTCAGCTGCACCTTAGAGCCACCTTTCCCGCCCCACTACCCGGGGGTCCTGGGATACTGCTGTCAGCCAGGCAGTGCCCCAGCAGCCACAGCTGCCTAACCACCAAGCTGCCAAGCCGTCACTTCCTGGGCACTGAGAATCCACTGTACAGGCTCTAGGCCTGCCTGCCGCTGCTGCTTCATTCTGGTTCACTCTGGCTTGGCTTTTAGCCACTTGGGCCCCAGTTCCTGACCCCCAGGTTGCTAGCTCCCAGAGAGTCCAGCTACTGCCAACTGGCTCACACAGCAACCTGCGAGGCTCCAAGAGTTTCCGCTTCCTGCCTTCTGCTCACTGACTGCGTGAACACTACAGAAAAAGTATGGTTGATCTGGATAGGATACACAAATGGCTAACTCCCAATGGGATTCTATCTTCTTTAAAGCTGGTTTTTGAGCAAGAATGCATCAGCATCATTAACCAGATGTTTCAACCCCAGCTACTTTTCTAGATAACAGTCTCCTAGGTAGTGTTCGCCGCTATATGGTATTCATAGACCTCTGGTCTGCATTTGGCTCAATGCCAAGATTTTCTCTGTGGCAGGTGGTAGCCGAAAATGGGGGTACCCAAAGTACCTACAGGACATAACCATTAGACTGTGTGCTAACAAATATGCATAAGTTAGATGTCTGATCCATTCACTGTCAATAGAAGGGTAAAACAGGGATTTCCCTTAACCCACATTATTTACTGATATAGTAGCTCAGCTGGAGCAATTTGAGAATTATGCACCAAGGTTGTCAAACAATAATATGTTACTGCTTTGTAAATCACCTATGGGGCTACAGAAACTACTAGATCAATTTGAGATATTCTGCAAAAAGAGTGTTTTGGAGGTTAATATCGTCAATCCTAATCATACTACTAGATTCAACTCTATGCTGAAAGTGGTGCCACTGGAGAGGGTACCTTTCACCATCTGTGATCACACTAACAAAGCAGTATGACTGGCATGTTCAAATAGCTCATCGTAGGCTAAAAATGGAACAGCTAACCAGGGGAATAGTTAAAATGCAACAAGGTACACAATTTTGTCCTATTTCCCCTGTGATTTAAATTTATAACCATCACGTTCTAGTGGGCTGCCCTCTATGCTGCAGAGTTGTAGGGCAATAGGGATGCTTATGCCCTGGTGGCAGTTGAAAATCAATGTATGTGTCTACTGACTTGTCTCCCTATTAGTAATAAAGCTATCCCCCCTTTGATTAGATTTGGGGCTAAGATCAATCTCCGATGAGATAGGAGTGAGTCCTTTCTTATACTGGAGAAAAACTGGGCTACCCCTGAGCTGTCATCCTACCATCAGGGCCTAGAGGAAAAACTACATATTCCAGGTTCATGTAACATACCCTGGATTAGGTATGTAAAAATGCCCCTAGCACAAAATGGACATGAGAGCTAGGCCGGTGGAGGCTAGTGTGATTTCAAAGTTATTAATCAGGTCCAATTACTGGAAATATAAATTGGGAACATAGAATTGGCAGTCCAATCTTGTTTTTTTTTAACTGTTTCCTTCCTTGACGAAAAGGATGATTTTGCTGAGAAACGTTTTCTGAACAAGTTTGAAACCACACATGCTAAGAGGTTTATTTAAATCTTGATACAAGACACTGCTGCTTCATTCATTTGCTGCTAAATTGCTGTGTGATCCAAAGGAGGGAGATAGGCAATACCTCTCCTGCAGAGAGATGAAAGAAACAATTGAGCATGCTATACTCTTCTGCCCAGCTTACATGAGTAGCAGGAAGATATGGATCTTACCTTTTGTCATAATTTGGATATCAGGAACCTCAGAGAGGCACTTAGAATTTTGAATTCAGACACAAGCCTATTGTTTTCGAGAGTAAGGCAGAAATTGAGTATTGCCTTAGAAAGCTAAGGTAGTGACGTATAGTTAAATTCTGCTTCCTTCACAATACTAATGGGCATGGTTCTAATCACTTAGCTGCTGGGCCTTTTTTGTCTATTTGGGGTACTTTGCGCTTTGGCCTTCATCACTTTTTGACCATGTAAGCTATCCATGCCAAATTTGTGTCTTTTTTTACCAACATTCTATGGATTTTAAAGGTACCCAGAGTTTGTGAGTTCCCCCGGAGGAGACCAAAAAATTAGCCAAAATACACCTACAATTTAGTTTTTTTTTTCAGAAAAATGGGAAAAAGCATGTTTTTCCCTGAAAATGGTATCAACAAAGGGTTTGCGGTGCTAAAATCACCATCTTCCCAGCTTTCAGGGAAAGGCAGACATGAATCAGAAAACCACATTTTTCAACACAGTTTTGCCAATTTACTGGGACATACCCATTTTTCACTATTTTTTGTGCTTTCAGCCTCCTTCCAGTTAGTGACAGAAATGGGTATGAAACCAATGCTGGATCCTGGACAGCTAAACATTTATGAAAAAGAGACAGAATTCTGAATTCAGCAAGTGGTCATTTGTGTAGATCTTTCAAGGTTTTCCTACAAAAAGTAACAGCTAAAATAAAAATATATTGAAATTGAGGTGAAAAAAAGAGCCATTTCTGGCCATGTTTTCTTCTGTAACTTATTCCAGCTATGGCAGATTTTTGAAAGCAATATAACGTTATGTCTGCTAGACTGTTCTGCTTGTGGGGATATATAAGGCTTGTAGGTTCATCATGAATCCTAGGTACCCAGAGACAATAAATGAGCACCACCTTGCAATGGGTTTCATTGTACCGGGATCTGCGGCAAGGCCCTCGACTGGATCTCCTCCTTCCTCTCCGGCAGAACCCAGAGAGTCCGCCTTCCGCCCTACCTCTCCGAATCCTCCAAAACCGTCTGTGGCGTCCCTCAAGGATCCTCCCTCAGCCCAACACTTTTCAACGTTTACATGGCTCCCCTCGCCAACATCGCACGATCCCACCACATCAACATAGTATCCTACGCAGACAACACCAAGCTGATCATCTCCCTCACGAAAGACCCCACAACAGCAAGAAACAACCTCCACAAGGGACCCACGCCATCGCCAACTGGATGGAATCAAGCCGCCTCAAGCTAAACAAAGACAAAACACAGGTCCTCATCCTCGGCAGCAACCTCTCCGCCTGGAACGACTCCTGGTGGCCTACCTCCCTTGGACCCTCCCCCATCCCCACCTCCCAAGTACGGAACCTGGGCATCATCCTTGACTCAGCACTCAGCATGACTCAGCAGGTCAACGCAATCTCCTCTTCCTGCTACAACACCCTCCGCATGCTCCGCAAGATCTTCAACTGAATTCCGATTGAAACCAGAAAAACAGTCACCCACACCTTAGTCAGAAGCCGACTGGACTTCAGCAACGCACTCTATGCAGGAAACACAGGCACACTACAAAAGAAAATGCAACGTATCCAAAATGCCTCCGCCTGACTCATCCTTGACGTCCCACGCCATAACCACATCTCTGCCCACCTCAGAGAGCTACACTGGCTAACCGTATCGAAGAGGATTACCTTCAACCTACTTACTCACGCACACAAAGCCCTCCACAACACAGGTCCGGCCTACCTCAATGACAGACTCACCTTCCACACCCCCGCCCGCCAGCTCCGCTCCACCAGCCTCGCCCTTGCCTCTGTCCCCCGCATTCACCGCACCACCACCAGAGGAAGATCCTTCTCTTACCTCGCCGACAAGACCTGGAACTCCCAACCGCTCCAACTACGCCACACCCAAGACCTCCTGGCCTTCAGAAAACACCTAAAAACATGGATATTCGACCAATAGCTCCCCCCAGCGTCTTGAGACCCTGACGGGTGAGTAGCGCGCTTTATAAATTGATTGATTGATTGATTAATTACCGGATATACAGCAATTTATTTGGTGAAATACAAAGAGTGAGAAATAGGTATCAAGGAAACCTCTGTAATTCCAAAATGGCCACAAGATAAGGTGTTGAGAAGCAGTAGGTATTTGCACATCTCTGAATTCCGGGGCCCCAATACTAGCATGTGAACTACAGGGCATTTCTCAAATGGACTTCTTTTTTCCACACTGTCTTACATTTGGAAGGAAAAAATGTAAGTGCTTAGCTGTGGATTTTGGCCTCTAGCTCAGCCGGCACCTAGGAAAAACTACCAAACCTGCACATTTTTGAAAATTAGACACCTAGGGGAATCAAAGATGGGTTGACTTTGCAAACGCAAAAAATTGGCCAAAAAATAATTTGTCCTCATATTTTAGTGACAGAAAGTTCTGGAATCTGGCACCCGGCATTCCCTCAAGTCTCCAGATAAAAATGGTACCTCACTTGGGTGGGTAGGCCTAGTGCCCGCGAAAGGAAATGCCCCAAAACACTATCTGGACAAATAAAAAAACTATTTGTTTTTGCGTGGAGGGGGGGCATTTGCATTTTTGGTCGAGGGCTCAGCAGCCATCTAGGGAAACCTACCAAACCCAGACATTTCTGTGAACTAGACACTTGAGGGAGTCCAGGGAGGTGTGACTTGCGTGGATCCCCCAATGTTTTCTTACCCAGAATCCTCAGCAAACCTCAAATTTAGCTAAAACATCACACTTTTCCACATTTCTTTGTGGGATCACTGCATCGGGAGGAAATTCCTACCACGCAGTGTTCCCCTCAGTCTCCCGGTAAAAATTAAACCTCACTTGTGTAGGTGAGCTGAGTGCCTGTGACAGGGAAGAGCCAAAAACATGTTGAATTTGAGAGGGAACCAAAGCGGGTCCAAAAGGGCAGTCTGAAAAAAAAAAATTAGGCTGACAAGTGCAGAAGAATTTTTATCGGTATAGATGAGACAATGCTGGGTGGTAGGAATTTTGTAAATTCCTGCAGATTCCGGAAGGTTCCTTCACAAAAATGTGGGAAAAATGTGTGATTTTCATCTACGATGGAGGTTTGCAGGGCATTGTGGGTAAGAAAATGGTGCGGGGTGCATGTGAAGCACACCACCCTGGAATCACCCAGATGTTTAGTTTTCAGATGTGTCTAGGTCTTGTGGATTTTTCTACATGGCAGCATTCGAAAGTCCAAAAAGTGCAGCCCCACTATTCCAAGTAGGACAATTTTGAGTTAGCCAAGCTCTCATGGCCCAAATGTAAAACCAAAACTCAAAATAATCAAGTGTCCTCTTGCTTGCCGTGGGATAAGATGTTTTATTATGCGGGGAAGAGCTGAAAGACTGTTACCCCCTTTAGTTGGGGTGGGGGCATAACCCCCCAACTTGTAAAAAATATATCTATTGTAGAATAATGCATGTGTGGGCATGAGTGAAAAGTGAAGCGGGGCTCAATTGAATGGAGTCTTCTCATAGATCGCTCAGACCATGCAGACGAGCTAATTCAAGAATTGATGCCCCTGTTTTCCCCATACAAGGGGATGCAAAACGATTCATAGAATCAATTGCATAGGCCATAGCACAATTAAAGATGCCCATTGTAAGTCTTTCCCCAGACCATTCCAATTGCTCCAAACATAGCGTGTCTAAAATATAATGCTCATCAACATTCGCCCTTAGACTTTGCACACCACACATTTACTACCAAAGAGCAAAACCTGTGCTATCACCCACCAACCCCTAGGGCTGTAGCAGCTTTAAATGTCTTAAGTTCGATATTTCCAGCAGATAAGGCAAACATTTAATGTTTGGATACTGAATTAGTCATATTCTTTCGGGTACTCGAGAAACGGACCGCCGCATGTAAGCTTACAAATATTAAATGTTTGCCTAATCTTTTACGCCTTGAGAAAGCCCCAGCTTATAAAGCCAGAGGGAGCGAAACACGTGTTGGCTGATCTTCTTTTCCCTTGTCATCATTTTGGATATTGCTTCTGTTTCGAAAATAAGTGACTTTTTGAGCATATGAAATCACAACGTCTGTACAACAATGAAATAAATTTCTAATTTGATAACTCGAAGAACTTCTTGAGTGGGACTTTACCTTTTGTTTGTATTGCATACCCTTTTTAGAGGACGTGGGTCCTTGTCCGCTGGTCTAAGTCCCCCACCTCATGAACAAGGCATTTTTACAGGAGAATAGTGACTTTGGACCCTCTCCAGTATTGGAGCTTGTTTTTCAATATTTCCAGCAGAGTGGCTACCCCACAAATGGAAACAGGTTGAGAAGTTGAAATGATAATATCAGAACCTAATTGCTTTAAGTGATGGTGATCCTTATAGGCAAAGTGGGTAAGAGATAATAAATGCGGTTTATACATTTTAACCTCCTCCTGAACTAATTGCCGTTTAGAAAACCAATCAAGACCACATATATTCCAACACATACATCTCAATGTAGCCATTACGAAGCCCATTTCCAATCATCCAAACATGAGCTATCTCATACACATACCCTAATCCAACCAACATAATAATCAATGTGACTGACAATATCATGATCCTGACTCATTTAATCCCACTCCTCTCCCACCCATACCTTCTCAAACATTCTTGCAGTATTCCAATTAAACACACCATCCCTACTAGCCCCTCACCATCAACCCCCTATCTGGTGAAAAGAATCCTCCCCACCCCCATATCTGTCAATGACTAAAGACAGCCCACGGACACACCCACCTTAGGTCCCCCAACCCCCAGCCAATCCACCACACACACCGCATAATAAAAACAGCAACATAAAAAAAAGAAATCTGACAGCAGAAATCTAAATTCAAAAAATCCATTCCAATTCAGTATCAATACAGTACCATAATAAGGGGCCACCTCGGTAACTTAATGCAACACAGTCCTTCGCAGAGTATGAAGAGCATTCTGAGCCACTTGTTCTGTGAAACAAATGCTTGTCCAGACATCTTTTCGAATTTTTAACCTAGCTGGTTCCAGTTGAAACACTTGGGCCTCAATGGCTTTTAGAGTCAATCATCTGACAGAGCTTCCATCGCCTTTCCATCATGGCCTTAGAAAGATCTTAGCGAACTACAATGGACATGAAATCAATTGTGACAGGAGTAGCAGGATTGGTCTTCAAAAAAATGGCTTGCCACAGTAAAACGTTACTAACATAAATTAGTATTAGATGCAGATGTGCCCTTATAGAGCTACTATAAGGAGGGGCGTTATTTCGAGCCAATGTCCCACTCACTGAGATCAGGAAATACTTTTCCAAAGAGTTGCAAAATAAACAGGTGAGGATCATTACGCTCCTTTTCTTCCTGTATACCCAAAACACCCAGATTATGGGGGTCATTCCGACCCCGGAGGTCAGTGTTCATATGGTGGTAAGTACCGCCAACAGGCTGGAGGTACGTACCGCTATATTATGACATTGGCGGGTTGGCTGAAGCTAACCCGCCAATGTACTACTCCGACCGCCACAGTGGTAACGGCCGCCGGGCTGGAGATATCCATCTCAGCGGCTGTCACTGTTCCCACTGTGGGATTGTGACCCCGCCTACCGCCATGGTTTCCGTGGCATTCGTAACACCATGAAAAACATGGCGGTAGGCCATATCAGTGACAGGCAATTCCTTCCCTGTCACTGATAGAGGTCTCCCCCCTTCCTCTCCAGGTACCCCCACCCCCTCACCTCTCTAAATCTCACCCCTACATTCACACCCCTTCATACACACACACGCATACACACACATCCATTTCCACATGCTTCCACGCATGCAAACATCAATTCACACACTCATCCGCACGCACTTTCAAACATACACGCAGACACACATTTACATAACACAACATAAATGCACTCAATCCTCCATACATGCACACATGCATTAAACACTCAACACACACCCACATTCACACACACACATTCACACCCCCACACACACACACAACATCCCCCAACCCCTTCCCCTGTCAGCGACCTGACTTACCTGTGTTGAGGGGGTCCTCCGGCAGGAGACGTGATGGGGCGCAGCTGCCACCAGCAGCACCTGGCAGCAGAACACCGTCAGGCTGTATTATTGGTCATAATACAGCTGGCAGCAGTCTACTGGCATGGGGTTGCTGGTGGCAGCAGCGCCACCTTACCGCCATCAGCCATCATGGCCACAGCGGGATTTCCGTCATTTGTGGCGGAAATCTGGCTGTGGTCATAATACGGCAGACAACTGGTAGCCGCGGTGACGGTCTTTTGCCGGCCGTCACCACAGCAGTAGGCGGTTTTTACAGCCAATGTCAAAATGAGGGTCTATGTCTTCATTGGCAATTCTCCAAATCTTCAATTTTAGGCTGGAAATATATCAGCTGCTGATCATGCTTCCTAAAGCGGCTGGTCCTACTTCCTCAGCACCCTGCAACACGCTGCCAAAGCTCCATCATATTTGTAGCAAGAGCAACAAATTTACCAGATACTTTGGGTAGTTATCTTTGAATCAACGTAATATCAGCTCTTGCTTGCACGTAATGCTGATGGACGTCTGTTTGCTGTGCTTTTAAATACTGATATATCTCAAGAATAGGGGGCTCTCATGCCAGATCTGTATTAGAAGTCTCACTAGCTGTCACTGCAGCCAATGAAGCTTCAGCTAGCAGAATGTTGTCTACAGAGGCAACAGTCGGGGTTCTTGGCAAAGCTTCCCGATTAGCATCATTGGCCGCTACAATATCATCAAAATTAATCTGCTACCTAAGTAATTGTATTTGTTTTGCGCAATTCCCCTTTGGGTTCTAATTCCTGTACTTTCTTTCTCAAAAGATTGGAGCAAATTTGGGCAGAATTTAGCTGAGATGCACAGCTTTGGATTTAACCTACCAGTTAGGAGTTCATAATGGTTTGATCTGGGACTGGATAAGCTGTTTTCGATTTTGATAAGCCATAATAGTTTTTTCATTATTCTGTCTCCCTCTCTCTCATTTGCTTGACGATTTATATTATACTGTATTACCCCTCAATGGCATTTGTTTGCAGACTGTGTTTAATGAGCTTGAGTCTTTAGTATGTGTTATTGTTTATCTTCTGTGTGAAGTGGTTACATCTTTTTCTCTTTTTTGATTTCTGACTCAGAAATACAAATTAAAAAAAAGAGTATCTCAATTTTTTAATGTAAAGTAGCCCATTATTATCATACCTAACTATAATGACACTTTAACCTTTGATATTTTCAGTGTATTTCTAGGCTTTTTGTAAACATAAAGTAATATTTTATACTATACATACCTAGGAGTTCCCTGCTTCATGTACGGCTCAGGGCCTAGCTGAAGGGCGGTTGGGCACAGGGCCTCACAGCAACTCAGGCCATACACCCAATCACTGCAGACAGCCAGCCCCTGTGGTGCATGTCTCTCAGGCATGCACACCATAGGGTTTTCTGTGGGACCTGTGGTCAGGCTCTCTACCTAAACCCTCTAGTTGACCAACCTTGCCACATATATCGTTCAGCTTCACCAAGGCACTGTTTTTTTTTTTTTTGGTCTCATTGTACATTAGCACCACTGTACTACTGTGAAATTACATGGGTGAGGGCCTGCTCTGAGCACCATGGAAGTACTGTGGTACTGCAGTGCTGTGAAAAATAATCTTATTTGACCCCCCCACTAGGGTAGGGTGTCAGGGTACTCTAACACTGCCTCTTATTTTTTTTATTTTATTTGTGCTCTATAACACAGGGACCACATCCCTAAGTCATAAAATGGCAGCTGAAACTTTCTCTTCATGATGTAGCTAGCCAATGAGCTTGTGTATTTTGACTTTGTAGCATCGCAGCAGTATAGAGGGAGTACCAGGGTAGCTAATTAGATCGCATGTGTTCAGCTCATGATACCTTAAATTCTCAGTAACTATTGCACAGATATATACCAAATCACAAAAACATACTTTCTGGATCAAGCTCTAGCTTCCTGTCAAAGCTGGTGCAATTCTGTCATGCCATTTTGGCTGTATCTAAAATTGTATGAAAAATTGCATGAAGAAAATATGTTTTGAGGACCTCTCTTTTCTTGGCCCCCACTTGACAGTTCACCCCAAAATATTCCAGGAAGGAGCTGAGTTGGATGAGTGTTTCTTTCAAAAAGTTTCAGTAAAATTTGTCAAACGGTGCCAAAGTTATTCGCAACCCAAATAAATCAATTTCCTACAGAAACATGGTCCTATCTATAACTACATATTGGCAACCATCACTAGAATGTAAATCGATACATGCTTCCTGGAAAGTTTTGATGTGATCCATCAAGCATGAGCCGTGAAAAAAAGAGAGGTAAAAAAAAACAAGTCTCCCAATGCATTTTCCATGAACTTCTTCAGGTAAAAACTGCTGAACCGAATTTGACAACACAGGAGGGGTGCCTAGGGCCAGGAGGGCTCAAGGAGGGGGCCTTCCTCCCCTTTTTTATTGCATTTGTAACCCCTATGTGTATTGTATTTGGCCCCGGGATGCATGCCCCTCCCCTTAGATTTTGGTTGCATGTTTAGGGTTCGAGGGGACCAAAAAGGTTTGGGGAGGTGGGCAACATGCCTCCCTCCCCTGTTTAATCATATTATTTTCTTATCTCTAATGTCATTCTAGTTGATAAAATATTGTACATAAAGGTAGCATGGATGATGTTAGTGATATTATCAATGGTGCCATTTGAGATGTCATCAGTGATTCCAAAATAAAAAAAGTATAAAAGTAGCATGGATGATGTTAGTGATGCTATCAATGGTGCCATTTGAGATGTCATCAGTGATTCCATAAATTATGTCATAGAGCATGTAGTGATTAATGTGATATGTGAGAATAGTGCATGGCGGAGACACAAGTTACAGCAGGTGTATCTCTGTCTTTATTGAGGTAAAATTATTCACCTAAATATAACATTACTTTAACCTTTGATTTTATATATATATGTGTGTGGTCACCACTAGGCAGTTTAAGTTAGGGCCATGGTTCCATTGATAAAGTTATTTGATTTGCCTATCTCTGTGGCACAGATTGATGAAACTTCACAAACTTTTTGAAAAAAGTGCTGCAGTGATTCTTGTGCACAGAAAGTTTCGGGTAATCCGTTAAGCGGGGGCTGTAGATGGCTGGCCTGGCTTATAGTGGGTACCTTGTGGTACTCACACCTTGTGCCAGGTCCAGTTATCCCTTATTAATAGATTAGAGGTGTTCTAGCAGCTTAGGCTGATAGAGGTAGCTATAGCAGAGCACCTTAGGCTGAACTAGGAGACATGCAAAGCTCCTACCATACCACTTATATCACTTAGCACTATATCATAAGAAAACACCATACTCAGAGTTACTAAAAATAAAGGTACTTTATTTTAGTGACTATATGCCTCAGAGGATATACTCCTCTAGGAGGTAAGTAATATACACAAAATATACACACAAACCAAAATCAGGTAAGTAAACAGTTAGAAAAGTAGTGCAAACACTGTAGAACACAATAGAATGCAGTAGGAGACAATTATCCTAGGGGCAACGCAAACCATATACTCCAAAAGTGAAATGCGAACCACGAATGGACCCCAGGCCTAGTGTAGTGTGTAGAGAGTCACTGGGAGTGTAAGAAAACACTAAGGGTGTCCAAGATACCCCACCCCAAGACCCTGAAAAGTAGGAGTAAAGTCACCCTACTGCCCCAGAAAGACAGTAAAGTCGAGATAGGGGATTCTGCAAGGACAACAACTGACTGAAAAGCACTGAAGACAGATTCCTGGACCTGAGGACCTGCAAATGAAGGGGACCAAGTCCAAGAGTCATGCAAGTGTCCAGGGGGGGCAGGAGCCCACTAATCCCCAGATGAAGGTGCAAAAGGGCTGCCTCTTGGTGGAAGAAGCCAAAGATTCTGCAACAATGGAAGGTGCCAGGAACTTCTTCTTTGGTCGGAAGATGTCCCACGGTGTGCTGGAGGATGTAGAGTTGTTTCCAGGCAGTAACACTACAAACAAGTCTTGCTAGCAGCAAGAGTCGTGGTTAAATGTTTTGGATGCTGCCAGGGCCCAGGAAGGCCCAGGAGGTCGCCCCTCTGAGGAGGAGACAGAGGGGGCACTCAGCAACATGGAGAGCCCATGCAGAAGCAGACAGCACCTGCAGAAGCACCTGAACAGGTGTTCAGAAGATCTGAGTATGGTGGTCATCTCAGCACAACAAAAGAGGGTCCTACGAAGTTGGAGTCCAACTCAGCGAGTTGGGCAATGCAAGACGGAGTGCTGGGGACCTGGGCTAGGCTGTACATGAAGGAAGTCTTCAAAATTGCACAGAAGCCCGAGCAGCTGCAGTTCACGCAGTACACAGGATTACTGTCTGGCGTGGGGAGGTAAGGACTTCCCTCTACCAAATTTGGACAGAAGGGCCACTGGACTGTCGAGGTCACTTGGATCCAGCTCCTGTGTTCCAGGGACCACGCTCGTCAAGATGAGAGGGGACCCAGTGGACCGGTGATGTAGAAGTTTGGTGACTGCATTGGCAGGGGGAAGATTCTGTCGACCCACAGGAGATTTCTTCTTGGCTTCCAGTGCAGGGTGAAGGCAGACAGCCCTCAGAGCATGCATCACCAGAAAACATTTGAGAAAGCCGGCAGGATTAGGTGCTAAAATGTTGCTGGTAGTCGTCTTGCTACTTTGTTGCGGTTTTGCAGGTGTCCTGGAGCAGTCAGCGGTCGATCCTTGGCAGAAGTCAAAGAGGGAGATGCAGAGGAACTCTGGTGAGCTCTTGTATTTGTTATCTCAAGAGCTACCCACGGAAGAGACCCTAAATAGCCCACGGAGGAGGATTGGCTACAGAGAAAGGTAAGCATCTATCAGCGAGGTCTCTGACGTCACCTGCTGGCACTGGCTACTCAGAGCTGTCCATT
Organism: Pleurodeles waltl; assembly: GCF_031143425.1. Lineage (NCBI taxonomy): Eukaryota > Metazoa > Chordata > Amphibia > Caudata > Salamandridae > Pleurodeles > Pleurodeles waltl. The sequence goes on along the minus strand of NC_090448.1, from coordinate 194,727,411 downwards.
GTGCCCTCACACCTCTGCATCCAAGATGTCTGGTACACACTGGAGGAGCTCTGGGCACCTCCCTTGGGAGGTGCTGGTCAGGGGAGTTGTCACTCCCCTTTCCTTTGTCCAGTTTCACTCCAAAGCAGGGCTGGGGGGATCCCTGAATCGGTGTAGACTGGCTTATGCAAGGAGGGCACCATCTGTGCCCTTCAAAGCATTTCCAGAGGCCAGGAGAGGCTACTCCTCCCAGGCCCTTCACACCTATTTCCAAAGGGAGAGGGTTTAACACCCTCTCTCAGAGAAAATCCTTTGTTTTGCCTTCCTGGGACTGGGCTGCCCAGGCCCCAGGGGGACAGAAACCTGTCTGAGGGTTGGCAGCAGCGGTAGCTGCAGAGAAAACCCCGGAAGGTTAGTCGGCAGTACCCGGGCTCAATGCTGGAGACCCGGGGATGCATGGAATTGTCCCCGCAATACCAGAATGGTATTGCACTAACAATTCCATGATTCTGGACATGTTACATGGCCATGTTCAGAGTTACCATTGTGACGCTACATATAGGTGTTGACCTATACGTAGTGCACGTGTGTAATGGTGTCACCGAACTCACAAAGTCCGGGGAAATTGCCCTGAACAATGTGGGGGCACCTTGGCTAGTGTCAGGGTGCCCATACACCAAGTAACTCTGCACCCAACCTTCACTAAGTGAGGGTTAGACATATAGGTGACTTATAAGTTACAGTGTAAAATGGCTGTGAAATAACGTGGACGTTATTTCACTCAGGCTGCAGTGGCAGTCCTGTGTAAGAATTGTCTGAGCTCCCTATGGGTGGCAAAAGAAATGCTGCACCCCATAGGGATCTCCTGGAACCCCAATACCCCGGGCACCTAGGTACCATATACTAGGGAATTATAAGGGTGTTCCAGTGTGCCAATCAGAATTGGTAAAATTAGTCACTAGCCTGCAGTGACAATTTTAAATGCAGAGAGAGAATAAAGACTGAGGTTCTGGTTAGCAGAGCCTCAGTGATACAGTTAGGCACCACACAGGGAACACATACAGGGCATACTTTATGAGCACTGGGGTCCTGGCTAGGAGGATCCCAGTGACACAGGCAAAAGCAAACATACATACAGTAAAATTGTGGGTAACTTGCCAGGCAAGATGGTACTTTTCTACAGGGGCAAAAAAGTTATTTTTCCCATGTTAATTCCCATAGGGCCTGACTGGAGCACAAACTGCTAGCTTTTGGTACGTAGATTGTGCTTTCGCTTATTTGGTGCAAATTTGTTCAGTAGTTTGAGAGAAATTCAAATTTGGACATCTCTGGCCAAGGCAACTTTGCGACTATTTCACGAATATTTTGTTGAAATTCGTGAATTTTCATGAATGCATGTGCGAAAATAAGCACTGCAATTGCCCGATGCAACCTGACCAGAAAGTTGAGGTCACCATTTCATTTAATAGGACACTGTCCCCAAGGGTGAAAATTCTAATTTAAAGCTGCAAAAGGGGTCAGGGTGAAGGTGTCCTCACCCTGGAGGTGTGATATAGGTCTCTATACGTGTGTAGTGCCTTGAGACCCCATGGGTGATTAGCTGCACTATAGAAATACTGATTGATACATATAGGTGTGTTGTGAGGGCAAATTATGGATTTCAAATAATTTTGTGTCAGCATGGACGATATTTATGAATTTTAGAGAATCTTTAGAGAATTATTTGCAAAATATTCCCAAATGTGAGAAAATGTGCAAGAAAAAACTTATTCATACACTAATTCATTCACTCATACATGCACTCAGACTTATGCATCTACTCAGACCCACTCATAGACTCACACACCCACTTTCAGACCCACTCAGACACTCACGCACCCACTCACAGATCCACTGAGAGAGGCAGGCCCGTGGCCAACCTGTGCTGCGCACGGCCAAAGGACATGCATGACGGGTCAGGTGGTTATGAGTGCTTGGCTGCAAGGCCTCGCTACAGGTAACTATCATTCACAACTTCGCCATGCATAGCTAATTACCCCACATATATCATTGATGAGATCTCTCATGGTATATTTGATATCACCACTGCAACATTTACAATAAAATTATTGATAAGAAAACTGTGCAGGACGAACGCTAGAGTAATATTTACCTTAGAGAACAAGTTATAGTGACTTGAAAGAACTCTATAACTGCTGAATTTCTATGGTTGCAGGGTGACTTGCGAATCGGCAAGACACGCGATTCGTTTCATGATAATTTAATCTTGTTATTCATTGCACGCTACCATTTCTTGACATCTGCATGGTGGCTTAAGAATCGGCAAGACACGTGATTTGTTTTATGGTGTTTTAACTTTGTTGTTCATTGCGCGCTACCATTTCTTGACATTTACATGGTGGCTTAAGAATCGGCAAAAGACGCGCGATTCGTTTCATTGTACTTTGATCTTGTTGTCCATTGTGAGCTGTTATTTCTTGGCATTTACATTGTGGTTTACGAATCGGCAAGACGTGTGATTCGTTTAATGATGATTTGACTTTGATATTCATTGCGTACTGTCATTTCTTGGCATTTTACATGGTGACACTCGAATCGGCAAGACGCACGATTCGCTCCTCGAGTTTAATTCATGTTTTTTATTATATGCCACTATTCTAAGATATTTATCATGTAATATTCGAGTTGACAAGTTATGTGATTTGTTTTCCTGAATCCATATTGTGTTATTCATGGTGCACATTCCTTTTGTGGTGTTTACTATATATATATATATATAAATCTACAATATGCGCAATTTGTGTTGAAACATTTTAAGAGTACACAGAAGATCAGAGTTTCTAGATGCAATATTGTATGGTTCTAGTATGCATTCTCAAAAAAGGATTTATATGACTGGTTTAAAATTTAGTCAGAATGTTTTTCTGATTCTCATGTAAAGGAAAGTACTTGAATAAGAAAGTTTTCATTTAATTCATCTTGATTCCCTTACAGGTATCTGGCCATCTTGAAACGTAGTCATTTTAAACTTAATTCGTAGATTGTTCATGTTTTCAGAATTACTATGCTTAGAATCATAGTCTAGTATTGATTTCAGGAGATATAATTTTCATATTGTGTGTTCTAACCTTTTTTTTACCACAGGTCTCCTTCGCAGCTGTTTCCCTTCCTAATCCCCTCTGGAACTCTCTTAGCCTCTGTGATTTATCTATCAGAGTTTTGGAGCTGTTCAGTGGTAGACATGTTGGGAACGTGCGCAGACCCGAGTATCTGGTGACTCTGACAGAATAGTGAGCCCACAAATTATTATCCTCCTGGTTTGTGTATGTTCTCAGCATGGCCACTCTGGATGAGTTAGTCAAGGCTATCCCCCAGCTCCAGGCAGAGGTGGTATCATCCAAAGAATTGACAACTAGCTTAGGTAAGAGAGTGAGCCAGTTGCAAGATAAGGTAGAGAAGAAGGAACAAAGTCCCATAGGTGTGTCCTGGCCTGGTACTTCTTCTCAGGCTTCTGGAAGTAATCTGACAAACATTTCCCTAAATGTTCCTTCCGCAATTCCTTTAGCTCCCCCAGAACGTTTCTCAGGTGACCCTTTGAATGCGCAATCTTTCCTGGTTCAAGTGGGACTACACTTCACCTGCAGACCACATACTTTCCCCGATGCCCAGTCCAAAGTAGCTTTCTTGTTATCATATTTGGCTGGGGATGCAGCTACTTGGGCAATTCCTCTTGTGCGTAAAAATAGTCCCTTGTTGTACAACTGGAGAAATTTTGTTTGTGAGTTTGAGAGAGTTTTTGATCGTAGAACTGTAACACAGTCAGCAGATAGTGAATTATTAGATTTACGCCAAGGGAATCAAGACCTAGTGTCGTATTTAGCCAATTTTAACCAGCTGGTTGCCGAGACATCCTGGCCTGAAGAAAAACAAGCGGTCTTGTTTTACAAGGGACTCAAAGAGGAACTAAAAGATATCTTAGTGCAAATCAACCCACATCCTACAGACTGTCAAGAATTAATAAACCTTGTCTTGAGGTTTGATCATCGTTTAGCAGAACGTAAAGCAACACGCAACAAGATTGAAAAATATTCATGGCGTGTTCATGATAACAGAGACTCAAGAACTCCGAAAGAGAGAACGCCAGAACCGATGGAAATTGGAACCATCAGAAGACCTTTGACCAAAGATGAAAAGGACCTGAGCAGAAAAAATGGACAATGTCTTTATTGTGGGCGAAAGGGTCATTTTGCCAAAGATTGTCCAATCAAACCAAAGAAAAAGCAAGGTCCAGTTTCAGAAGGTCGCAGCCAATGCACCAGTCGAGTTGGAAAACGAAAACACCCAAGATGCAGAGAAGGGTTGCTCGTGGGTGTCACCGTGGACCCTTCACAATCTAGACATCTTAAACTGGAAATAAGAGTTCAGGTCAAGAAAAAGATCTATTTAAATAAAAGCTCTAGTCGATTCTGGGGCTACTGGGAACTTTGTTGATGTCCAATTGGTTCGTGCATGGGGGATCCCATGTATTGAAAAGAAGACCCCAGAAATCATCCAGGCAGTTGATGGAAAACTCTTGACTGGACGTCCAGTAACTCTTCAGACTACCCCCTTGTCGATGATTTGTGAAGATAAGAATCAAAGAAAGAAACATAAAGAGAAAATCATTCTTGACGTGATCCATGCTCCCCAATATAGGATTATCCTCGGCTTGCCATGGTTAACTCATCACAATCCAGAGATCAATTGGGCAGAATGCAAAATCGTGTTCTCATCTGCGCTATGTAACGAACAATGTCTCCAAAAGATTCAAGTACCAAAAGTTTGTAACTCTTACGTAGCTACTGCTGTGGAGAAAGAAATTCAGCTGCCCAAACAGTATTCATCTTACAAAGATGTATTTGATGAGAAAGGAGCAGAGACTCTACCTCCTCCTAGATCTTATGACTGTCAAATTGATCTAGCCCCAGGTGCGATACTTCCCAACTGTCGTGTATATGCCCTGTCAGAACATGAAAACCAACATTTACGAAAATACCTAGATCAATTTTTGGAGAATGGCTTCATTCGCCCCTCTAAGTCTCCTGCAGCTTCGCCTTTGTTTTTTGTTCCAAAAGCTAATGGAGAACTTCGAACTTGCATCGACTATAGGGGTTTGAACAACGTCACCATCAAGAATAGATATCCTTTACCCCTAATTCCGGTATTATTGGAATAAGTAAAGAGAGCAAAAATCTACACAAAGCTTGACCTTCGAGGTGCTTATCATTTGGTCAGAATGAGAGAGGGTGATGAATGGAAAACAGCGTTCAAGACAAGATATGGCCTTTTTGAATACACCGTCATGCCTTTTGGTCTGTGTAATGCTCCAGCAGCATTTCAATTTTTCTTGAATGACGTTCTTAGAGAGTACCTCAATATATTTGCCATAGTCTACATCGATTACATTTTGATCTACTCTGACAATGAAAACGAACATGTCCAACATGTCAAGAAAATTCTTGCAGCCCTTCGAAAGCACCATTTATATTGCAAACTAACCAAGTGTGAGTTTCATGTTACCATAGTGGAGTTTTTAGGGGTTATTCTTACCCCTCAAGGTATGGTGATGGCAGAAAAGAAAGTAAAAGCTGTACCTGATTGGCCCACCCCAAAGACTGTTCGTGATGTACAATGTTTCCTGAGGTTTGCAAATTTTTACCGGAGATTCATAAATCATTTCTCCCAGACAGTGGCTCCAATCACTAAGCTAATAAGAAAGAAAGAAAAGTTTGCATGGTCCCCAGAAGCTGATCAAGCCTTCTCGACTTTGAAGAAAGCTTTCTCCACTGCCCCAGTCTTGACTCATCCTGATGCGAATCGACCTTTCATAGTGGAAGCTGATGCTTCAGATGTAGAAATAGGAGCCGTCTTATCACAACGAAATAAAGACACTTGTCAACTTCATCCTGTAGCTCATATGTCTCGGAAGTTGAACGCAGCCGAACAGAACTATGTCATTGCTGAAAAAGAGCTTCTGGTGATTCGTGACGCCTTTAAAGAATGGATACATTATTTGTTGGGTGCCAAATACACTGTCACAGTATATACTGATCATCGTAATCTTCAATTCATGAGTTCCGCCAGACTTTTGATCCCTCGGCAAATACGCTGGATGCTGTTTTTTGCCAAATTTGATTTTGTAGTAACCTTCTGGCCTGGTAAAGATAATTGCAAAGCTGACGCCTTGTCCCGTCAAAAGTCTACCATGTTGCCTGCATTTCAAGCCTCCAGAGCTATCATAGCCCCTGACAAGGTTCTATGCATCATAAAAACTGAAGATTTCTTTGAAAAATGGCAAACATGGGCCCAAGCAGATCCCAAAAAGTCCATAAAGCAAAAACTACCCTTTCATGGCGCTCGTTTGTTCGTACATACTACCAAACTTCGCAAGATAGTGTTTCATTGGTTGCATGTTATACCGACGGCAGGTCACCCAGGTACTCCTAAAACTCTTGAACTGATCCAACGCTATTTTTGGTGGCCTACCCTAACAAAAGATGTTAAAGCAATGGTAAACAACTGCGAAGTTTGCGCTCGCATTAAAACAAGTCATTCAAAACCAAAAGGGTTGTTACATCCACTTCCAACCCCAAGTCGTCCATGGGAGCACATTTCTTTAGACTTTATTACCGGTCTGCCAGTGGTTCAACAGCATTCAGTAATTCTGGTGGTAGTAGATAGTCTCACGAAATATGGACATTTCATTGCCTGTAAAAAATGTCCCACTTCTAGTGAACTGGCAACTATTTTACTAAACAGAGTGGTTCGTTATCATGGACTGCCAAAAGTTATCCTCTCCGATCGGGGGTCGCAATTTGCCTCCAATTTCTGGAAAACATGGTGTAAAACACTCCAAGTGACATCTACGCTATCTACTAGTCACCATCCTCAAACAGATGGTCAAAGGAGAGACTAAATCAGACTTTGAAACAATACCTACATGCCTACGCTGAAAAGGCACTTCATTCTTGGACATCTATGCTCTGGTTAGCTGAGTAAGCTTAAAATAACTCATTCCACACTTCTATTGGTGTGACACCCTTTTTTGGTTTATTTGGCTATCATCCTGACACCCTGCCCATCACAATTCATCAAGAAAGTTCTCTTACTCCAGCTGTGTCAGAAACCAGCATTTGCATCAAACCCAGAAACTGATTCAACAGCATTTAGAAAAAGCCAAACAAAAATACAAAAGGCATTATGACAAGAAACATTGTGAGGGACTGCAATATCAACCAGGTGACAAAGTGTGGTTTTCCACAAAACATATTGACTTCAAGAAGAAGCACATGTTTAATCCCAAATTTATAGGTCCTTACACAGTCCTTCAGCAAATCAATCCGTTAACCTATAAACTACAATTGTCCAGATCCTTACGGATTCATCCAGTGTTCCACACTTCCCTATTGAAAAGGGCAGTCCAAAAGATCCACCCTCATCCAGCTCCTGATCTAGTACAGGGAGAAGAAGAATATGAAGTTAAGAAAGTGTTGGATTCTAAACTACGAGGGCGTAATCTATGGTCCTTAATCTCATGGAAAGGTTATGGTCCTGAAAGTAACTCATGGATTTCCGCATCTGATGTTCATGCTCCAGTACTTTTGAGACGCTTTCATCGTCTTAATCCAGGCAAACCAGGCCCTACAGCGCGTCTGGGAGAGGGGAGTACTGTCAACACCAGGGCCATTCGCTCTCTATTGGTGAATAGAATGCAAAAACCCAGCACTCTCAAAACAACGTAATTTATGCATTGTGCTGATATGTTGTTGTTTAACCTTTTGCATTGCAGAGTTCAATCCTGAAGACTTATTTTGAATGTGCTTATAAATGCTGTTCATTTGCAATGTATTGCTGCAGGCTTTCAGAGTGTGTTAGGGTGTGGTCCCTTTCCAGGGCCTTCTAGAAACTTTCCCTGCAACATGCCTGGGTGTGGTTGTAGGCTGGGCCAAGACTCTATAAAAAGGAGCCAGCCCAGCTCCAAGTGCTCACTATTCAGAGGTCCCGGTGCAGAGCAGCAGCTACTTCCTGAGCTCCTGTCCCGGTGGCCTATTTGATCTTCCAGACATCTGACTTTCATTCTTCATTTGGAGATCCTTGTTCTGGGCGGTAAGACGGTGGTTGGGCTGGCCTCCAGATGCCATTATCGAGAACTCTCATGTTCTTGGGCATAATTCTTTTATGATTTGACAGAGTACTTTGCACGTGTGAAATATGCGCTTGAGTGTTTGTGACATTTGCAGGGTGACTTGCGAATTGGCAAGACGCACGTTTCGTTTCATGATAATTTAATCTTGTTATTCATTGCATGCTACCATTTATTAACATTTGTATCGTGGCTTAAGAATCGGCAAGATGAGCGATTTGTTTTATGGTGTTTTAACTTTATTGTTCATTGCACGCTACCATTTCTTGACATTTACATGGTGGCTTAAGACTCAGCAAAAGACGAGCGATTCGTTTCATTGTACTTTGATCTTGTTGTTCATTGTGAGCTGTTATTTCTTGGCATTTACATTGTGTTTTACGAATCGGCAAGACACGCGATTCGTTTAATGATGATTTGACTTTGATATTCACTGCGTAATATCATTTCTTGGCATTTTACATGGTGACACTCGAATCGGCAAGACGCGCGATTCTCTCCTCGAGTTTAATTCATGTTGTTTATTGTATGCCACTCTTCTAAAATATTTATCATGTAATATTCGAGTTGACAAGTTATGTGATTTGTTTTCCTGAATCCATATTGTGTTATTCATGGTGCACATTCCTTTTATGGTGTTTAACTTATATATATATATAAATCTACAATATGCGCAATTTGTGTTGAAACATTTTAAGAGTACACAGAAGATCAGAGTTTCTAGATGCAATATTGTATGGTTCTAGTATGCATTCTCAAAAAAGGATTTATATGACTGGTTTAAAATTTAGTCAGAATGTTTTTCTGATTCTCATGTAAAGGAAAGTACTTGAATAAGAAAGTTTTCATTTAATCCATCTTGATTCCCTTACAGGTATGCGGCCATCTTGAAACTTAGTCATTTTAAACTTAATTCTTAGATTGTTCATGTTTTCAGAATTACTATGCTTAGAATCATAGTCTAGTATTGATTTCAGGAGATATAATTTTCATATTGTGTGTTCTAACCTTTTTCTTACTACAGGTCTCCTTCCCTGCTGTTTCCCTTCCTAATCCCCTCTTCCCCTCTTGAACTCTCTTAGCCTCTGTGATTTATCTATCATAGTCTTGGAGCTGTTCAGTGGTGGACGTGTTGGGAACGTGCGCAGAACCCGAGGATCTGGTGACTCTGACAGAAATATAGAATTCTCACAATGTGCTTCCACCACATGGGGTACAGTCTTGGCAGCAATTTACATTACCACAAATGGCACGCCAACACTTGTGAATTTATCAAAAGTGTTAAAACAAATTCAGAATGAACACTGGTGTGCACCAGCCCTAGACTTGGGGATGAAATTGATGTGTAACTTCAATGCAGTCTCCTCAATAATACTCAGTAATATTAAAGGGATAGCGGTACCATTGGCTATATGCCAGAGGCTCTGAAAGATTTCACACTTGGAACAGGAGAAAATTCTACTGAAAGTTATTTCCGATACCTATACTAGTATAAGACAGGATAGCTTGGGAGCCAAGCCGAAAAAGCCAGAAATTTAGAGTACCACCCTTAAGGAAGTTACCAAACAGGCACAGGAGGGTTCTAAAAAGTGCTAGAATAAACAAAAACAAAATAAAGGCTGACAAAGTCAGAGAGCAAACTCTTCACACCTGGAGAACTTCAAAAGGAGACATAGGCCATCATTATGACATTGACAGTAAAAGCTGCTTACCGCCGTGCAGAAGACTGCCACCACACTGTCGCGGCCGCGGAATTCCGCCACAGCTATTATGACCCAAAGTTCGGAATCAGCCAAAATTCAGACACCCACACAAGTCCGCCGCACCAAAGGTCAGTAATAAACTGGCGAAAACAAAACCTCCACCGTCACGCCAACAGAAATACACCCACACTATCACGACACACGAATCCACGCAGCGGTCTTTCAACCGCGGTATTCCATTGGCGGTACACACCACCGCGCTCAAAATACACAAACATTTACAAAACACTACCACATTGGACAATTCCAAATACACACACCTGATACACATACACACACCACTCCCACACACCCATTACAAGATAAAACACACACCCACATCACCCACAAACCCCTACGACAAAATTACCGAGAGAAGGCCAGAGAGAGACACTACAAACAACTACCAAGCATCCACAGGCACACAATACCATCACCCACATTACTTCCACGCACCTCACACAAGACCCCACTACATATCAGCACACTCATCACCCCACACACCACCCCACACATCACCTACACCACCCCATGTCCGGGTAGAACCACAGCTATTCGGATCACAGGTGCAGCACACCACCATTGCAAGGAAGATGGAGCTATGGCGAAGAATAATGGACAGGGTCGACGCAGTGGGACAGCACCCAAGAAATCGGGAGGACATCAGGAAGAGGTGGAATGACCTACGGGGGAAGGTGCGTTCCGTGGTCTCAAGACACCACCTGGCGGTTCAGCGGACTGACGGTGGACCCCCACCTCCTCCCCCACAACTAACAACATGGGAGGAGCAGGTCTTGGCGATTCTGCATCCTGAGGGCCTCGCAGGAGTAGGTGGAGGAATGGACTCTGGTAAGTCAAACCTTTAACTACTTTATCCCCCACACACCTGCATGCTATCACCTACCCCCACCCTCGCCCTCACCCCCATCACTCCTACTCCTCACAAATATCCCACTATCACAAACCACACATCTCAACACAAGGCCCTGCATGCAACACCAAAGCATGGACACCCATCACTAAAGCATGCCCACTGCATATACCCACACACCCCCCTAAACCATCATCACACAAGGTCCCACACAAGAATGCTAGCACTGGGGTACACGGTCACCCACCCATTGCACACCTTGACACACACAGATGCAATAATCATGCCTTTATACCCCTGCAGGACCCCTACCCAACGTCACCGGACAGGAGGGTCCACACATGTCCACACCACCAACAGAAGAGGCCCACAGTGATGACAGCACCTCTGTCCACCTGGATCTAGATGACCAGTCCGGCCCATCGGGGACCTCGGGACAGTCGGTTGCCCACACCCAGTCACAGGCCACTACAGAGCTTCCCCCCTCTGGAAACACCAGCACAGCATCCACCCAGCGGGCCCATACCTCCGTCCCCAGGACACGTCAATCAGCAGTGTGTCCACCACTACAGGGAACCCAGGCTAACCCACCACTCCAACAACAGGGACCTGGGGGGAGTGGTAGTGGGCACACGTTCCAGGGAACGGAGGCCCTAGAACACAGGGGAACTAGGAGGGCTGCTGTGCGACAGGGGGCGGACAGGCCCAGGGAACCCACTCTCCACGAGGCCCTCTCCTCTATCATGGGAGCCTACCACCACTCCCAGGAGACGATGGCAATGGTACTGGCCAAGTTTCAGGAGACCCAGCACCTGCAGGAGGAACAGTATATGTGCTTCAGGGAGGAACTCAGAACCATCAATTCCACCCTGGCACCATCGTAGGGGTGCCGAAGGAAGTACTCAACACCATGAGGGACACTGTGGCACTACAAGGGGCCCCAGACACTATCCTGGACGATGAACTGCCCACCACCTCTGCCGGTGCTAGTGGACAGGAGGCACCGCCACAGGACCACCACACCAGCACTCCACCCCCTGCAGAGGGAGAACCACCTCGCAAACGGTCCCTGAGATCCAGGAACAAGACAAAGAACGATGCCAAGACCCCCGCCAAGAAATGAGACCACCCTGATTGTCATCCTACTGTCCCACTTTGTCCCCCTGTCCATCCTTAAACTGCCCCAGCTCCACTTCCTATGCCCATTTGGGCAATGCACCTGTGAGAGTAATAGACTGGACTCTGCCATGGACATTCCTCCGCCATCACCCCTCACCATTTTGCTACCCCCTCCAATTTTGAGCACTAAAATAAACACCCTCAAAGCACAAAACAATCTGGAGTCTGTCTATGTTTTCGGAATACTGTATTAGAATAACTGTGGCAAAGAGCTCATTAATTTGTAATGTCAACATACCTATGTCACACAGCTCTAGTCCATGAGGAATCAAAACAGATGTCACACAGTGGGACCCACATCTGTGAAATCGTAAGGGAAAGTGACAACTCAGTGACCATACACTGGGTGAAAAAGACAGACAGTAGAGAGGTAGTAGTGTATAGGTACATGTAGTAGGCAGGTTTGTATTCTTACCTGTGTTTCACTGGAAATATTGCTGGATCACTGAGTCCCTGTTGTCCATGTCTTCTTCCTCTGCTTCCTCGTCTTCACTGTCCACAGGCTCCACAGCTGCAACAACACCGCCATCTGGACCGTCCTCCTGCTGAAAGGGCACCTGTTGTTGCAAAGCCAAGTTGTGAAGCATACAGCAGGCCATGATGATCTGGCACACCTTCTTTGGTGAGTAGAATAGGGATCCACCTGTCATATGGAGGCACCTAAACCTCCCCTTCAGGAGGCCGAAGGTGCGTTCGATCACCCTCCTAGTTTGCCCATGTGCCTCATTGTAGTGTTCCTCCTCCCTTGTCCTGGGATTCCTCACTGGGGTCAGTAGCCATGACAGGTTGGGGTAACCAGAGTCACCTGCAAATGGCGAGGGACAACTGTTAGACACACACTAATCTGCAGGGATATCCCCAGACCCAGACAACCATTCCCACTGACTAGCTTCCAGGTGGTCACCTAATAGCCACACACGGTGCCTCTGGAGTTGATCCATCACATAAGGGATGCTGCTATTCCACAGGATGTAAGCGTCATGCACTGAGCCAGGGAATATGGCATTCACATGAGAGATGTACTAGTCTGCCAAACATACCATCTGTACATTCATCGAATGATAACTCTTCCGGTTTCTGTACACCTGTTCACTCCTGTGGGGGGGGGAACAAAGCCACATGTGTCCCATCAATGGCACCTATCATGCTGGGGATATGTCCCAGGGCATAGAAATCACCTTTCACTGTAGGCAAATCCTCAACCTGAGGGAAAATGATGTAGAAACATGTGTGTTCAGCAGGGCAGACAACACTCTGGACAACACGTTGGAAAACATAGGCTGGGACATCCCTGATGCTATGGCCACTGTTGTTTGAAATGACCCACTTGCAAGGAAATGGAGCACTGATAGCACCTGCACTTGAGGGGGGATTCCTGTGGGATGGCAGATAGCTGACATCAGGTCTGGCTCCAGTTGGGTACACAGTTCTTGGATTGTGGCACAGTCAAGCCTGTATGTGATTATCATGTGTCTTTCCTCCATTGTCGACAGGTCCACCAACGGTCGGTACACCGGAGGATGCCGCCATCTCCTCACATGTCCCAGCGGACAGTGCCTATGAAGGACAACAGTGAGCACAGAGTCAAACAACTCAGAGGTACGTACCCACAGCTTACACAGAACACCATTCATAATCAAAAAGTGGCCTGTATGTGTGTTGAGTCTAGGCCTAGGTATGTGTGACGCAGTTGAAAATGAACCCATGTGGGCCCCTGAAATGTCAGCTGCCTGACCTCTAAAGTGGGACAATGGGATGTGAGGTAACTGCGCTGGCGTTGTACACCTTTGCGGAAGGCGGTCGAAGACCTCGGCGCAATGCTGTATTGGTTAACATTGGACCCTATGGGTCCCAGGAGCCAATGACGATGTACGCCGGCGGTGACGGTACGCACCGCCGCGGACGTGACCGCCATTTTCTATCTGTTCAATCACTCAATACCTGATCTTCGACAGGAGAGGACCTTCACTGCAAGTGCTGCTGTGACCCCGGTCTCGAAGAGACAATGGCTTGAGTGTCTGCGGAAAGGGCCCCTGCCTTCACATCGGAGGAGTTGGAGAAACTCGTGGATGGGGTCCTCCCCCAGTACACGCTACTCTACGGTCCTCCAGACAAACAGGTAAGTACACTGGGAGCATGATGTATGGGCTATGCCTGTGTGGAGAGGGGTGGATGTAAGGAGGAAGGGGGGAGAGTGCGGTGTGCATGAAACGATGGTGAGTGCATGTGCCACATGGCAAGGGCAGGCATGGGGGCCAATCACTTTGACGGTGCAGTTGGTAATAACTTTCTCTTCCCCCTGTACAAATCATGTAGGTCAGCGCCCACCAGAAAAAAGATATTTGAAGTGCCATCGCCAAGGACTTCCAGACCCTGAGCTCTACCACAGACGGGGCACCCACTGCCGGAAAAGATGGGAGGACATTCGCCGCTGGAACAAGAAGACGGCGGAGGCTCAGCTGTGGATGGCCTCCCAACGTGGGAGGGGTGCCCATCGCACCATGACCCCCCTGATGTTCAGGATCCTGGCGGTGGTGTACCCAGAGTTGGATGGGCGCTTGAGGCCATAACAGCAGCCACAAGGGGGTGAGAACACTCGCATTCTGCTGACTTTGCGCGCAGTGGAGGGGTCTGGGTGTGGGAGGTGGGCTTTGGGTTTCCCTAGGCCAGGGCGAGTTCCGTAGGCAAGGTCCTTCCGTAAGGCAGGCCATGTGGCACCCCAGCCCACCTCTGTAGAGTGCCAACTACACCTAGTCATGCACCTGTGTCATCTATGTGTGCAGATGTCGTCCATAGCCTTGTAGGCCATTTTCCAGGAATTGAACAGTGGAGCCCAAGAGAGCGGCGTAGTGCAGGGGGCTTCTGGGTCTGTTGTGTCCGCCAACGGTAGCGGTAATGCATGCACTCAACATGTCTTTCTTCTGTCCCCCCCCTTTTTTTGGTCTCCCTGTTCTTGTGTGCATTAGCATCACCAGGCGGAGGAGCAGTGGCACCGGAGCACGAGGGGGCTGCATCCCACATAGCCATGGAGGGCCACACTATGGACTCGGAGTTTACCAGTGGGACGGAGGGCGAGGGGAGCTCCACGGCGGGGATAGGAGCTGGGACCAGCGACACAGACTTGTCCTCTGATGGGAACTCCCTTGTGGTGGCAGCAACATCTGTGCCCCCCTATCTACAGGTACAGCCGCCACCCCCCCTTCCAACACTGCCCTCCCAGCAGCCCCTAAGCCTTCGCCCCGTGCCCGCTCACCCGGGAGGCTAGGCATCACCTTCGCCCCAGGCACCTCAGGCCCTGCCCCAGTCACCCCTGCTGCCCTCAGTGAGGAGGCCATTGACCTTCTCAGGTCCCTCACTGTTGGGCAGTCTACCATTTTGAATGCCATCCAGGGTGTAGAAAGGCAGTTGCAACAAACAAATGCATTCCTGGAGGGCATTCATTCTGGTCAGGCGGCCCTTCACCGAGCTTTTCAGACTCTGGCCTCAGCACTGATGGCAGCCATTGTCCCTGTGTCTACCCTCCCCCCTCCAACTTCCTCCACCCCGACCCAATCCCCTGTACCTCTGCCTATCCCAAGCACACCTACAGACCAGCATGCACACACCTCAACACACAAGGGAAGCTCAGGCAAACATAAGCACCACACATCCCACAGGCACTCATGCAAGCATCACACACATGCAGACACACCAACATCCACTGCCTCCACTGTGTACCCCTCCTCCTCGTCTCCCTCCTCCCTCCCTGTCTCGTCTACACTCACACCTGCATGCACTACCTCTACAGCCGCTAGGTCCCTCTCCAGCACACCCACCACCACACCCCGCTCACGTGCAGTCACCACCCCCACTACCATTCACACATCCCCTGTGTCCTCTCCCAGTGTGTCCGTGACGCACCCTCCGAAGATATACAAATGCAGGCACACACCCACCCAACAGCCATCCACCTCACGACAGCCTCCAGCTCATGCACCTTCACCCAAAGTCAAATCAAAATCAAATCATAAACATTTATAAAGCGCGCTACTCACTTGTGCGGGTTTCAAGGCGCTCGGGGGAAGGGGTTACTGCTGCTCGAAGAGCCAGGTCTTGAGTCGTCTCTGGAGTGGTCCTGGGTGGTCCTGAGGTTGGTGGGGAGGGAGTTCCATGTCTTGGTCGCCAGGTAGGAGAAGGACCTCCCACCCGCCGTGGTGCGGCGGATGCGAGGGACGACGGCGAGAGCGAGGTTGGCGGAGCGAAGATGACGGGTGGGTGTGTAGAGACTGAGGCGGCGGGTGAGGTATTCGGGTCCCTTGTTGTGGAGGGCTTTGTGTGCGTGGGTGAGGAGCCGGAAGGTGATCCTTTTGCTGACGGGAAGCCAGTGTAGGTGTCTCAGGGAGGGTGGAGATGTGGCTGTTGCGGGGTATGTCGAGGATGAGGCGGGCGGAGGCGTTTTGAATTTGCTGCAGACGTTTCTGGAGTTTAGCGGTGGTTCCTGCGTATAAGGTGTTACTGTAGTCCAGCCGGCTCATGACGAGGGCGTGGGTCACGGTCTTTCTGGTGTCGGCGGGGATCCAACACAGATCTTTCGGAGCATGCGGAGGGTGAGGAAGCAGGAGGATGAAACGGCGTTGACTTGTTTGGTCATGGTGAGAAGAGGGTCCAGGATGAATCCGAGGTTGCGTGCGTGGTCTGAGGGGGTTGGTGCGGTGCCAAGGTCCGTGGGCCACCAGGAGTCGTCCAAGGCGGTCGGAGTGTTTCCGAGGATGAGGACTTCTGTTTTGTCTGAGTTTAGTTTCAGACGGCTGAGTTTCATCCAATCTGCGACATCTTTCATTCCATCTTGCAGGTTGGTCTTGGCGCTGGTGGGGTCCTTGGTGAGGGAAAGTATTAGCTGAGTGTTGTCGGCGTAGGAGGTGATGATGATGCTGTGTTTGCGTATGATGTCGGCGAGGGGGCTCATGTAGACATTGTAGAGAGTCGGGCTGAGCGAGGAGCCTTGTGGGACGCCGCAGATGATCTTGGTGGGGTCTGAGCGGAAAGGTGGGAGGTATACTCTTTGGGAGCGGTTGGAGAGGAAGGATGTGATCCAGTCCAGGGCTTGTCCTTGGATCCCGATGGAGCGGAGGCGGGTTATTAGGGTGCGGTGGCACACGGTGTCGAAGGCAGCCGAGAGGTCGAGGGGGATGAGGGCGACTGTTTCTCCGTTGTCCATCAGGGTTCTGATGTCGTCTGTGACTGAGATGAGGGCGGTTTCTGTGCTGTGATTGGCTCGGAATCTGGACTGAGAGGGGTTGAGTAGGTTGTTGTCTTCAAGGAAGTTGATAAGTTGCTTGTTGACGGCCTTCTCTATGACTTTGGCCGGGAAGGGGAGGAGCGAGATGGGGCGGAATTGCAAAAATTTTACCGCTGGCCTGTTGCCGGTCTTACCGCCGCTTTAACATCGTCCGCCAGGGTCGTAATGACCACCATAGTCTCAGAAATAGAGAAAATATAAAAAGCTCCTGACAAATATGCTGATTCACGTCCCTCTCGTTCCTTCCAGGGTGCCCCAGATAGACGCAGTGAGAGCGTGGGCTGGTCAGAGCATTATCTTGACTACGTGAAACAGAAGAAAGACTCACAGCGGTCATCCGACAAGAAAGAAGACAAGTCCCCAAAACAAAAGCCACAATTTAAAAAGAAAAAGGTGGCAGCAATTTTAATTAAATATGACAGCAAACTTAAGAACATTGCTGAAAACAAGATGTGGGCAGTGAGCCTGCTGGACAGCAAGGCAGACATCACGACATGTCGCCAGATTCTTAAAGATCATCCGGATGTGACAGCATCTAGCAACTTTGCTGCAGTCGAGACTGCGGACAGACGCGTTCTCCCACCCAAAAGGGTTTATGATTTGAATATCCAAATTGAGGGAGACGTAGAGAGCACCATTATTGTAATATTTTAGGATGAACTTAGTTGTGATATCCTATTGGCTGAAAGAGACTGGCCTCCTGAAACATCCATAAGCTCCCATATGGATTATGATGTTATTTTTCCTTCTTTCTCTGATTTTGTTCCAGAAGTGGTAAAACAAGCCTACACTGTCAGCTGGGCTTTAGCACAACCATGCAGGATGGAATAAGGATTCTCTTAACCATGTAATACCTATTAGGTCTACACCCCAGCCTCTGCCCCAATAAACATGAAGCTAAAACTCCAGTGAGAGAGATCCTCACTCAGCTTGAGTACCAGGGTGTGATTGAGCCCTGTGGTTCTGCATTGAATAACATGTTATTCCCAGTCACTAATCCAGACCATTCATGTAGAACAGTCTTAGACTAAAGAGACTTAAACAGTCACACACACACATATGCAATTCAAAACTCACATAGCACTGCAGTAATTAACAACATAGTGCGCAAAAAATACAAAACAACCTTGGATATGTCCAATGTTTTTTCCCCCAGAACTTCGGACATGAAAGTCGGGACCTGAATGCAGTCTCACTTGGCTCACAAAAACGCTTATGTTCTTTGCCCCAGGGCTATAAGAACAGCCTGTGTAACATCAATACTGCATGATATTGATCCCGAGGCCTTGTACTCTGTTGTTGACATATATCTCACAGAAGACGACCTCAGCATTCATCTTGCCAGGGTCGATTGAATCGTTCTAGAATTCCCAGCCCTTGGCTACATTTTCAATTTTAGGAAAACTAGTATGGCCTTTCTCAGTATATTGTTCATGGGATATGAGATATCAAACGAGGGCAAGAGTCTGGCCCCACACTTTTTAGAAAAATGTGCTCAACTCCAACCACCAAACACTGCAGTCCTCACTTGGTTTCTTCAATTTTGACAGAACTTACTTTACTGACTATGCATAAAGAAAAAAGCCACTATATGATTTAATACGCCCAGATTTCTCAAGCAGATACTGGGCAATTAAACACACGTGCATCCTTAGCGGATTGTAGCAAACTATGCTAGAAGCAAAACACGTACACACCTGTGACAACAAAACAAATTTGATCATTAGAATGATTGCTGGTGCCATTGGGTTAACTTGTTCCACCTTTAACAAAGGTGACATGGTGCCCATAGCATATAAATCACAACTATATTCCAATGCAGAACTATGCTTTGCACCCACAGAAATAATTCTAACTGCAGTACAGATGGCTGTCATCAAGGAGAGGCCACATGCCCAGGTGAAATGCATTACTGTTGTTACCACAGTGCCAGCCTTAGATACTGTCACTACAACAAGTGTTTCTAACACTCAAGCATTACATCCACGCTGGACTCAGTGGGCTACCTCCCTAACTGCCACCAATGTTGATTAAATCTTTGATCAAAAACTTCAGACACAAGAATTTCTCCAATACAAACAGGAGTACTCCGCACCTCTTGCCACTCAACAAATATCACACTGTCATTTACACTGATGGTTCAGCACAACCATCTGTAGGTACAAAATATCAATACTCAGCCCCTTGCGCAGCTGTGAGTGGAGTGATGGAGGATGGTGTATTCCACCCTCACAATACCTACACACAGAACCTAGGGGACTGCACAGCACAATTGTCTGCACTCAAAGCCCTCATACTGGCACTGGAACATACGGATCCAAGACACCTTACATTGATAGTGTGTGACTCATACTACTGTGTCCAATCCTACAATGGTTATCTTAATCATTGGCGTTTGAAAGGGTTCAGAGACTCAAAGTGGAACACCATAAAACACAGACATCTGTGGGGAAGGGTAGCTGATCCTTGGGTTACCAACGTGTAGGTGTACACGTTATTGGCATTACCTTGGCTGATGAAGTGGCCAAATCCACAGTAGCTACGGCTTCTGTTGCTGCAGTGACTCGTTCCCTGATGAGACTTGATAATGAAATGTTGGCTGCTGTAAAAGCTTCAGCTGAAGGCATGCCTCTCCCAAAAAGCATACCCTACAAAATATTCATACCATATCAATGCACAGAATGTTGCCTTTGCAACAATTCCTGAGGTTGGAGATCGAGTGATCCTCAACCAGAACCAGAGATTAGATTTCATCAAAGCAGCACATGAGCTCACGCTGGCGTCGTAGCCACAATATCACTCTAACAGAAATGTTTCTGGTGGCCAGGTCTACACAAACAGACTAAGCAATATGTCCTTTGTTGTAACATTTGCCAGCAAATTTAGGGCTCAAACATCAAATACTCACTGCAGACGTCTTTTTTAGTGTCCAACAGGCCACTACAATGTGTGTACCTAGACCATTGCTGTCCCGTATAACCTGATGGTGCATACAAATATATCTTAGTCACTGTGGATTCTTGTTCTAGATTCCTGTGGGTGTGGCCACAGTGACTGGCTGATGCTCGAACTGTTATAAAAGACTTGCTGATCTTTATAGGTTGCAGCATTCCATTTGGACCAGGGTCCTGTATTTGCCTCTAAGGCATTCAAAGACACCATGAGGATGATGGGTATTGAACTCCATCACTCCACACTCTATCATCCTCAGGGTTATTTGGGTGTGGAGTGGAGGAATCAAGATCTAAATCCGTCCTAAACAGCTAGAGTATTAGGTTCAGGCCACAGCTGGCTTCATCACCAAAATGTGGTCCAGAGAGCACTGAATAACCTACCAAGAGGGTCCTTGGGAGGAATATTTCCTTACGAGGTCCTCTTTGGGATACCTATGTATGTACCAGATCTAGATGGCCCTGGTTTGGTGGCAGCAAATACTCCTGTAAGTCTCACTGTCTTACAGGAGCTTCAGAAATGTTGTGATGATAATTCATCCCCCAGTGCTGCTACCTTAGGAATAAGAGATTTGCCAACAACTTCTATAGGCTGGATTCCTAAAGTCCGGGATCTGGTTCACGAGAAAATTGCTGTGAAGAAGGAATTTGGCCCATCCTACAGAGCACCAGTCCCAGTCCAGGGAATACAACGCACCAGAACAGTCATCTTACCACCACTGCCAGGCTCTAAAGCAACACGGTTGTTCTTCTGCACAGTAGACTCAGAAGTCCCTTGGTTAGTTCCCGGTCCCATCTCACTACCTGACAGAACATACTATTCAGGAAACTTTGGACTACAATTATGTTCTGGAGTCTCAGCAGTTATTATTCTCTTTGCCTCCATTACCTTCTTTGTCATGAAGGGCCACATTTAGAGTTTTGGGGGACAGCTAACTCTGCCTCAAAAGTGACAGATATGCTGTCTGCTATATTACAAGTTCATTATATCCACTGACATTTGTAAAAATGGTGGAAAGGATACCTGTCATATTGGTGATGGAGTAACCCTTCCACTGAACTTTAAGTGAGGCCCTATGTCTTTTTAAGTAGGGGTGGGCAAAATATTCCATCCTACATGGGCAACTGGTGGAATAATGAGGTGTTCCAATTAATTCTACCAATTGTTATAAAATGTTCAATGGTAGCTTATTTAGTTGATTAGTAACTGAATATATGTATTTTGTTTGCATTTAGAAATCATGAGATTTTGGATACAAAGAAGTTTACATCATGGATCTTGTTGTACACCTCACTTCTTAAGTTCTTAAAGGGGGTTACTTATGTTGTAAGGGAGACAGTATGGATAACTCCCTGAACAGACTAAGCCATTGGAACAAAGTATTTATTACAAACACTAAACTGATATGTCAGATAAAATGATTATTGCATGGCCATTACATTATGAAGTATTCACATAACTAAAGCATCTATGATGTGGTGGCAGGGTGATAAAAAATCAATACTATTCTGGACTCATCACATATGCTGTTAACCTTGTCAACCTTCAAAGGCCAAAAATTTCCATTTTCCTGCTTTGAAAAATGTTTATTTTTGAAGTAGTGTTTAAACATTAGTACAATCGATGCAAATAATTCCAACATAAACGTCACTGCATAAAATCTAGTATTCCACCTTGTAGCTCTAGTTAATGCAATAAGGAAATAATCATCATTAAACATTGTGGCCCGTATTTATACTATTTTTAGCGCCGCATTTGCGCCGCTTTTTGAGGCAAAACGGCGCAAACCTACAAAATACAATTGTATTTTGCAAGTTTGCGCCGTTTTTGCGTCAAAAAACGACGCAAATGCGGCGCAAAAAAAGTATAAATACGGGCCTGTGTTTGGAAATAATATTGAGTTAAAAATATTAGGAGACAAAAATATCAGAAATTGAGTAAAGTGACACAAAAATATTGTGATGCACTGATATCAATGACAAGAATGTTGTTTTTTGCAGGTTGTAATATAATTTGAAATAATGTTGATTTTACTAATACAATTGTCAATAATATAGCAGTTAAAAAATCATATTTTATTTATTTGAATGTGTTTTAGTTATAATATTGTATGCTAAAATTGCTGATATGAATGTTAGTATTTTTTTTAAAACATTGCTTGTTATTTTAAATGATTTGTAATTTTTATTAACTTTTTCAAAGTATTTTATAGTGCTGTAGCAGGCTGAAGGATTTATAGAGGGAAAGGATGGAAAGTTAATTAAGTGTTAGTTATTTATAAATTATTTAATGCATTTTAATCAATTAGATGATTGATATTTATTATGTGAATTATGTAATCCTGACTTATTCATGTTATATATCATTTGTGGACTATTTGGTTTGTACATGGATAGGTTAGGAAGTTAATCATGAATAATTAATTAATAATTAGATATTAATAGCTAATTACTTATTTAACTGATTTTCAATCATGTAATTTATGGTATACTTATTTATTTGACTTATTTTACTTCTATTTTAGTTGCAGGCTGCAAGGTTTGGTGGGATGCTAATTAAGTAATAGTTAAGAGCTTGCTATTAACTGTTAATTAATTATTATTTAATTGATTTATTAATTATTTAAAATTTGGCATACCAATTTCTTTTACTTTTATTTTAGTTGTGTTAAGCTAGGTTTGTAGGGATATAGGGCAGGAAATCAAGTAATTTATCTGTAAATTATTTGTAAATAAATTATCTAATTGAAATGTAAATATGTTGTTTATTGAATACTTATTTATTTTAATTATAATTTAGTAGCAGGCTTCTAGTTTTGTAGGGGTCTATGCTAGGCAGGTAATTTATTATTCATTGTTAGTGTAGGGGTATGGGGTAGGATGCTAATTAATTGATATTTGAATACCAATTATTTATTAATTGACTATTACTTATTTTATTGAGTAGTAATTATGTAAATGGATTATTTGTTTTTAGTTTTTTTTTAAACCTCGATATACATATATATCCGTTTTTATATATTTTAGATATCATATTTTCATGTTCATTAATCATTTTCATATTTGGAGTTTATTGTTTTTCTACATTCATGGGGTTAATTAAATATGGAATGTATTTGAAGTGAAGTACTTTCCCTACTTTTGTTAAGACTGCAAAAGGAATAGAGAAATTAACCTCTTCACACTTCAACACTTTATCTACATTTCCACAAACTGGGCTGGGAAGAGTAAATTGTATCCCTCCAAAGTGCAACACTTACCCTACTGTTGCATTGATTGGAGTGGGAATGACAAATTATATCCCTACAAAATTCAATGGTTTTCCTGATGTTTTCCTATTCGTAGTGAGATTAGTAAATTTAACCCCTTCGAGGTTTAACACTTTCCCTACTTTTGGCTGTTTGGAGAGGAAATAATAAATGTAACCGATCTAAAGTCCGTACTTTCTCTACTTTTGCTTAGACTGGAATGGGATTGGGAAATGAAAACCCACCAAAGTCCATTACTTTTCCTACTATTGCAGTGACTGTAGTAGGAATAATAAATCTAACCTCTCCAATGTCCAACACTTTCCCTACTATTGTAGTGAATCAAGTAGGATTAGTAGGTCTAAACCCACTGAAGTTTAATGCTTTCCCTACTGTTGCATAAAGTAAAGCAGAAACAGTATACTTAATATTCCTAAACACCAATAATTTCCATAATATTGGTGAAATAGATTTTTTCGCATGAATAGATCTTTTTTCCATATTTTATATATAAATTAATAATCTATCTATATAGAAATATAGATATCGATCTCTCTCTCTATATATATATATATATATATATATATATATATATATATATATATATGTATATTTATATATTTATGTAAAGATATATCACCAACCTTGAAACTAAATTCTTGGGGGTTGGAACACAGAAGAGGAATTTAAAGTACTACTTGGGGATTACCTTTTTTATGCTGTTGTTTATGGTGCTGTTTTTCTGCTTGGTTCTCTTCTTTTCTAACCTTTGTCTATTTTTGATACTTGTCTTCTCTCTCACACGGGCAAAGGATGGGATATCTCCACCACCAAGAAAATGATTACTTGTGAGGGCTCCCTACCCTTTTCATCTATCACCTGGCCATGCAACAGACAGACAGGATTGTGTTGCACCATTACTTGCAGTACAGGTGTTGACTGATTATTGTCTACCGTGAAGCACATTTAGGTTGGTTTTGCATTTCATCTGACCTATATGGTAGCTTCATTGTACCTCCTTGTGAGAGAGTAGTGGAACCCCTGTTATCGCTCTTCACACACCCTTACAGCCATCCATGTGATAATATCCTTTCTGTGATCCCTGAATTTGCAACACCTTTTATTACTATGTCACTGTCTAACACATATGTTTAGATGCACTCACTGCGCTTGTTTCATGTCAATACATGGTCCAGTCTGAGGTTGGTATGAGCCCCTTCTTTTGCGAGATTCAGCAACAGTTTCTGCCATTTAACATGTCACCATGGAAGGTACATGCAGCAGTTTAGAATTTTTGCCACGCAACTCGACTGTGACATCTGGTGCAATTGAAGACATGCACCTTTATCATACTTGTACTTCATTAAAATCACAAATATAATTGGTGCCGAAACGCTTTTAGTTATGTTGTTTGATTTTTGTATGTTACTGATGTCCATTGTGAAATTCATTTGTTTGTTTAGGTTTACCACATTCCTTTCTCCAGCAGGGATCCACTTGTGTGATTAAGTTTGTATCACATTTGTTACCGGGACGATAAGTTGTTCTTGCTAATCGAGAAGCATTTAGCATTTCTTGAGTTTCACTTATTCCTGGCCACTATGACATGATTAAGACATATTGTGCAGATGTGCCTTTCATTGATTAAGCTCTTTCAGCTTCACTTTGGTTGCCAAAAAAAGTTTTATCTTTTGAGTTACTTTTCTTTCGCTTTTTCATTAATGTATGGTCAATTATGTGAATTTTCTATGGATTACATTATGACCTATAATATTAATTTTATTTTTCTCCCTTCCAATATGATGGCAGTGGTGCATGTCTCCTGTTTCTATGTCTGTTTGCCTATATCTAGGCAACCTTGTAACTTAAGGTCATTGACCAAGGCCTGGCTGAGCCGAAACTTGTTTGGTGACTAAAGAAGCACCTTTTCCCTCCCCGTGTGAGGACAGCCTAAACATGTTGACTATCTAGTGGCAGATAGGGATAATAAATTCCTCAACTTCATCCGCAAATGTATATTTCTTTTTAATTCTGTCAGGGAATTTAATAATAATGTCAATACATTAGGATAGCTCTAGTGTTTATGGTTTTGTTTATATCTTTGGTTAACATGCAATATATACTCCACTATAAACCTTTGCTCCTACACTGAGCGGACGATTACGAGTTTGGTGGTCAGAAAAGCCCAACCACCAAACTGCTGATGAGGAGACCACCACAGTGCTGGCGCGCTCCCCAGCAGCCCCATTATGAGTTTTCCACTGGGCTGACCAGAGGAAACCAAGGTTTCCGCTGTTTAGGCCAGTGGAAAATGTACAGTGGCATTAGACTTGGCTTCACATGCAGCCGAGTCCAATACCATCGCGCAGGGCCCTCCCCCAGCATTCTTGGAATGCACAATGTCTGCTAGGCAGACACTGCACATTCTATTGGTGCTGGGGAGGGTCGTGGACAATGTGGTGGGCATTGCAGGGGTCCCCCTATGGCCTCCCCCACTTGTTCTGTGCCAGCCTTTTCATAGCAGTTAAATCACCATGAAAAGGCTGGAGGAAAACATGGTTGTAATCAACACGGCAGCACTGACTTCAGCGCTACCATGGCTGATAACAACCATGATCGACGTCATCCAGTCAGGATCAAACAGCATCACAATGTGGCAGTTGGACTGCCACAGCCGTAGGTCCAACCTCCACCACAAGTCTGGAGGTCTTCGGACCGACAGACTCAGAGTAGGGCCCATAGTGTGGGAGAAGCCCACCTTGGACTCATTTGTATACAGGGTGTGGGACATCAAATAAAAAGGCATTCTCCATCTTGATGTGGGTGAGGAACTTCCTTTTCAGAGAGAGATCTGTCCATGGGTGGGAGCCAGACAGAGATATGCCTGTTGCTCAGCCGGAGCCAAAGAGTATGCTGCTGGCTCATGTGTTGGGCGTGGTAGACACCTGGGGAGGTGGCTAGGGTGAAGGGCACCTTGGGCTCTTCTCATGGTTCCCATTAATTTGAGCAATTGTAGGTGCTGCTGCTGAGACTGTGAAACTCATTTAAAAATAAAAAAATAAAA
Organism: Pleurodeles waltl; assembly: GCF_031143425.1. Classification (NCBI taxonomy): domain Eukaryota; kingdom Metazoa; phylum Chordata; class Amphibia; order Caudata; family Salamandridae; genus Pleurodeles; species Pleurodeles waltl. The sequence continues at coordinate 194,700,917 of NC_090448.1, read as the reverse complement.
CAAGAAAAAGAAATATGTATGGGGTGAGGACACAAGAGAGGGGGCCAAGCTGTTCATTATGTATTCAAGAATCAACATGAGAAATCCTCCATAATTCTCTCTGTGAGCAAATGTGTGTATTTGCTTTGGCTGTGGTGCCCGTAGGAGGGGCAGAGATACCAGTGTGAAAAATTGAATTGTTGGTTCACTGGGATGTGAGCCCTGGTTAAGCATCAGCCACAATTCCTGGTAGGGTGAACGACAAAAGTAACTGCATTAATCTGTGCCTACCCATTGGTAGCCTTGCTGAAAAAGCTACCAGCCTTAACTTAGAGACAATGGGTAAATTATGTATGCAGCTCAAAAACAGTAATGGAGTAAAAACACAGCACAGGAAAAATCCCACACCAATGAAGAAAAATAGGATAAAATGTATTAAATACTTGCCACCAAAATAGCAAAAGTCCAGTCAGTAGAACAGGAGTTATGAATGTTTTAAGTTTTCAGTAGAAAGTAACATCTAAAATATCAAAGTGCCAATCTGAGCCATCTAGTTGCGTGATGCTGGGTGAAACTAGAAAAATATTGTGGACCACGAAGGAGTGTGGGTCGGATTCACAAAGTGGATTGAGTCCAGTCCTCGCTTACCTTTGCACTTTAAAGAACTTTCAAGAAAAATCTTCTGAGAAGGTAAACTTCAGAGGGACAAGGCTGCAGGTCATGTCTGAGGAGGGAGCATCATCTTCAGAGAGCCACTGGATGAAATCACAGTGACAATTTCTACCTTTAGACTTAGTCACTTTTTTGGTCATCGAAAATCTCCAGCAGGATGAGGAGGGAGGCTGTGGCCAAAGACAGTTCCGGGTGGTTGGAAACCCCTTTGGCATAGGACAGCTGAACAGGATTTGCTGCTGTGGAGAAGAACGTAGCAACAGTGGGCAAGAAGTCAGGATAACCGGCGAAGTACTTTGGGCACCATTAGCAGCACAACAAAGAGTCCAGGACTGGTGAAACACCAATTGGGGGTTCAGGACTCACTCAGACCAGGTCCAAGGGTGGGTTTGAGGTGGTGAGAGCCTCTTATGTCCATGTGGCTCTAAGCAGCAGACTAGTCCTTGAAGTCACACTGGTAGCAGTGGGTTTAGGTAAAGATGTAGGGGTCAAACAGTAAGGGACCTCTGCGGGTTTACGGCAGACTCCAAGCAGCAAAGCAGTCCCTCTTGGTGTGGAAAAGCAAAGCAGTCTGGTGAAGTTCACAGCAGGCCACAGAAACAGGTGGTCCTCTGAGAGCACTTCCACAGGTCTTGAAATTAAGATAAAGAGTGGGCCTGATGTCCCTATTTTAATACCTAGTACCTTCTTTTAAGTTGGGAGAAGAATGATGGGTCGGGATGCTACCATGTGAGACTGCCAGTGGTTGGACAAATTGAAATCATTCCTCTCATTACCTTTTGTGTGGTTTAATGTACTGCTCTAAGTGGCATGTGCATGCTCAGTGGTGGGTCCCATGCTCTCTGTGTCACTGGAACCAAGATGTACCTGGCTGATGAGCCCGTAACTAGGCCATATCCATTCCTGGATTGCCTGTGTTCGAGTTCAGGAAGGACCTTGCCTGGCAGTTTGGGCTGGACTGTTCCCAAAAGTAGCAGCATCAAGGCTGATTTGCATATGACTAAGTCCAAACTAATGTGGCATGATGAGCAAAAGAACAATGGGTTGGGATGCTACCGGAACAACTGCCAGTGGTTTGACAAATTGCAAGCAGTCCTCCCATCACCTTTTGTGTGTTTCATGTAATATGTAATCACTGCACAAAATCATAAGGAACAATAGCTCAAACTAAACAGTTAAAGAATATGAAAAACTAGTAAAGTGAGAATATTGCCAGTTGAAACAGTCCTGGTTTTCCAATCCCTTGCAAAGTGAAAAAGGTGTTAAACTTTGCAAAGATGTATAGTTTTTCATAGTAATTTTCTCTACATAAAAATATTCCCTGAGCAGTAAAAAGTATGCAACTGAAGTTGAAAATCGAATTCACCATAATTTGTGCATGGGATGTAGGAAAAGGGATTTCTCAAAAGAAAAAAAAAAACATATTTTCCCTGAGGCAATATAAAAAAGATGTGTTATGGCCTACTTGCACATTTTAGAACAATTGAAAATAAATGGCTACACATGTTAAAAGTGTGCTTATATAGGGGGCAATCCACTGAGAAATGAGTCATTCTACACACATAAAAGCATGCCTACTGTGAGCGCCAGATTTAGTGCATTCCTCGTAGTATGCATGAAAATCTGCGCCAGTGGTGTGTCACAAGTTTCTGACACACCACTGGTAATGTCATGTTACGTCTACCCTGGGCTCCTATTCACACTCTGCATAATTCTGTATAACATAGAAATATGGATTGGGTGAATGGAGCTACTCTGAAAATGTTCATATTCCGCCACTGGGAAACATGATTCTCTTGTGGGGAAAAACCTTCCCTATACGCCCAGCAAATGTGGATATGATCCTCTCCCCTTGCCATCCGGAAGTCTTGCTGTGATAAATCCCAGGTTATTTCTGTGGTGGGAAAGGGAGCGTTTCGGAATTTGGGCACGCCCTCAGATTGATGGGTACAAGATTTATTAAACCTTTTTCTTAAATCAAGGTCTCTCCTCTTGCATATATTACTGAAGATTTTTACACAGAAACAGCGTAGAAATCTCCACTATTAAATCCTCGTACACCTGCCGGTAAGCGAAAATCTGCAGGTGGCATATATGTGCAAATCTGGGCCGGATAGTTTACCAAAAGAGAGAAACGCATGCGTGCTTGAATTCAGTATTCCATGGTCCTCAAATCATTCCCAATTACAGAAGCAATAACTAGGACTTGCTGGATTTGGGTAAGTGATACCAGTCAGAAGAGTCCCAGCCACCCATAACCCAAGTCCTCAAAATGGTTCACTTGTAATTGGGTCATTACCATTGTACTGCAAGTGCATACATTAAGAAATTACTGTTAGAGAAAACTAGAGGTGTTACTGTGAGGTGCATCAGTTCATTATACAAATTCGTGTGTTTGAAAAGAAGGTGCTATGGCCCATATTTATACTTTTTGACGCTAAACTGCGCTAACGCAGTTTAGCGTCAAAAAGTTTTGCGCCGGCTAACGCCATTCTGCAGCGCCATGCGGGCGCCGTATTTATTGAATGGCGTTAGCCGGCGCAAGCAGACCGGCGCTGCCTGGTGTGCGCGAGAAAAACCACGTACACCAGGCAGCGCCGGCGTAGGGGGAAAATGGCGCATGGGCGTCTTAAAATGGGGCAAGTCAGGTTACGTCGAAAAAATCGTCGTAACCCGACTTGCGCCATTTATTTTCGACGCCCATCCCCCATCAACATGACTCCTATCATTGTAAAGATAGGAGTCATGCCCCCTTGCCCAATGGCCATGCCCAGGGGACTTCTGTCCCCTGGGCATGGTCATTGGGCATAGTGGCATGTAGGGGGGCACAAATCAGGCCCCCCTATGCCACCAAAAATTATTAAAAAAAAATAAAAAAAATACTCACCTGAATGTCCCTGGGGTGGGTCCGTCCAGCCTTGGGTGTCCTCCTGGGGTGGGCAAGGGTGGCAGGGGGGGTCCCTGGGGGCAGGGGAGGGCACTCTGGGCTCATTTTGAGCCCACTTGTCCCTTAACGCCATGCCTGACCCAGGCGTTAAAAAGCGGCGCAAATGCGCCGTTTTTAGCCACGCCCACTCCCGGGCGTCTCTTTTGCCCGGGAGTATAAATACCACGTAAAGGCCTGGGAGTCATTTTTTAGACGGGAACGCCTCCCTTGCATATCATTAACGCAAGGAAGGGGTTCACGCTAAAAAATGACGCACATTCCGGGAACTTTGGCGCTATTCGCCTCTAACGCCATAGTATAAATATGGCGTTAGTTGGCGTTAGTTTTGCGTCGAAATTGCGTCAAAAAAAACGACGCAATTTCGGCGCAAACGGAGTATAAATATGCCCCTATATCTCTAGTTATCGCACTATACTACAAAGTAAGTGGGAAGGCTCATATTAGAAAGGATCTATTGCGGAATATGATTTTCTTAAAAATAGATTTGGTAATGATATGGATGGGTGCAATTTTACCGGCACGTACTCATATGTGCATAGAGTTAAAATGACAGCAAAAATAGGTAGTTACAGTACAGAACACACATATGGTTTGTATATTATCATTGATAGTGTAGCCGACATTCGAGCAAAGGAATCCGTTTCATTTTCACCTGAGGGTCAGATATGTAGTCACTCATTTGGAACACTGAGTTCAGTTTTGATCCCTGTGCAAGCAGGAGTTTGTGCAGGCAGTAGTGCATTAAATATCGCGCCCCCACAATTTCCCTTCGAAACATTTCGCCAGTAAGATCTTGGCACAATGTATGGGGGAAACATTGGCTGAAAAAGTCTTTGAATCAAAAGCTGTTGCGTAAGCGATAACTGTGACCGCGAAATGTGTTCTTCGCAATATTGGTCTGTGCAATAAATGTTTGCATTCAAAAATATGTCTGAGATTTAATTTTACAAAAATAGACATTTTCTTTTCTAGATATGACAATATTCTGTTCTCCCAATAGTGAATTAATTTCGCCAGTAAACTGAGCTTACATTTTTGTTGGATTTTAAATTTGAGGATACATAAATCTATTTTTTTTTAACAAAAATAGCCTCTAGCAAATCCTAATACATATACTCCACTGCAGGGCACCAGCATGAGGATATGATGACTGTGCCACAATTAGTCATGGGGATTTTCAAATTGCTATTTGATATATGCCATCAACGTTCAGCCGTTCACTTTTTAGACACTGTGGGAGTTTAATGACACTGTCTTTTAGACACAATTTTACTTTACTATATTCTACTTACTGCAGTCATTTTGCCATACTTTATACATGCACTACGCGTTAATCGGTATTCGGAAATAATGAAATCTCCAGGTTAGCCTGTAGCTAGTAATTTATACCTGACAAAAAACGAATGGTATCATGCGGATTGGCAATCTGCTAAAAAAAATCCACACATCATAAACCGATTTAAACAAGATTTTCTTTGCATTATTAGGCAACTGTGCACAGCTTACCGTTTCATATTGCACTGGAAAAGTTTTAACTTACGGAATTAAAGTAGTTTTGACATGTTTCGGATTCTTAGCCAATGGCCAGGGTCGTCTTCTCGTACATGATTGCTATCGCTCCTGACTCTTATTTAAAGCATTGATGCTGCTTATTTACATTTTTTTGGACTGCACCTTTTGTTTCGGGTGGAGGGGTTTGGTGGTTGGGCACATTGAAGAGACCTCACATTTCTGTCTTTCAGGCTGACAATCCAGGGGTGGAATGTTTTTCCCCCAGACATGGTTTTTTTTCTGGGGGTGGGGTAGGAGTTTTGTTCTAATTCTGACATTTCTCAGGCACTTTCATTTGAGTGGGGTTTGTTGGGCTGTGAGAGAACAGTGTAGAAAAATAAATGTTCACAAACATATTTGAATGGGTATCTAGCTATGTCACTGGTCAGTGTCTGAAAGGCAGACATCGTATGGCCTCAATTGGCATTAACTGTTTGTGACAATGTCTAAGCTTAAGGTATTTGTGTTAGGATGTTGCTGGCCTTAATCGTTCTCTTAAGTGACAATTAGTGAGGGAGGAGATAGCATTATTTAGGCCACTGCTGCTCTGTTCAACTGAGACTCATCTGACATGTAAGGACTGTTTATTGCTGAAATATCTTGGCCTCAATACTATTTTAGGCACCTGTCCATCTATATAAATTCATGAGGTCACTATACTGTCCACTAGGCATGTTGTGTGTAAGGTTCCTAAAACTGATTCTGGGGAGATGGGAAATGACTCAGCTTGTTATCTTAGGCCAGAAATATGTTCTCTGCCCTGTACATGCCCCAAACATAAAGTAACCTATGATTTTTGATTGGTTGTGCTTAGAACTGTTAGACTGGGTCGGGGACCTAATACTAATGGGTGATTTCAACTGTATAATGGATCATGGGATAGACACCACTAATGTTTGGCTCATTCCCGCATGGTCATCTATTTTAGAAATTGCCCAATTGCATGGTTTGATTAATGTATGGAGGATTCTCTATCCTCTTGGACCAGGGTATACTGTTTGCTCCTCTCCTCACAAGCATTACTCCAGAGCTCTCATGTTTTTTGCTGGGTCACAGCTAATTCAAGGTGCTGAAATTTAAATCTGCCCAAAGATCACATCAGTGCCTATCCCAGGACTGCTTATGCTCCCATTAAATTGTGAGGCACCAGTTTATGTTTCCTCAGTATATCCTCTCCAACTCGGTTTATCAATCCTAGCTGACTTGTCTACTTTGTGAATTTGTATTACTGAATTCTGTAACAGCTTCTCCACCTATTGTGTGGGACACCATAAAGGCATTTGTATGGCGGGTTGCCCTACAGTTATCGTGACAGTATCAAGTTGGAGCAGGAGGTGGTAATCAACAAATAAGGGAGTGGCAGCTCTGGCATGTCCAAGCAATCATAGTTAGTAGCATTAATGTACATTTAAAGTGTATAGTTATTGACAATAAATATTGTGTGACAATATGTGCTTAGTGATAATAAGATACGACTACAAATTCCTAAATAATTGAGCCATGTCACCTCTATAGGTAACTAGTTGTATTACAACTTCAATATTGTTTCATACGATCTCTATTAAAAGGTAAACACATACATGAATGTTTTCTTTTACATCCTTAAAAAAATACCTATCAGTGTCCTAAATGAACAGAGATGCACTGGAAATTTTGACAAATACGTTGTTAAAAATCTGAAAAGACTTTTAAAGTATAATACATTTGTTCTTTTTAGCTAAAACCTTCAATGTATAGATGTTGTCAATGATCTGGTTTATAAGGAAGTTCCTCTTGACATATTTATTAAAACAATAATATTGTTGGGTTATGATAACATTGTCTTAGATATACACTAATTGGTGTAGGATTTGAGACACAATGTAGCATATATAGATTATAAATCTGCTAAGTATGAATTTTTTCAGGAGCTCAACAAAGACATTCACCTTTAAAAATTCAAAACGCCACTCTGCCAGAATGACATTCATAACCTGCCCTTAGTCAACAGGACTCTTCTCTCTACAAATAAGATCTGGAGTTTCAGCCTGGGCCATCAGGTTTGACCAGACCTCCAACAGTGGAGTCACTTCCTAGCAGACCTTTGCAGGTAACCACTGAGCATGAAGTTTAGCCCCAAATGGACAATGTAATGGCCATTATCCTACCTTGTGTCCCAAATACTACTTTATCAGTGACTATGCCTGTCTTGACACCTGTTGCTACAACATCACTAGCTATTTAGGGTATTCCGGGTCATTTAATAGCTGTATCCAAAGCAGAAGGTGACAGGGCTGTAGGGGAACTGCTGGAGCTGCAGCATCTGTGGGGAGGGTGCCAGAGGAGTCAGAGGGTGCCAGAGGGAGGTCACTCTCCATCACTCACCATCCTCCAAATTTGGTTAAAATCCGATTGGTGCAGTTAACTGGCAAGGAGGTCAAATGGGACAGCTCATAGAGCGAACTTTGGAGGCAATAATATCACTTACAGGTGTGGCAGGTTAGTGTACAAACTTTACCAACCGGTGCTTTGCAGGGTGGTTTTAAGCCCCTCATGACTTCAATCCCTACTCTTGCACAGCTATTCCCTAGGAGAGAAAGATATGCCATAGGAAACCCTCCCCCATCACTAGCAAGCTCATTCAAGGACAGCTCCTACTAGCAACTCTCCTGCAGTGCACCAGCTGCTGTATTGGCACTTTTCTGGCCCAATAGAGGACAGTTCCAAACCAGACCCCACCAAAAAAGACAAAAATATGGGTCTTCTGCTGCAGAATCTTCCGCAGCCTGGGTACCTGCCAATTACTACACCACAAAAAGAGGTATGTATTACACCTCTTTATTCATATGCAAAATCAACATTCTAAACCTACATTCACTTTACCACCTTCTAACACTTATGTCAGAATTAAAGTTCTTCAGGAGCCAAAAGAGTTCCGACATTCATACTCACAGAACACTACTCCCATCTCTGTTAAATTTAAAAAAATACGTTTTTTTACAAACATATTTACAGTCATAACTCTTCGATGAGCCTTCTTGGAGCTTTGATCACTCGTCCTGATCAAGTCTTCATAAACTGGAAATCGGCAACACGAGTGTCCATGATGTGCATTGGCCATACAGGAGCAATTGCAGTCTGAGGTTTTACAATTGTCCTTTTCAAACCAGTTTCTACGTTCACATCTGTACCTGACAATTGATGAGCCACATGTCTGAAATGCGAAGAATCTCATGGAATATATTCCCCAATACATTGGGTAGCTACCATGGGGCCTGAGTGGAGTGCCACGGGGGAGACAGGATGTTGGAAAATGGTTATTGGCAAGGATAGGTAAGTACCTACACTTAGCAATAGGCCACTAACCTTCACTTAGGTCCAGATAGGTCTCAGTAAATTAAAACTAGCTCAACCCGTGATAGCTTGGCAACCAGCGACAAGGCTTAACTTAGGAGACAAAGCGTAAAGCATTTAAATATCACAAAACAGTAATTAAAATAAAACACAGGAAACAGTTTAAAAATCCAAAATCTATTTATAAAAATAGATTTTATTTTTAGCTTTAAAATGACACCAAAACAAATAAAATCGGATAAGGGGAGCCGGAGATTTGAATTTTTAAAGAATTAATGCTTTCTAGTGCATAGAAGCAACTAGCGCTCAAAGGGTTAAAAAAAGTCACACTGGAAAGGAACAAAGTACAGAGTTAAGGCCACCCATGAGGAAACAATGTCAGACTTACTTTCAGAAGTGTTTGATTCAGGAAAGTGGTCCACAGCACCAGCCAAGGGTTCAGAGGCTCTGGTGTGCCTCTTGGGATCTGGGACTACAACTCCCACAATGTACCTCTTTAACTTATGGAGTTGCTCTAAACGTCTCCAAGCTTCTGGATCTTCTTCCAGAGGTCCTTTTTTGTGTCCTTGAAGTGTCCACAACTTGATCCAGGGTTCCAGATGCTCTGAGTTGCTCCTTTGGATTTGGGACTACAATTCCCAGAATGCACCTGATCAGAAACCTCAAATGGCCACTGGACGATGGTCAGCTAGGCTCTGCTTGCAGGACTTGATGCAGGGGACTCTGCAGCTAACAGAGAGTCCCTTCTTGAAGCTGTAGGAGACCGGTAAAGTCCTTTTAGTGGCCCAAGTGTGCAGCTGGTGCAGCCCTTCAGATTGCAGTGTCCAGGTGCAGGACAGGGGTCCAGCAAGGCAGTCCTTCTTTGTCTTGTTCCTTGTAGGGATCTGAGGTGTGGGTGCAGCTCTACCATATTAATCCATGCTCCTGGGGTGGAAAGCAGGAAGGTCCTGGTTGTCCAATTACAGGCAGGCTCCTTTCCCCTTTGATGACCACTTCCTGGGATGTGTGGCAAAAATCAATCCCAGGGAGCAACATTCTTCAAAAATCCATCATGGCTGAAAGTGATTTTTGGAGGTTAAATCTGGTTGAGCCCACCCACTGGTGTGGCTAAAAGTCTTAAACACACCCCTCTCTTGCCCTCTCCTAATCTAATCAAGAGGGCACCTAATTGTCTGGGGTTGCAGGAAGTAAGGGAGGTCCTGAGCTGCTCCGAATGTCCTTCCTAACCTTTGAAGACCAGTTTGCCTGCTCTCCCCCATCCTGTTTCACCATCCGCTGAGGCCGATCTCCTCCCCCAGCCACATCATTTGTGTTCATCCCAGGCCACTTCGCACCTCGTCAAGGCAGCCTGGCCAGGCTGCCAGAGGCTGGCCAATCAGAGAAGGGCACTACAGAGCTGAAGTTGGCAACATTCAAGTAGAGTTTTAAAACTCTGTACCTGAACTAGTTATATTAAATCCAACAAGTGTAAGCTATGGGATTTATTATAACAATTAATTTGATACCAAACTCAATGTATCTGGCACGTATGGGGACTTTGTTAATTAAAATAAAGTCTCCCCATTTTAGCCTATGAAGGCTATTCATTACAGTGAGGGAAAAACAAATTTGGCTAGTTTACCTCACTAAGACTTATAAAACAATTGTTATAATGTCCCTGCTTATAGTTTCAAGTCACCCAACCCTAGGGGCCCTTAGGTCACACATTAGGGGTGAACTATATGTAAAAATAAGGTTGTTTAAGACTTTGGAAGTACTTTTAATTACAAAGTTTTACGAATTTGCATATAACATTAACCTTAAAGCGGCCAGCAAGGCAGGCCTGCCTTTAAAATGACCCGGGGACCCTCAGCAGTGCACCTATTGGTTCAATACCTATGCTGGGGTCCATAAACATACATGCCCTACCATATACTAGGGAATTATAGGTAGGTTGACATAGCATATTATAATTATCCTAATTTGCATACTCATTTTACACAGAGGACAGACACGAGGACTGATTAGCAGTACCAAGGGCACCATCAGAGTCAGGAAAACACCAGAAACAAGTGAAAATGGGGGCAAAAAGTTAGGGGGCCTCTGCAGTCAGTCCTGTTTTCTCACAGGCCTCCACACCCCATGGGAGCTGAACACCTTCTCCAATTGCAGAAGCAAGAATGTCAATCAATCAGGGATTTGTAAAGCACACTATTTAGGTCTACCTAGGTCTCAAGGTGCTGAGGAGGGGAGGGGGAACAGTGGTGGGAGGGTGCTGCTACTGCTTGAACAGCTAGGTCTTGAGAAGTTTCCTGAAGGTAAGGAGGTCTTTGGTCAGGTGAGTGGGAAGAGTGTTCCACGTTTAGGCGGCGAGGTGCGAGAAAGATCTACCACCAGTCATAGTTCTGCAGATGCGTGGGACGGTTGTGAGGGTAAGGTCGGCAGAGCGGAGATGCTGGGTCGGGGTGTAGAAGGAGAGTCGTCTGTTGAGGTATTCTGGTCCGGTGTTGTGCAGTGGTTTCTGAGCATGGGTGAGGAGTTTGAAGGTGATTCTCTTGTTGACTTTGATCCAGTGCAGGTTTTTCAGGTGGTCTGTGATGTGGCAGTGGCGGGGGATGTCCAGAATGAGGCGTGTGGAGGCGTTCTGGATGCGCTGCAGCCTCTTCTGGAGTTTGGCCATGGTTCCTGCGTAGAGGGCATTGCCGTAGCCCAGTTTGATGCTTACGAGGGCTTGGGTGACTGTTCTTCTGGTTTCCGCAGGTATCCATTTGTAGATCTTTCGGAGCATGCGGAGGGTGTTGAAGCAGGAGGAGGAGATGGCATTGACTTGCTGAGTCATGGATAGTAAGGGTCCAAGATGAATCCTAGGTTGTGTTGCTGGTCGGTGGGAGTCAGAGCGGTTCTGAGAGTGGCGAGCTACCAGGAGTCATCCCATGCAGAGGAGGTGGAGCCATCACCTCTTGCCCCACCTTCCCGATCCACCCCCTAATAAAGGGAGTTTGGCATGTAAAAGCACCCTGCGGGGGACCTGCCACAATCTATTTCAGTGGTGCCCCGCTCCGTGTATGTGCCTCCATGGCGGGGCTGATGAGACCACATCTCTCATCAGCCCCCCACGAGGCGGACTATCGCTAAGACGCAGTTGTAACATATCAACGGAGATGTACCACCTGTGTCGTATGGACCCGGGGATGAGGGGCCCACAACCTATGCTCGCTGCATACAGTGGCTGGGTGGAGGCCAAAAGGTGAATCGGAGTGATGCTGCCTTTGATAAAAGTAAGTGCAACCCTTCCCCCCTCTATCTTGGAGGGGGTACCACAAAGGAGGGGACCTTCCCTGCAGCACAGGACCTATGTGTGCAGTAATTTTGATTAGACTATGAATGTGGGAGGCACAAGGGAAGGCGGGGGGTCAGAATTTTTCTAATTTTTATAATTTTATAATTTCTATATACTCTCATTATTTCAACCTTGACCCAGAAAATTATTGGGCACAATGTATGGGCGCCCTCCATGTCGAGTGCTCCAATACATCGTATATGATCTGTTTACCAGTGGAACGCCCCACGGGAGGCCACACACATTATCCCGTGATATAATCAACTGGCAACTTTAATTAATAGTTGTGGGGCTAAGTTAGTGAGCCAATGTTTGGTTACTTATTATACTGGCTGAGAGACAATAAAGATTACCTCTCCAGCACTGAGTAACAGAATTGCCAGAGTTTAAATGCCCCAGAGGGGACAGGTTTGAAGTTAGGGATATGGAGAAGCTTAAATCAGGTGACCAAGCCAGTCTTTTTGTCTTTGGCAGTTTTCTCCTTACTCCTTGTTCCTTCTCTCTGTAGGAGGCTGGCCTAATTTGTAGAGGGTACATAAGGTACTTACACCTTATACCAGGTCCAGTTATCCCTTATTAGTGAAATGTAGGCAACGTTTAGTAGCTTAGGCTGTCTATGGGCCATTGTAGCAGAGCAGCCAAGGCTGAACTAGGAGAAATGCAAAGCTCTTGCAATACCACTATAGTCACATAGTACTTATACACAATAAAAGACAATACTCAGTGTTACCAAAAATGAAGGTACTTTATTTTAGTGACACAAGGTCAAAAATATCTTACAGTTAATACTCCTTCAGGAGGTAAGTATTATACACAATATATACACTGGTAACCAAAATCAGGTAAGTAAGCAGTCATAGAATAGTGCAAACAGTAAAAAAATACAATAGAATGCAATAGGCCTAGGGGCAACACAAACCATATACTAAAAGAGTGGAATGCAAATGTTGAATTCCCCCCTAGGCAAGTGTAGTGTATAGAGGGGCATTGGGAGTGTAAGAGAAGACCAAGGATAAGTGAAGTATCCCATCCTAGAACCCAGGAAAGCAGGAGCAAAGTGCAGCGTTTCCTCAGAACACACTAGAAGTCGTGATGAAAAATTATGCAAGAACCAAGCAAGTCTGCAAGCAACCAATGATGAATTAATGGACCTGAAGACCTGTGGAGAGAGGAGACCAAGTCCAGAAGTCGAAGAAGAGTCCAGGAAGAACAGGAGCCCCTGCCCACTTAGAATAAGGTGTAAAAGTGGATTCTCTGGTTGGAAGAAAGGTACAGAAATGCACGAAAGAAGATAGCTGCAGGTTCCTGCTTGGTGAAAGAGCTGTCCCACATCGAGCTGTTGGATACAGGCTGTTTGCCTAATTGGATTCCGCCAAAAAGCCTTAGTTCACGTAAGTACACGTTTTGAATCAAAGAGGAGCTTCCTGGGCCCAAGAGGGACCTGGTGGTCTCAACTTGGACTGAGGAGACAGAGGAGGCTCTCAGCACTTCAGAGATCCCTTGGAAGACCAGGTAGCACCCACAGGAGTCCCAGGATACGAGGACAAAGGAGTTGCAAAGTGCGGTCATCGCAACACTACACAGGAGGATCTCACGCTTCCAGAGAGCAACTCAGAAAGCTGTGCGTTGCAGGATGTCGTGCTGGGGACCTCAGCTATACTGTGCACAAAGAACTTTTGGAAGAAGTGCACAGAAGCCCAATGAGCAGCAGAAGACGTTGTTGTAGGAAAGTACCATCTTCCTTGGCACGTTACCCCCATTTTTATCTGTATGTCAGTATGTTTTTACCTGTCTCACTGGGATCCTGCTAGTCAGGACCCCAGTGCTCATAGTTTATGGCCTAATGTGTGTATCTGTATGGTGCTTGACTGTGTCACTGAGGCTCTGCTAACCAGAAACTCAGTGTTTATGCTCTCTCTGCTAAATTTGTCACTGTAGGCTAGTGACTTTATTTACCAATTTCAATTGGCACACTGGACCCCCCTTATAAGTCCCTAGTATATGGTACCTAGGTACCCAAGGCATTGGGGTTCCAGGAGAGCCATATGGGCTGCAGCATTTCTTTTGCCACACAAAGGGAGCTCAGGCAAACGCTTGCACAGGTCTGCCATTGCAGCCTGCGTGAAATAACGCACACGTTATTTCACAGCCATTTTCACTGCACTTAAGTAACTTATAAGTCATCTATATATCTAACCTTCACTTGCTGAAGGCTAGGTGCAAAGTCACTGTGTAAGTGAGATGGCACCCTTTCACTAGCAAAGGTGCCTCTACATAGTTCAGGGCCATTTCCCAGGACTTTGTGAGTGCGGGGACACAATTACATGCATGCACTACATATAGGTCAATACCTCTGTGTTGCTTCACAATGGTAACTGTGAATATGGTCATGTAACATGTCTAAGATCATGGAATTATCCCCCCCATTCAACATCTGGTGTTGGGGAGCCAATTCCATGCAGCCTGGGGTTCCACTATGGACCCCCAGTACTGCCAAACCATCTCTCTGAGGCTTGCACTGCAGCTGCTGCCACCTCACAGAGAGGGTTCTGCCCTCCTGGGGTCTGGGCAGCCCAGTCCCAGGAAGGCAGAACAAAGCATTTCGTCTGAGAGCAGGGTGTTACACCCTCTCCCTTTGGAAATAGGTGTTACAGGTTGGGGAGGGGTAGCCTCCCCAGCATCTGGAAATGCTTTGAAGGGCACAGATGATGCCCTCCTTGCATAAGTCAGTCTACATCTGTTCAGGGACCCCTTGTCCCATGCTGTGGTGCGAAACTGGACAAAGGAAAGGGGAGTGACCACTCCCCTGTCCATCGCCACCCTAGGGGTGGTGCCCAGAGCTCCTCCAGTGTGTCCCAGACTACAGACATCTTGCTTTGCAAGGTGTGGGGGCACTCTGGAGGGCTTTGAGTGGCCAGTGCCAGCAGGTGACATCAGAGACTCCTCCTGATAGGTCCTTACCTGATAAGGTAGCCAATCCCCTCTCGGGGCTATTTAGGGTCTCTCCTGTGGGTTCTCTTCAGATTCTGCTTGCAAGTTTCCTTCAGGAATCCTCTGCAACTACTACTTCATCCTCTGACCTCGGATCAACCGCAGCCTGCTCCAGGAACCACTGTAACAGCAACAAAGTATCCACAGTGTGCACGCTCTGAGGATTCCCTGTCTTCATCCTGCACTAGAAGGACCGAAGAAATCTCCCTTGGGGTGACGGAGTCACTCCCTTGCTCATGCAGGCACTTTCCAAGACAACGACCAGTACCCTTGGACTCCTCTCACAGTGACGAGCATGCTCCTAAAGACACAGAGGGTAGGCATAATCGACATAGACTGTCCTGAGGTCCTGCTGTTGCAATTTGGAGGAGGTAAGACCTTGCCTTCCCTGAGAGCAACTGTACCACTTTAGACTGCGTCTTATTTACCTCCTGAGGCCTCTGTGCACTATTTGCTAAATTCCTTCGTGCACAGCCTGGCCCAGGTCCCAAGCACTCAACCCTGTGATGCTCAACTCACTGAGTTGTTCTCCGGTTGCGTGGGACCTTCCTTTGTTGTTCTGCACCAACCAAATTTTGCACCTCCTTTGTCCCTGTGTCCTGGGACTCCCTTGGGTGCTGTGTGACATCCTGAGGGATCTCTAATGTGATGAGAACTCACTCTTCCTCCTCACACAGCGTTGAGGCCTCCATGTCCCTCCTGGGTCAAGACAGCACCATTTTGATGCAAAACGTACTTTTGTCATAACCAAGGCTTGTTGGTGACTTCCAACACAAAATCACATCTGCATCCATCTTCATGTCGTGGAACATCTTCTGCATCATACAGGACCCTGCTGGCATCTTCCTAGGGTGCATTCCTGTAGTCTTCGACTAACCGGGGATTCATCTTTTGCACCCTCTTCTGGGATGGAAGGGGCTTCTGCCCTTCCTGGAACTTCTGGACTTGGTCCCCTTCTTTTGCAGGTCTTCAGGTCCAGGAATCCAGCAGTTGTTGTTTGCAGACTTGGTTGGTTACTGCAAAATCCCAATCACGAGGTGTTGTGTGTCCTAAGTAAACTTGCAGTACTACTCCTGCTTTTCTGGGCTCTGGGGTGAAGTAATTTACTTACCTTTGCTGTATTCGTACTCTCCCTGCGATTCTGCACACACTACACTTGTCTAGGGGGGAATTCCTGATTCGCATTCCACTTTCTTAGTATATGGTTTGTGTTGCCCCTAGACCTATTTTTCCCCATTGCATTCTACAGCATTTCCCATTGTTTGCACTATCCTATGACTTATTACTGGTCTGATTTTGGTGTCTAGTGTATATATTGTGTATAATACTTATCTCCAGAAGTATTGCCTCTAAGATATTTTCGGTGCAGTGTCACCTAAATAAATTAGCTTTATTTTTGGTAACACTGAGTATTGTCTTTACTTGTGTATAAGTACTGTGTAAGTATAAGTGGAATTGCTTGAGCTTTGCCTGTCTCCTAGTTCAGCCTAAGCTGCTCTGCTATAGCTACCTCTATCAGCCTAAGCAGCTAGAAACACTACTACTTCACTAATAAGGGATAACTGGACCTGGTATAAGGTGTAAGTACCCAAAGTACCCACTACAAACCAGGCCAACCTCCTACAGCTGTGCACAGGGGTACTGTCGCTACACGGGGAGGCAAGCTCTCATCACCACCAAATTTGGACAGCTGGACCGGTGGGCAGTCAGGGTCACTTTGGTCAACTGCCTGTGTTCCAGGGTTGATGCTTGTTGACATGAGAGTAGTCCCAGAGTCGCGGTCGTCATTGCAGAGAGGTGCCTGCTGAAGCATGGATGTGACTCAGTCACTCCACAGGAGATTCCTTCAGTTCTTCTGGTGCAGGGTGAAGACAGGAAATCCCTAGAATGTGCACACCTTGGAAACTGTTGCAGTTGCTGGCTGGAGCTGAAGTTGCAGGTCACAGGAGCCTTCCTGATTACTTTGTTGCAGTTACAGCCGCACCTGGAGCAGTCTCCAGTTGATCCAACAGTCAGAAGCTGAAGCAGAGGATGCTGAGGAGTCCTGGAGGAATCCTGCAAACCGAATCTGAGGAAACACACAGAGGAGAGACCCTAAATAGCCCTGAAAAGGGGATTCGCTACCTACACAGGTATACACCTATCAGGAGAGGTCTCTGACGTCACCTGCTGACACTGGCCACTCAGAGGATGCTCCTAGAGGGTCCCCCACCTTGGAACCCAAGATGGCTAATGCCAGGGACACCCTGGAGAAGATCAAGGCACCACCCCTGGGGTAGTGATGAACAGGGGAGTGGTCACTCCCCTTTCCTTTGTCCAGTTTCATGCCAGAGCAGGAAATGGGGGTCCCTGAACCAGTGTAGACTGGCTAATGCAAGGAGGGCACCGTTTGTGCCCTTTAAAGCATTTCCAGAGGCCCTGAGAGGCTACCCCTCCCATGCCTGTAATGCCTATTTTCAATGGGAGAGGGTGTAACACCCCCCTCTTAAAGGAAATGCATTGTTCTGCCTTCCTAGGATTGAGCTGCTCAATGCCCAGAAGGGCAGAAACCTGTCTGTGGGGTGGCAGCAGCTGGGGCTGCAGTGAAAACTTCAGAGAGCTGGTTTGGCAGTACTGAGGGTCCATGGTGAATCCCCCAGGGTGCATGGAATTGCCCTCCCCAATACCAGATTTGGATTGGAGGTTCAAATTCACAATGTTAGACACCTCACATGGCCATATTCGGAGTTACCATTGTGAAGCTACATATAGTGCACGCTTATAATGGTGTCCCCGCACTCTGGAAGTCTGGGGAATTGGCCCTGGACAATGTCAGGGCACCTTTGCTAGTGCAAGGGTGCCCTCACACACAATAATTTTGCACCTAGCCTTCAGTAAATGAAGGTTAGACATTTAGGTGACTCATAAATTACCTGGTGCAGTGGAAAATGGCTGTGAAATAGCGTGTGCACTATTTCACAGAGTGGCAGTCCTGAAGAAAGGTTTGTATGAGCTCCTTATGGGTGGAAAAAGAAATGCTGCAGCCCATAAGGATCTCCTGAAACCCCAATGCCCTGGGTACCTAGGTACTATATACTAGGGACTTATAAGGGTGGTCCAGTCTGCCAATAAGAATTGGAATATGGAGTCACTAAACTATAGTGACAAATTTGGTACACAGAGAGAGCATAAGCCCTGTAGGTCTGGTTAGCAGAAATCCAGTGACACAGTCAAGCATACTGACAACACATATAGGCCACAAACTATGAGCACTGGGGTCCTGGCTAACAGGATCCCAGTGAGACAGTAAAAACACACTGACAAACAGGCCAAAAATGGGGGTAATCATGCTAGAAAGAGGCTACTTTCTCACACTCTAACTCTTTTCCATACCTTGACTATGCAGAGTGTGATTACAAGGGGCATCACCCCCACCCAAGACCTGGGGGCAGCAACTCTATAGATGTAGGGTAAGACGTGTATATTCTTCTTATTTGAATGGAATAAGTAGACAGAGGCATTACACTTACTAGAATTAATGATTGCATGGTTTTGTGATTGCACCTTGTTTGTTGTGGAATGGTGTGTGTTTTAGTTTAGATGAGTTCACCAGTAGTTTGAGTCATCAGTGCATACCCTCTACAGTTATTTCTATGTGGGACCACATTCATTGTGGTTTCTTATGGCTAATTTTCTTTTTTATGATTTTTGTCTTTACGTAGGCTCTACGCCAGCTCGAATAATGTTCAGGTAGGCCCAACTTATATGCGTTTACTAACAAGGTTAGGTTCCCCTACGTATAGTGTTTGAAAAGGGATCTTAGGCCCTGAAGAATGCCTCTGACCCATTATTGTCTAGTATGAGGGCAGAAACATATTGGCCTTGACCTTGAGAGGGACAGTAAGAGTCATCCAGATATAACAACTGACCATCTTTGTGCTTTTAATCTTACAACAGACATATTAATGAAAAGTGATACACACTGGTGATCTGGTAGGTAATTTTAGCGTAATTACTGGATCCTTGGAATTTCCAGAAAACTCAAATCTAAGCACTCCTTCTGGATGTAGAAGTCCGTGAGGTTTAGTCCGATAGGTGGTCAAATGATGAAGTATGACACTATTATGTGTTTGAGACCACCTATTCCGTGAAGGAAGAACCCCCCCTGGCAGGTCTCATGTGCAGGGTCAACAAGAAACCTGTAAAAGTCCCCATACCTTTTGTGTGGCTGACTAAAAATTTAGTGTCATGTGGATAAATAAAGGAAATATTATATGTACGTTTAATTATTTTCAAATGTTTTTTCTATTTAGGCATTAGAGAAATATTGCAAGATTATCATGATTATTATGCTTAAAATGTTCCCTTACAAACACTGTCTAATGTAAACAAAACATGTTCTGACATACATATTGCAATATGTTGTGCAAAAATTATGTTGAATGTAGTATAAATTGTTACATTAAGATGATAAGAGTTCAATTATTTAACAAAATCAGTGAGTAGTTTTTTTAAAGAATTTTATAAATAATACTAAATCTATTGATTGAACATATTTTTGACCCACATTACCCTTGTAACATGGCTGATAATAAATGTGTGTATATTTTAGACATTTATTATCCTATTTTATTTAATTTTTAAATGAGGTCAACCACATCAGAAAATAAATCTGACTGGCTATTGCCAGAGAGGTATGAAAGTTGGGGTCCATAAACATTGCAACCTGCATTGCCACAAGAGATGAGTTGCTGGACAGGAATGATAGCATTGCAGTAGTGTGGAAGCTCCTCCTTTAAATCACAGAGTGTGTCACTTCCTGATTCCCCTTGATGGTGTGTGTTCTGACAGTGGCTTACTCTGATGGTGCAAGGGACCTGAGAGCAATAGATATAAGTAATAAAAACAAAGATATAAGTAATATGTAGTAGTGATTTATTGTGTCACACCACCTACATTTTCTTAATGTATGTGTTATTTTCAGAGTAACTGTGACTGCCAAAAATGTGTTTTTTTTTGTAGCCTCTGAGATCTTGACCAAAGGCCCTTAAATGCTGGGCCTTTTCTCCATCCAGTGCAGAACCTTCCTTTTTTTGGCTATTTAGGGTAGTTCACACATAGCGCATAACTTTTTTCCACATAAAATATCCATGTAAAAATTGCATCTTTTTTCCCAACATCCTGTGGATTCTCATTGTACTCAGGGAAAAGAAAATAGGATAAATAAATTTCAAGTTTTTTTGTGGAAAGTAGAAAAAAAGTGTTCCGGCCAATGTTTCTGTTTTTTGCCCTAAAAACGCAATTAATAAATGGTTTGCTGTGCTAACGTCATCATCTTCACAGGTTTCAGGAACATTCAGAGTTGAATAAAAACCTGTTTTGTTTCATAGTTTTGGCATTTGTCAAAGAGGTAGCCAACTATTCCTGTTTTTTCTGCTTTCAACCTACTTTCAATTTGCGGTAGAAACCAGTGTGAAACCCATGGGTGATCCAGGAAAGCTATAGATTTCTGAAAAGTAGACAAACCTCTGAATGCACCAAGGAGTCATGTGTAGATTCTGAAAGATTTGAAATAAAGAAATATTGAAAATGTGTAGAAAAAAGGGCATTTGTGACAACATTTTCATCTGTAAATGTTTGTCACTATGGCCCATTTATAAAAACAATATACTATTACTCCTGATTGACCCTTTTGGTTGTGGAGTTATCTATGGTTTGTAGGTGCTCCAGGAACCCAAGGTACCCAGAGCAAACAACTGACCTGCATTGTGCAATGTTTTTTCGTTATATACCGAGTATAGACCAATTCACATCATGAAATGTGCTGAGTGAAAAATGGGTATCAAGTAAACCTATGTATTTCCAAAATGTGAGTAAGATGTAGAGTCTGAGAGCAGTGGTTATTTGTACATCTCTGAATTTATAGGTATCCACATTAGCTATGGTTTAGAAGGTACATTTGAAAATATCTTCTTTTTTACACACTGGCAACATGTAGAAGACACAAATGCAGCAAAATCCAACTTGTACCAACAAATGTTCTGCTATTCCATGCTTCCACATGGCTTCCAATAAAAATAGTACCCCACCTGTGTGGTTAGGCCTACTGCCCAAGGCAGGAAACAGGTCAAAGCACAACATGGATGCATCACATATTTTCACCAAAAACTGACATTTTGAAGCTTTGTGGATAGCTTTGGATTTTGGACCTTAGCTCAGCCGGCACCTAGGGAAACTGAGAAAACCTGTACATTTTTTAAAACTAGACATCTAGGGAAATCCAGGGTGGAGGGACTTGCATGGTAATCACCAGTTTTTGTAACCAGAATCCCTTGCAAACCACAAACTTCACTGAAAAAACACATTTTCAGCACAGATTTCTGTGATGGAAGGTTCTGAACTCTGTGGGGAGTCACAAACTTTCTTACACACAGCACTCGTCTACGTTTTCTGTTAAAAATTGTACCTGACTTGTGTGGGCAAGGCTAGTGCCCACAAAAGGAAATGACCTGAAATGCAACATGGAAACTTCCCATTTGTTGCTCAAAACTGACCCTTTTTTGCCAAGTGGGTAGCTGTGGATTTTAGTCTGTAACTCAGCTTGCACCTTTGGAAACCTAGCAAACTTACAATTGTTAAAAAACTAAGCACTTGGGTGTTGTGAAGCAGTCGTGGGATGAAATCGGCACACAAAATATCGGGTGAAATAACTTGAAGTTTAATGTCTTCTGGTACAGCAACGTGCGGCTCCCACTTCACTGGCCTGCTCCGTAACTGTCACGGCAGGGAACGCCACACACAACCCGCATTCCACATTCTTCATTCCTTTCCAACATTACCCAATACAACACATCTTTCCCCTTTTAACAATAAACAAAAAAAAAATGAAAAAATTACAAAAAAAAATAAACAAAACAAAACCAATAAAGTGAAGGCATAACATTATGAAACAACCATGAAGATAATAATTTGCTTCGTGACACTAGTCTAAGAAGCCACCATTAGGTGTTTTGGAGCACTATTCCATACTACAATAACAACTTATATAGAAACTTTATCTTACATAACTTACATAATCTTTCATGTAAAAGGGAGTTCTGTGAATCCTCTGAGTTCTTCGCAACAGCCTCTGTTCCTCATTTTCTCCTTCACCAACACTACAATCACCCCCTTTTCTACCTCCACCATCAACATCACTGGATCAAGTCATCATCATCCATCAACATGTAACTGCTACACCCATCCGCAACCTTACTGCTATGCTCGTCTGCAGAATGTTGATCCTCATCCATCCGTACAGAACTCGCCCCACCAAACTTAGCTACTCTCCTCAAGTTCCATTTTTCACCATTGTCCAAAATTACAAAAAAAAGATGCACTTCTTTCACTTTAAAAGGGCCACAAAACTTCTTCCACATGCCCATATTGATTTTAACTTTTACCCAGTCACCTTTTCGTATTCCATTTAAGCACACTTTAGAGCACTCTTCGTTTTTCTCATTAGACTTGTTATCCTTTCCACCACATAGACACCTGTCGAACATGGTTCTCATCCACTCTGGAAACATTCTTGTCCCCGCCTTTCGTCCTCTCATCAACTCAAAAGGTGCCTCACCCGTCACTCGTTTCCTCGTAGTGCGATATGCCCAAACCATGTCCAAAACCAATGATTCAACGCTGTTGCTGCCACTCACCACCAATTGCATTGCTACCTTCACCAAACGATTAGCCCTTTCTACAATTCCTTTGGCACGGGGATTATACAAACTGGTGTGAGAGTGTTTGATACCTACCCTTTGCAAATAATCTTTCATTTCCGTGAGTACCATTATCTGTAATGATTCTGTAGGGATATCCTTCTTCCCTAAGGATCATTTCTAATACCTTGATAGTTGACTTTGTCGTAATCTCCTTCATGAATCTCACCACCAACCACTTGGAATAAATATCCACCATTACCATGGCAAATTTCAAATGATTACCAACTTGCGATAATGGTCCTATAAAATCCACACACACACTATGCCAAGCGATACCAGGATTTTCAATAACACCACTCAAGGATTGACTGGCAACTTTCAACCTTTTCTCACCCTGCTTACACAAACTGCACTTCTCCACCCACACTTCAATGTCATTGTCCATGCCCGGCCACCAAACATTTTCTCTCAACCTTTTCTTGGTCAACGTTTGACCCAAATGCCCCAAATGTGTCAACTTAAACAAATCAAAACGTAAACATGATAGAGGAATTAATTTATCTCCCCTCATCAATAACTCATTTTCACATAGAGTCAACTCATCCAAAACTTTCAAGTACAGCCATGGAGAAGTGCTTACACAACTCTCCCTCTTCGCACCACACTTCACTAATTCAATCACTTCACTTAAAACAACATCATCCTTTAAACTCCTTATCCACACAACCTTAGGAATGGCCCCATGTGTGCTCTCAAAAATATCCTCAACACTTGCTACAACAATATCTCCCTCACACTCCACAGTAGTTCGAGCATCCTCTTCCACTGGCAACCGAGACAGACAATCGGCTTGTACATTCTGCCAACCCGAAATGTGTTCCACCACATACATATTCTTGCAACTTTGAAGCCAATCTGAGTAATCTAGGTGAACCTTTCCCCGCACCACCAGGAGCCAATACCCTAACTAAGGATTTGTGATCCGTGCGTAGCACAATAGTCGTCCCCCAAATGAATGTGCGGAAATACTCCAATGCCCAAGAAGCTGCTAAGGCCTCACGTTCGATAACAGAGTAATTCCTCACACTGGGAGACAGAGTTCTGGATGCAAACTCCACAGTTCTCTCACCCCCGCATGATGCTGTGATAACACTGCACCAACTCCCACAGCGCTAGCATCCACCGTGACTATAGACTTACGATTCACATCTAAAGGTGCCAAGACCCCAGCATTGAACAATTCCTCTTTGATAAAAACAAAACATTTCTCTTGTTCCGCACCCCAAAAGAAACTCGTGTTTTTCTGAAGTAACTTCCTCAGACCTTCAGTTTTGTCCGCAAAATTTGTAGTACATTTTGAATAGTACTCAATAAGGCCCATAAATGACCTCAACTGATCTTTGTTATTTGGTGGAGGGGCATCTCTGATTGATCTTAATAAATCTCCCTTAGGTTTCACACCCTCCATCGAGAGAGTATGTCCCAAATATTCCACCTCCTCCACCAAAAACTTACACTTCTCTTTTTTGAGAGTTAATCCAGCAAATTTCATTTTATCAAATACAGCTTCCAACGCAACATTATGACTTTGAATAGACTCACCAAACACCAGAATGTCATCTTGGAAAAATATAACATTCTCCACTCCCTTAAAAACACGTGACATCATCCTTTGAAATACACCGGCAGCCGAAGACAAGCCAAATGGCATCCTGTTAAATTGAAAGGTGCCTTCCGATGTTACAAAGGCCGTAAGTTTTTCAGAATCTTGGTGTAACCTGATTTGGTGGTATGCATTCTTGAGATCAAGTTTGCTGAAAAAACACACTCCTTTCAATAATAATAGCATCTCATTAATATTCGGCAGAGGAAAAGTGTCTACAACAATATTGTGATTGACTCTGCGTAGGTCCACACAGAATCTCAAATTTCCATCTGTTTTCTTTGTAATGACCACTGGAGAGATCCATTCTGAGCATTCCACCGGCTCAATTATTTTTTTTGCTACCAAATCATCAATGAGCTTCTTTACTTCCCCTCAAACTGTTATGGGGATCTTCCGTGGAGGATGTTGTATTGGTACTTCATTCTCTTTTAGAACAATTTTGTGTACATAACCCTATAAAGTTCCTATGCCATCTGCAAAGACCTCATTTGCTCCTTTAATAATATAATCAATGGACAAATTCTCCACCACCATAACTTGCGAAGGGGTTCTTGGGTTGATGACAATATCAAGATCATATTAGTGTTGCCACCCTAAAATAGGTGGTCCAGATCTGGCAACATATACTTTCCCTTCTACTGATCTATCTTGAAATGTTATGTTTGCAAGCATATAACCTATAATGTAAATCAGCTCTCCTTGATACCCACCAGGGTTTATATCTTTCGGCAGTAAAGTGACCCCTGGCCATTTCTGATCCAGCATGTTTTTGGGGATGATGGTATACAAGGATCCAGAGTCTACCATAAGTTGAATCACTCTACCATCAATCGTGAAGTTCGCCTTAGGTCGGGAACATCTCACATTAACTTGACTTTGTACGAACAAAATCCTGTCTTCAGATTCTTCATTAGTATCCAAATTCACACTATCTTGCACCATAGCCACTTTACCCGACGACGCTCTGCAAACATTTGCGAAATTACCTTTTTTTCCCACACTTTCTTCATTCTTTACCCCACTCACTGGAACCCTTGAAGTCAGCATTGTGCGCAGTCGTGGGATGAAATCGGTACACAAAATATCGGGTGAAAGAACTTGAAGTTTAATGTCTTCTGGTACAGCAATGTGCGTCTCCCATTTCACCGGCCAGCTCCGTAACTGTCACGGCAGGGAACGGCACGCACAACCCGCATTCCACATTCTACATTCCTTTCCAACATTACCCAATACAACACTGGGTTAATCCAGGGTGGGGGGAGTTGAGTGGCTTTCACCAGGTTTGTTTTAACTCAGAATGCTTTGCAAACCTTAGACTATGACTAACATAGCAAATTTTTCTCATATTTCTGTGCTGTAAAGTTCTGGAATCTGTAGGGAAGCCACAACCGTCCTTCTACCCAGCATTCCTCTAGGTTTCCCGATAAAAATGGTACCTCACTTGTGTGGGTAGGCTTAGTGCCCATGACAAGAAATGGCCCAAAATACAACATGGATACATCAAATTTTTCGACTCAAAACTGACCCTTTTTTTGCAAAGTTAGTAGCTGTGAATTTTGGGCCGTAACTCAGGCGGCACCTAGGTAAACCTAGCAAGCTCACTCATTTTTTAAAACTATATGCATGGGGGAAATCAAGGGTGGGATGACATACGTGGCTCTCATCGGGTATTTTGTACCCAGAGTCCCTTGCAAACCTCAAACCTTGACTAAAAAAAACATTTCTTGCAATACCTGTGATTTAAAGTTGTGGATTCTATAGGAAGCCACAAACGTCCTTCAACCAAACATTCCCCTATGTCTCCTGAGAAAAAGGGTACCTCACTTGTTTGGGTAGGCCCAGTGCCCACAACAGGAAATGGCCCAAAATGCAGTATGGATACATAATATTTTTCCACTTAAAACTGACCCCTGTTTTTGCAAAGTGGATAGATGTGGATTTTGGGCCCTAGCTCAGAAGACACCTAGAGAAACCTAGCAAACCTGTATATGTTTAAAAAATGGGCACCTAGGGGAATCCACAGTGACTTGTGTGGCTCTCATCAAGTTTATGTACCCAAAGTCCCTTGAAAGCCTCGGACTTTGAATAACAACATACATCTCCTCACATTCCCTTGATAGAAAGGTCTGGAATCAACAGGAATCCCCAAAATTCCTACCATGCAGCTTTAATTCACTTGTGCCAATACAAATCCTGCAGCACTTGCACAGCCAGACCTACTGCCTGCAACAGTAACAAACCAAACTAAGGTCAATGGAAGCTCTTGCTAGGTGATACCCATTGATATAAGATTAGTCTTTTCCTGTTGCAGGCTCTTGGTCCAACCAGACAATTGGCAGTGATTTCATTGGCACAAGTTGAGCTATGCTGGGTGGTTGTAATTTTGTGCATTCTTTCAGATTCCGTAAGTTTCCATCACAGAAATAGAAGGAAAAGGCATGATTTAAGGCAAAGTTGGAGGTTTGCAAGGGATTGTGGGTAAGAAAACATTGTGGGATTCACACAAGGCACAATTTAGCTTATTTTGTATCACAGTCTACTGGCCCACTCACACAAGTGAGACACTACTTTTATTGGGAGACTTAAGGAAATGCTGTGTGGTAGGAAATGTGCAATTTACCACAGAATAAAGATGTTTTCCTCATAAAATGTTAGGAAATTAGGGGTTTTTAGTCAAAATGTGAGGTTTCACAGCATTGCTGGTAAAAAACATCTTGTGTGATGCATGGGAAGTACACCGCCCTGGACTCCCCTGGATGTCTAGTTCTCAGAACTGTCTGGGTCTGTTAGGTCTTTCCAGGTGGCAATCTAACTAAGCCCAATTATTGCAAGTGGAACAATGTTGGGAGTTAGCAACACTCTCCTGTAAAAACAATAGCCAAAATAATCAACTGTTCTCTCACTTGCCATTGGAATTAGATGCTTTTGTCAGCAGAAAGACTGTTGAGGTTTTACAGGTGAGGGAGGATCTCAATGCAAGAGTAAGCTGCCCCATCCTCTTGCTTGTTTTGGCTCTTTTTTGAAATCCTTGGTGTCTAGCAGGGCTTCTGCACCCACCAAGAGTGTGATAGCTGATTGGGAGTGAATATCCTAGTCACTTCACAAGAGGGGTAGAAAGAAGTTTATTTATCCCTGGGGTGGGGGGAGTACAGGTTCAAATATTGCATAAATTCAGTTCCCAGTGACTACTGGGCTTTGTGCCTACCTTGGGGAGCAGATGAGTGGCAATTACCCATATACCCTCCCCAATAGGGCAGAAAGACTTTTACCCAATTTAGATGGGGTGGGGGCATAACCATCCCCATGGTAGGCAGTCCTCAACTTTACAATTAATAAAAAAACATTCCCTGCCATCTAGTGGGGTTTCTATCTCCTGGAGAGCAGATTTGGGGTAATTCCCCCCATCTCCCTCTGGGGGCAGAAAGACTGTTGCCCCATTTACTGTGGGTGGGGGCATTGTCATGCCCATGGTTGGTAGTCCCCACCCTCTATTTGAAAACAACCTTTCCCTGGTGTCTAGTGGGCCTTCTATCCTCTCCGGGGAGCGGATCATGGGTATTTAACACCATTGGCTTCTTAGGGGCAGAATGACTGTTACCCTATTTACTTGGGGGGGGGGAGCATGGTAATGCCTATGTTGGACATCCCCATCCCTAAATGTTTCTAAAAAAAATCTGTGATTTCTTTTGGGTTTATTCCACCCAGCCCCTACCCCTATATTAAAAAAAAAACCTTTCCCTGCTGTCTACTGGCTTTCTGTCTCCAGGGGTAGATCGGGCAATTACCTCATTTGCTCCCCCAAGGGGGGGGCTGAAAGACTACTACCCATTTACTTGAGCGGTAGCATTGACGGGCCCTTGCTGGGCAGCAAGCTACCCCTGTATTTTTATATGAACAGGAATCCCTGGTATCTAGTGGGCTTTCTGCCTCGCTGGGGTAGCAGATGGGGGTAACTGTCCCTACCTACCTCGGGGTGGGTGGGGAGAGAAAGAATTAAACGATCAAATTCTCTCTAGGGGAGCACAAGTACGTGCCGAAGGAGCCTCCCCCTCTATCACTGGTTGCAAAAAGTTGGATTCCTGCTTGGGATCTCTCTCCTGTGGTGACCTCCAAGAAAGGATCCACTGGACAGAGGCATCAATAGAAAGGGGAGAGAGATTCTCCCCTTTTCCTGTGAGATCCCTCCCATGATGATCAGTGCCTGGGGGTCTGAGATATGCCCCCGAGCACTGATTAAGTTGGAGCAGACCGATGCAGCAGTATTGGAGACATTAATTTTCATCCTGATTTGGAAGGAAGCAGTGGTTATTCTGCTGAAAAAGAAGCCCAAGGGTGATCCCATTGATATGAAAAATCTATGCCCTATTTCGTTGCTACCTGCTCCAGCTAAGGTTACCCAGGAGTTAGCTAAATTTCTCCTTGATTATGATCTCCTGGACCCCTCACAGAATGGATTCAAGAAGGATCATAGTACTGAATCAGCCCTCATCGCTACTGTGGACTCCATTCACAGACAGGTGGATCAGGGAGGTAGTGCAACCCTGGTCCTACTAGATTTATTGGCAGCCTTTGATACCATCTCTCCAGCTCAAATGGTTCAAAGGCTGCCTCAGGTGGTGTTGAGGGATGCTGCACTGAAGCTGCTGGAATCTTTCTTGTATGAAAGATCGATCACTGTGAGCTGTTGTGACTTCAGGGCCGCTCCCTTTCAGCTTCCCTATGGAGTCCCCCAGGATTCTTCTCTGTGCCCTACCCTTTTCAGTCTATATGTGGAATCCTTATAGGGTACAATCATTTGGTTTCCAGGTGTCGTCCTATGCAGACAGTACGGATATCATCATCAGAGCCTTGGATGACTGGGAGGAGGTGGCCATCAGGTTTTGGGCCTATATGAAGGAAGTGGGCAGCTGGATGAAGGTTAATTGGTTAAAATTGAATGTGGAAAAACCTGAGATTGTAGTATTTGGAAGGGATAGTTCCATCTGGAACGAATATTGGTGGCCTGAGAATTGTGGCTCACTACTGGCACCTTTAGCAGCAGCTAAAAACCCGAGGGTAATGATTGATAATGTCTTGACATTCAAAAACCAGTTGAATAAAACAGTCAGCACATAGTTCTGGATGATTCTAATCTTGGGGGAAATTTTACCTCTGTTGCCTAAGGAGCTTAGGGTTTCTGTGGTCTTAGCTCTCATTTAATCTCGGCTAGGCTACTGTAATGCCCTATATCTGAACATCAATCTGCTCTCTTTGAATAACCTACAAATCATCAGGCATGTGGCCACTCATCTCGTTCTCGGATTTCTTAAATATGCCACAATTTCTGAAGGGCTGCACCATCTACATTTGTTGGCAATTAAGAAATGTGTGTCCTTTAAAGCCCTCTGTCTAGTTCACAAAGAACTTCATTCACAAGGTTTGGGTTATCTGAAGGCTGCTGTGAACTGCTACATGCCCAGGAGACTTTTGAGCTGGTAGTGATTCCATGGGCTAAGAAAGCCTGGTGGGGGGATTGGGCCTTCTAGTGACAGCCCGAAGGCTGTGAAATTCCCTTCCAGAAAACATTTGCAGGCTGGAGACTCACTCAGTGTTTCGCAAACATCTTAAAACGTGTCTCTTTACTCTAGATGGGGGTAGATTGCCTCTTATTAGGGCCAGGTTGGACTGCTGGCTCTTGCTTGCCTGTTCTCTTCCTTATCTGTCAGCGCTTTCATACCTGATGGTCTTATGCACTTTAGAGATACAAAAAAGAAATAAACAAATACATAAATTAATTGAAAGTAAAACAAGTAGGTTTATTTTCATTTTTCCTGCAATGATGTCAGCACTCCCTGCACACCAATCATTCCTGTAATGAACAATAGAAAATCAGGCTGCTCTGGAAGCTCCTCCTGAGCAGCCTAATGAAAAACACATAAAGGACACCCTCCAGTGCAGACCACCAAAGGGACCTTTATAATTCTCCCCCTTGTAGGCAAACGGTCAATACTCTCCCACTGGGGAGGGAGTGAGGCCAATAGCCATTAGCTGATGGCTGCCCTAAAGCGGTTAAATAATCACTGTATTGTTTTCATCTTGTCTAGGACCGTATAAACTTAAAATACATTTCCTCTATATGCATGTTCTCATGGCAGCTGTTTTTAATGCCACTACTTGGGGATTTTTTCATTACTGTAGCTCTTATCAAATTTCAAATAAAAAATATGTTAAAATGCATTTGCAAATGTGCATCTGAGATGACACAAACATTTTTAAAGCTTTGGCATATTAGAAAGTTGGCCACTGATCTAGGTTCAATAATAATAGAGTTGCAATTCGGTTCTTTAATGTGTTGTTGGCATCAATAATGTATGTCACTTGAAGAATGCATCTCACAAAGGAGTTTCTACTCAAATGTCTTAAGACATTTGAATAGCAGTGGGTCATATTTTATTAACATTTAGGTTCAACGTTGTGGGGTGACCATGGCTAATTTAGAAGAGTATTGATATTATTATTCAGAGTTTATGCTAACAAACAATAAAACTTAAAAACAAGTTTGTGACAAATGAAAGGCATAGTATAATGTCTAAAATGATATTGTGATAGAGAAATATACCTAACATTGTTGGAGTCCTGTTTAATATGCAACTTAATTTGGCAGGTGTGTAACAATGGATGCTAAATATATTTGTAACAAACATGACATTAAAAGATTTATAAAAATGATGGTCTGAACATTAATGAGTCAACATATAGAGTCTCACATCAGAAAGATCACAATAGTATGTACAAATATGGAAATTTGTATATAATGTCCCCACAACTTGATGGAAACTAGGTTAACACATTTGCACATTCCTGCATATTTGATCATTTGGTCCACTTAAAGATTTATAACTATGTTTTGACTTTGGAAACATATAGCTAATGTGAATGAATATCAAATCTTGAATGTGGCTTAGAAAGTTGACTGTCTTATCATGTTGGTAGAAAACGTTAGCAGATAATATGTCTATCTTTCTGAAAAAAAGTAAGAGAAAAATAATAATCATATCTGTTTGTAGCTGCATCAGGAGCAGATAAAAGAGATTAGGTGGCCAAACCTCAGGGAATGATTGGGACAGCCTCCAGGAATCTGAAGTTAACATCACAAATGGTGAGGGGGGGGTGGCAAAAAGGTCATCAATGCTAGAGACTCAGATGCATCAAACACTGACCAAGCCCTAGTTGTGGCAGAGCAGGACTTAGCTGGACAATGAACCACTGCAGGGTATACCACCACCAATTATTGGCATTGGTGGTGCAATAGAAGAAAATGGATTACATTTAGGGCCAGATGTAGGAAAAATAAAAATTGCGAGTCGCATTTTGCGAGTCAATGCGACTCGCAAAATGCGACTCGCAATTTGGTATGACAGGAAATAAACCGGTCCGATTTAGCGACTCGCATCCGGACTCGCAACGCTGTGTGCGATTCCGCAGATTGCGAGGTCGCTGTTTGCGAGTGTGCAAAAAACGAACTCGCAATTAGCGAGTTGGAGTCGCAAATTGCGAGTTCCCTCAAAATTGCTTGCAGGTGCAGCAGAACACTCCAGAAAGCACACCAAAACACTCTGGAAACACTTTCTGGCACATGATGATGACATCATAGCCAGGAAGTTAACAAATACACCTGGGAGGAGGCTGGACCACACCCTTTTACAACTGCCAGTCTGCACACTGAGCTAGCTGCAGCAGCCATGGAGGGAACCCCCCGAAAAAGGAAAATTAAATTCTCTGAGAGGGAGCTTGAGGTGCTGACCGAAGAATGTTGTAAGCACCATGATGAGCTCTTTGGGAGAGCTGCCCTCACTGTTCCAGAGGCCTCCAAAAAGAAAATCTGGCAGGAAATGCAAGAGAAAATCAATGCCCTGCGGGTGAGCCACAGGACAATTGAGGACATAAGGAAGAGGTGGTATGACCTCTGCTCCCGGACCAAGGAGAGGGTGGCAGAAAGGCTCCGGGAGATGAGAGGCACTGGAGGGGGACCATCATCTGTGCCACCACCCACACCCCTTGAAGACAGGATTGAGCAAACCTTTGAGCCGGAGGCAGTGTGTGGATTTGGGGACCTGGACACTTCAGAGCCTAGCACATCAACCGGTGAGTACCATGTGATAAGCCTGTACCCCTATCAATGTCATACCCCACCCACCATGTACACATGTGCATGCACAACCAAATTAGCTCCATTTCAGGGTAGAAAAAGCCAGAATGATGCATTATGGGAAATGTAGTCCAATAGGCAGTGCATAGGCAAATGTTTATTAGGAATTGTGCAAAAGATACTAGACACTAACAGTGTGTTCCCCATGTCCCACAGGTCTCCAGCAAGACACCCCCTACACCCCAAGCACCCAGGCCCAGGAGCACACCCCAAGACCCTCCAGCACCCCCACATGCACAGTCAGCAGCATTCCTGCAGTTGTAACGCCTGCTGCAACAGCAACGCCAGGAGCTGCCCTAGCAACAGCCAGGGAGGATACAGATGCGAGGACAGGGCAGCCACCACTGCGCAGGCGTCGCAGGGCAAGAGTGTCTGATTTCCGGATTCATCCTCCAACCAGCAGTGAGGCACATCTGCTGCGGGGTCAGCGCCTGCAGAACACAATATTGGGCAGGATCAGTGGGGTGCTGCACTGCATTGAAAGACAAAACCATGCAAGCATGTGGCACCTCAACAGGCGGATGGACCTGATGTGCCAGAACACTGGGGACATTGCCTCTGCCATCAGGGAACTGGCGGCCGGACTGCTGGGTCAGGCAGAGGCAGGGCGGCGCAGGGATCGCCAGATTATGTTAAGACTGGACAGGATGGCCACATCAATCGGCAGGCTAGCCATCAACACAACAGGCCTGTCGAGGAGGACAGTTGGCCTGCAAATTGAGATGGGCTATTTTGCTGGGGATGTTGCCAGGGGCCTGGGACGTCTCACACATATCATAGAACTAATGGAGACACGTGAGATGTCGAGGGCCACCGGGGAAACACCCCAAGATAGTGAAGAGGGCTCCACAGTGAGCAGTGTATCTGCCACTGACAGTAGGGTGCTAAGGAGTGGGAGGCAGAGCACCATAGATGCGGCTGGGACCAGCCAGGCTGGCAGGAGGGGCAGGAGAAGTTAGCCAACAGCCCGGACAAACAAATGTGGCACATGGCTTTAATGTGCCACATGAGTGGTTGGCATTTCCCTGCCCATGGACAATTTCATCTTGTATATAGTTCATGCATTACATTATTAAAACAGTTATTTTTCTTCCACTTAACAAAAGGAGTGTTTGGTTAATGGGTGAGTATGGTGGGAGTTTACACGTACCGTCCAAAATATTGTGTTGCAATGTGTTCCCGTCTCAGTCTGCCTTGATTAGCTAGACTCCTATCCCCATGATGGCGGTGTGGTTGTTCTTGCTCTTCCTCATCAGGATCTGGGTCTGCAGGGGTGAGAGGTAGCCCACGTCTGGTGGCTACGTTGTGGAGGATGGCGCATGCGACCACAATTTTGAAGGCGGTAATGGGGGTGTATTGGAGGGTGCCTCCGCTGCGGTGGAGGCATCGGAATCTTGCCTTCAGGAGTCCGAAGGTGCGCTCTATGAGGTTCCTGGTCCTCTTATGCGCACTGTTGTATTGCCTCTCTGAATCATTGCTGGGTCTTAAAAATGGAGTCATGATCCATGGCCTTAGAGCATATGCACTGTCACCTGTTGGGCACAAAAGTACACTGTTAGTAAGTCCAGATAGTCGTGCACAGTGAACTGTGTGCATGTCTGCAAGGTGTATGCAGCTCTACCTAGGAGGTATCCGTCTCCAAACTCCCCACGTTCCAGGCGTTGATGTATCCCACTATGTCTAAAAATGTATGAGTCATGGGTACTGCCTGGAAACTTAGCTACGATGTCCGTGATGACGTAATGGGCATCACAAACAACCTGTATGTTGAGTGAGTGGGTACACTTTCTGTTGCGGAAAATATGTTCCAGATTAGCGGGGGGCATATTTGAATGTGTGTCCCATCTACACATCCAATGACATGGGGGAAGTGGGCAATGCGGTAAAAGTCCAGCTTCGTGCTGTTAATTTCTGCCTCATTCCTTGGTAAGTATATGAACTGAGACCTGTGCGCTACTAAGGCATCTAGGAATGCCCTGAGGAACCTTGACACTGCACTTTGGGATACCCCACCTGCCACGGCAATGACCCCCTGATAGCTCCCTGAGGCCAAGAGGTGCAGTGCGCATAGTACTTGCACATGCGTAGGGATGGCGCAGCCACGCAGAGTCTTGTGTTCTAGCTGTGGTTTTAGTAAATCTATTAATTCTAGAATGGCAGCGCTGCTAAGGCGGTATTTATCATAGATCTCCTCTTCAGTTTGCTGGAAAAGGGTCTGCCTTGTTCTATATATCTTCTCCTGTCTGTGGCCCCTCCTCCTCCTCTGCTGGGCTGCGTAGACTCTCCTCCTCACTGCTATCAGGTATATGTCCGCCATCTTGAGTGACCCAGATGCCTTCTGGGTCTCCTTTTATACTTTGGTAATGGTTACCACCTGCTCTGAGTTAGTGGTAAATGCGACTTGCAAACTGGCCTTTTTGCGACTAGTCACAATTTGCGAGATGCAATTGCATAAGGTTTGCGACTCGCAAATTGCGACTTGCAATTTGCGGGTCGCAAAATGGGGTTGCAACGGATGCGACTCGCAAACGGGTCCCATCGCTTTTTGCGAGTCGGAAATGGGCTTTTTGCATCCCATTTCCGATTTTGCACTGTCGCAAATTGCGAATCGGCCCGTTTGCGAGTCGCAATCGTTTGCTACATCTGGCCCTTTATGTTAAGAGGTACATTAAAAAATACATAACAAATAACATCTTTGGATAGAGGAGACAATATCTATTTATAAACTATTGGCGTGTCACACAAATTGGATTAACTCACCATGTGATTATAATGGGTTTTATTGTTTTTTTTGTTTGTTTTTTGTTTGGGCGCAGCTTGTCTTCTTTTATTTGTTTTTTATCTTTCACCAGACTCAAACATTTTTTCGGTGTTTGGTGTAGGCTTGTAAATAGTTTTAACCAATCACTGGGTGCTTTTCATGGGTATGTGGTTTCTAATATTGGTATATCTGTTGGATCATTTCAAGTATCTGCATATATATTATTGTTGGTTTTAATTATATACCTGATCTGAAAGTTTTACAACAAGACCTCTATCTTGTGAGGCTTGGGTTTTTTGGTTGAGGTAATAGGAATTGAGATTACTCTATTTTTGTTAATTATAATTCTCCCATATGTTGGTATTTAATCAGCCTTGAAAAAGTCCTATAACAGGACGAAACACGTGTCCACTTAATCCTGTCAACTTCAACTACTGGCTGAATTTTGTCAACATCAGCAAAGATTGCTCTTATTTATACCTTTTATGAACTGGTCACCGATGTGATTGAATTATTTGAATCTGGTTTTCAATTTATACAACTCATAATGTTACTTTAGGTTTGTTAGGTGATTTGCATTACTTTGACATGAAATTGTTTCTTGTGTTGAATAAAATGTTTGATTGAATTAACTTATCACATACCCATTCTCATTCCTGTGTATAAAGTATTTTGTAATTAAAAAATAAGTCTGTATTGATACACATTTTTATTAATACTGTTTTTGGTGAAGTTTAGGAATTGTGATAATTGTGTGCTCCACTAGTTGTTCTTTGGTTTCTACCACCACCAGTTCTAACTCCACCTTCTGTCCTATATATCCCACAGATAAGCCACACCCCACCGATAGACAGGCTGTGATCTCCTTCACAACAAACACTTCTCTACCAGGGCCAGTCCTGCTGCACAGGTTTCAGAACAAAAAAGAAGCCAATCAGACTGCAGTGCTGACTGTCACTCAGGATGTTGCTCATCAACTTGCAAAAGTTATCAACATACTGAAGGGTATTCACATTACCATGGCTGCCATACAGAAAGGCATTTGTCCTGCAAATGGTGCTCCTGACACAATAACACACATACTTAAACCGACTCCACAATCTCACCTAGACACTACTCCTGTACCCATTCACTCTGCTACCTCCTCACTATACTTTCCACCCCGGGAAAGAGCAGCACAGTGAGAGACAGTGGGGAAGGTGAACCAGCTGTGTCCCCACCACCGACAGTGAACCAGGTAAGGGCTACTTTTTCTATAGCGGTGATTGTTCTTCCTTTAGGCCTAGGCCTGATCTTTAGGTGCAACATCCTGGATGGCACATGCACCAGCACCCTGGAGGACACCTGCACCAAGCCACAGCCCAATCTGAAATGACCCACCAAGTCTGGTATGCGCCAGTGCATCCCCAGGTGGTCTGTTTACAACCTCCATCTCGACCGATTCACAGGGTCTCTAAGTGGGTTCAGCTGCTGGAGAACAGTATTACACAATTTTTTGTGAAATGCTACCTTCTGTGCATGGCAGGATGATGTACGGTGATATTGAAATCTTGTCTCATTAATGAATGTCTGCTATCTTGGCTGCCCAGGCCAGGCCCGCTCACATTTTGCTGTTTAAAGGCCACAGCAATAACATACCTTTTTTATACTGATTGGCTTGCTCCTTCTGCTCAGTCACAGAATGTACACTTGGATGCCAAGCAAAACAACAAAATGCTGCCAGAATCACCAGAGAGGACTTTATGGCAA
This sequence comes from Pleurodeles waltl, assembly GCF_031143425.1. Taxonomy (NCBI): domain Eukaryota; kingdom Metazoa; phylum Chordata; class Amphibia; order Caudata; family Salamandridae; genus Pleurodeles; species Pleurodeles waltl. The sequence continues at coordinate 194,664,082 of NC_090448.1, read as the reverse complement.
GTGAAGAGGTCACATGAACAGGTAGTGAAGTCTAAATATGGCAGGAAGAGTTCTGGCTGATGTCACTTCATCCGCAGTGGTTGTTGTCTTATTATGTTGTTGGAGGAAAGCAGAATTGGCGTAGGTTTGACAGAATTCTAAATTGGGCCATTGACGTTTAATGATCCTATATGCAACCAAGAGTTAGTGATTTGTTACAGTACGGCATGAGATTCCTCTGGATCTGTTCTTCCTACCTGGTATAGACTAAGGTGCTGGTCATTGTTTAGCAGAAGCACATCTTTATTGAAATATTGTCTCCTGTGGCATTCAGCCGTTTTCATATGACATTTGTTTAGGGTTGTCAGTGTTATTCTTTTATTTATTTCATTATTTTTTGTCTTTAATATTTCATACTGCTAATCTAATATATGCTTTGTCAGTTACATTTAATGTTTAGCAGGTATTGAAGTATAAATTCTTTAAATCATTTATCTGACATGTTTCATTCAGGCACCACAGTTACTCTAGACATATTTTGAAAAACAAGGGATATGAGCAACCACCATGTGTGAAAGCTATTGAAGCAAACAACAGTTATCTATGGATTTCCCACTTCACTCTTTTAGTCAACAAACATTGCAGACATTTCATCAAGCATTAGTATCAAGTACTGAAATTGGACATCAGGCTGAAATCATTGAAATACATTTTGGTATCAAAATATAATTTCAAAAACTATTGTGATACCATAGTATTGAGGACAAAATATCATGGACTAAAATATTGAGAAGGTAAGTGAATCTTGAGAAAAGGCAGAATAGTGCCACTCTGGGATTACTAGATGCCACACATAGGTGGAAAGTCACCACCAAGATGTCTGAACTATTCCACAGATTTTAGGAGCTTGGTAACCCATCCAGGAGATGTAGTTACCTATGGGCTACACACCCAAAGGAAAATCAGTTTGGACACTGGTCTTCCTTCTTAGTCCCTGCCACAGGCCTGTCTGAACAAAGGGCAGCGTCTGAGAAGTGTGATTGCCATTTGCCCACCACAGGCAGCTTTGCATTTCAAGCTCGCCTTTTGGGCTAACACCCTGAGTAGCTTCCTGTGAAGGGGAGGTGACACATCACCCTGTAACAGGCTGCCTATTATTCCTGAGCCTGGGATTCATTCACATTACTCCCCAAGAGGGTAGAAGGCTATTTGGTGGCCAGTGACCATGTGAGGCCGCTGGACAAACTGTGTCACAAAATTTTAAGTTTCTAAAATAGTGACATTAAGTATAACTTGGGTATCAAGTTGGGTTAAATGCCATTATTAATATGACACGTTACAGTACACATCTAGGTAGTCATATTCAGATGTTAGCCAGACTGAGGGGGTCAGCTGAAAACCATGTTTTAGCCAATGGGGCTACTAACTCTCCCACAGCAAAACAACACTTTATAATATATATATATATATATATAGACTACTTAATAACATGCAGCTCTCTGCCTTATGGGTCGATATGCCTTCCCTAGGGGAGACTTACATGTGTTGTTAAGGGAAGTGAGGGTTTGCCATTGGTTTGAATGGCAAAGTCAAACTAATAGCGTTACTACTGCCCTTCTAGTCTGCAGTGGAAGGCTAGGAGTCATTTTGTACTTTGTCACACACAGGGTGACACAATCAGTGCTGCAGCCCTTGGATAACACTGCCTTGCATGTCCTGTGTAGCATATACCAGGTACTTATAAGTAAGCCAGTCTCTGCCAATTTGGGGTTGCCAGTGCGTCATACACTTTAGAACACTGGTACTGAGGTCTGGTTAGCAGGGTGCACTTCACCCTCAGAGTTGATAAAGCAGAATAATCACTCCAAATATGTGGGGGTGAACATGCAAAAAGATGCATATTCTCACAGTTATACTGACAACTTATTGTTTTAGTATACTCCACAAGCAGAGCTAATAGCCCATGTTTAGTAAAATAAAAAAACTATAATTATTCTTTTGTTTGTGGATTTAGAATATCAGGTAATTTCAGTAATGATTATAACATGTATGCTGAGTTCATCAATGTGCTACTGTTTCATTTTTTGGTCAGCTTATTACATTTTTGTGTTTATTAAAAAATATGATTCTGTGAGATATAACCACTTAGAGAAAGATAACAACAATTGTGTACGATATGTTAAAATTCATTTTGAGTGCTGCTATTATGTTCTTGTTATAGGGGGTAAACACAAGCCAGAGCATTGTTAGAATATGGCAATCTTGTATTTACGTGTGCATTATGTCAAATCAGGACCAAACGTCACACAGTGATGCATTGAGAAAAACAAAATATTCCATGGGCAGCAGCAGATTTACTGTGTATCATGGTGCAATCCCACATGATTAACCCCTTCGCTGCCAGGCCTTTTCCCCCTCCTGTGCCAGGCCTTTTTTTGCCTATTTGGGGCAGTTCGCGCTTAGGCCCTCATAACTTTTTGTCCACATAAGCTAACCAAGCCAAATTTGCGTCCTTTTTTTCCAACATCCTAGGGATTCTAGAGGTACCCAGACTTTGTGGGTTCCCTTGAAGGAGGCCAAGAAATTGGCCAAAATACAGTGAAAATTTCGTTTTTTTTTAAAAAAATGGAAAAAGTGGCTGCAGAAGAAGGCTTGTGGATTTCCCCCTGAAAATGGCATCAACAAAGGGTTTGTAGTGCTAAACTCAGCAGCTTCCTAGCTTTCAGGAACAGGTAGACTTGAATCAGAAAACCCAATTTTTCAACACAATTTTGGCATTTGACTGGGGCATACCCCATTTTTGCAATTTTTTGTGCTTTCAGCCTCCTTCCAGTCAGTGACAGGAATGGGCATGAAACCAATGCTGGATCCCAGAAACCTAACCATTTCTGCAAAGTAGACAAAATTCTGAATTCAGCAAGGGGTCATTTGTGTAGATCCTACAAGGGTTTCCTACAGAAAATAACAGCTGAAAAAGAAAAATATTGAAATTGAGGTGAAAAAAACATCAATTTTTCTCTACGTTTTACTCTGTAACTTTTCCCTGCAATGTCAGATTATGGAAAGCAATATACCGTTACGTCTGCTGGACTCCTCTGGTTGCGGGGATATATAGGGCTTGTAGGTTCATCAAGAACCCGAGGAACCCAGAGCCAATAAATGAGCTGCACCCTGCAGTGCGTTTTCATTCTATACCGGGTATACAGCAATTCATTTGCTGAAATATAAAGAGTAAAAAATTGCTATCAAGAAAACCTTTGCATTTCCAAAAAGGGCACAAGATAAGGTGCTGAGGAGCAGTGGTTATTTGCACATCTCTGAATTCCGGGGTGACCATACAAGCATGTGAATTATAGGGAATTTCTCAAATAGATGTCTTTTTTACACACTCTCCTATATTTGGAAGGAAAAAATGTAGAGAAAGACAAGGGGCAATAGCACTTGTTTTGCTAATCTATGTTCCCCCAAGTCTCCCAATAAAAATGATACCTCACTTGCGTGGGTAGGCCTAGCGCCCGCGACAGGAAAACGCCCCAAAGCGCAACGTGGACACATCCAAAATTTTGGGAGAAAACAGAGGTGTTTTTTGCGAAGTGCCTACCTGTAGATTTTGGCCTCTAGCTCAGCAGGCACCTAGGGAAACCTACCAAACCTGTGCATTTCTGAAAACTAGAGACCTAGGGGAATCCAAGGAGGGGTGACTTGCGGGGCTCGGATCAGGTTCTGTTACCCAGAATCCTTTGCAAACCTCAAAATTTGGATAAAAAAACACATGTCCCTCACATTTCTGTGGCAGAAAGTTCTGGAATCTGAGAGGAGCTACAAATTTCCTTCCACCCAGCGTTCCCCCAAGTCTCCCGATAAAAATGATACCTCACTTGCGTGGGTAGGCCTAGCGCCGGCGACAGGAAACACCCCAAAGCACAACGTGGACACATCCTAAATTTTGGAAAAAAACAGAGGTGTTTTTTGCGAAGTGCCTACCTGTAGATTTTGGCCTCTAGCTCAGCCGGCACCTAGGGAAACCTACCAAACCTGTGCATTTCTGAAAACTAGAGACCTAGGGGAATCCAAGGAGGGGTGACTTGCGGGGCTCGGACCAGGTTCTGTAACCCAGAATCCTTTGCAAACCTCAAAATTTGGCTAAAAAAACACATGTCCCTCACATTTCTGTGGCAGAAAGTTCTGGAATCTGAGAGGAGCTACAAATTTCCTTCCACCCAGCGTTCCCCCAAGTCTCCCGATAAAAATGATACCTCACTTGCGTGGGTAGGCCTAGCGCCGGCGACAGGAAACACCCCAAAGCGCAACGTGGACACATCCTAAATTATGGAAAAAAACAGAGGTGTTTTTTGCGAAGTGCCTACCTGTAGATTTTGGCCTGTAGCTCAGCCAGCATTTAGGGAAACCTACCAAACCTGTGCATTTCTGAAAACTAGAGACCTAGGGGAATCCAAGGAGGGGTGACTTGCGGGGCTCGGACCAGGTTCTGTTACCCAGAATCCTTTGCAAACCTCAAAATTTGGCTAAAAAAACACATGTCCCTCACATTTCTGTGGCAGAAAGTTCTGGAATCTGAGAGGAGCTACAAATTTCCTTCCACCCAGCGTTCCCCCAAGTCTCCCGATAAAAATGGTACCTCACTTGCGTGGGTAGGCCTAGCGCCGGCGACAGGAAACACCCCAAAGCGCAACGTGGACACATCCTAAATTTTGGAAAAAAACAGAGGTGTTTTTTGCGAAGTGCCTACCTGTAGATTTTGGCCTCTAGCTCAGCCGGCACCTAGGGAAACCTACCAAACCTGTGCATTTCTGAAAACTAGAGACCTAGGGGAATCCAAGGAGGGGTGACTTGCGGGGCTCGGACCAGGTTCTGTTACCCAGAATCCTTTGCAAACCTCAAAATTTGGCTAAAAAAACACATGTCCCTCACATTTCTGTGGCAGAAAGTTCTGGAATCTGAGAGGAGCTACAAATTTCCTTCCACCCAGCTTTCCCCCAAGTCTCCCGATAAAAATGATACCTCACTTGCGTGGGTAGGCCTAGCGCCGGCGACAGGAAGCACCCCAAAGCGCAACGTGGACACATCCTAAATTTTGGAAAAAAACAGAGGTGTTTTTTGCGAAGTGCCTACCTGTAGATTTTGGCCTCTAGCTCAGCCGGCACCTAGGGAAACCTACCAAACCTGTGCATTTCTGAAAACTAGAGACCTAGGGGAATCCAAGGAGGGGTGACTTGCGGGGCTCGGACCAGGTTCTGTTACCCAGAATCCTTTGCAAACCTCAAAATTTGGCTAAAAAAACACATGTCCCTCACATTTCTGTGGCAGAAAGTTCTGGAATCTGAGAGGAGCTACACATTTCCTTCCACCCAGCGTTCCCCCAAGTCTCCCGATAAAAATGATACCTCACTTGCGTGGGTAGGCCTAGCGCCGGCGACAGGAAACACCCCAAAGCGCAACGTGGACACATCCTAAATTTTGGAAAAAAACAGAGGTGTTTTTTGCGAAGTGCCTACCTGTAGATTTTGGCCTCTAGCTCAGCCGGCACCTAGGGAAACACCAAACCTGTGCATTTCTGAAAACTAGAGACCTAGGGGAATCCAAGGAGGGGTGACTTGCGGGGCTCTGACCAGGTTCTGTTACCCAGAATCCTTTGCAAACCTCAAAATTTGGCTAAAAAAACACATGTCCCTCACATTTCTGTGGCAGAAAGTTCTGGAATCTGAGAGGAGCTACAAATTTCCTTCCAACCAGCGTTCCCCCAAGTCTCCCGATAAAAATGATACCTCACTTGCGTGGGTAGGCCTAGCGCCGGCGACAGGAAACACCCCAAAGCGCAACGTGGACACATCCTAAATTTTGGAAAAAAACAGAGGTGTTTTTTGCGAAGTGCCTACCTGTAGATTTTGGCCTCTAGCTCAGCCGGCACCTAGGGAAACCTACCAAACCTGTGCATTTCTGAAAACTAGAGACCTAGGGGAATCCAAGGAGGGGTGACTTGCGGGGCTCTGACCAGGTTCTGTTACCCAGAATCCTTTGCAAACCTCAAGATTTGGCTAAAAAAACACATGTCCCTCACATTTCTGTGGCAGAAAGTTCTGGAATCTGAGAGGAGCTACAAATTTCCTTCCACCCAGCATTCCCCCTAGTCTCCCGATAAAAATGATACCTCACTTGCGTGGGTAGGCCTAGCGCCGGCGACAGGAAACACCCCAAAGCGCAACGTGGACACATCCTAAATTTTGGAAAAAAACAGAGGTGTTTTTTGCGAAGTGCCTACCTGTAGATTTTGGCCTCTAGCTCAGCCGGCACCTAGGGAAACCTACCAAACCTGTGCATTTCTGAAAACTAGAGACCTAGGGGAATCCAAGGAGGGGTGACTTGCGGGGCTCGGACCAGGTTCTGTTACCCAGAATCCTTTGCAAACCTCAAAATTTGGCTAAAAATACACATGTTACTCACATTTCTGTGGCAGAAAGTTCTGGAATCTGAGAGGAGCCACAAATTTCCTTCTACCCAGCGTTCCCCCAAGTGTCCCGATAAAAATGATACCTCACTTGTGTGGGTAGGACTAGCGCCCACGAAAGGAAAGGGCCCAAAACACAACGTGGACACATCACATTTTTTTATAAAAATCAGTGCCTACCTGTGGATTTTGGCCTGTAGCTCAGCCGACACCTTAGGAAACTTAGCAAACCAGTGCATTTTTGAAAACTAGAAACCCAGGGGAATCCAAGATGGGGTGACTTGCGGGGCTCTGACCAGGTTATGTTACCCAGAATCCTTTGCAAACATCAAAATTTGGCCCAAAAAACACTTTTTCCTCTCATTTCGGTGACAGAAAGTTGTGGAATCTGAGAGGAGCCACAAATTTCCTTCCACCCAGCGTTCCCCTAAGTCTCTCGATAAAAATGGTACCTCACTTCTGTGGGTAGGCCTAGCGCCCACAAAAGGAAATGGCCCAAAACACAACGTGGACACAACATATTTTTTCACAGAAAACAGAGGTGTTTTTTGCAAGGTGCCTACCTGTGGTGTTTGGCCTGTAGCTCAGCCGGCCCCAGGGGGGGGGCAGAAATGCCCTAAAATAAATTTGCCACCCCAACCCCCACCCTCCCCGGGAGCGACCCTTGCCTACGGGGTCGCTCCCCCTGCGTGACATTGGCACCAAAAAACAAATCCCTGGTGCCTAGTGGTTTCTGCCCCCTTGGGGGCAGATTGACCTAAACTCTGCCAATCTGCCCCCAGGGGGGCAGAAATGGTCTAAATACAATTTGCCCCCCCAGGGGAGCGACCCTTGCCTGATGGGTCGCTCCCCATCTCTAAAAAAAGAAACAACAAAAAAAAAAAACACAAAAAAAAAATTGCCCTGGCGCCTAGAGGGTTCTGCCCCCCCCCTGGGGGCAGTTCGGCCTAATAATAGGCCGATCTGTCCCCCGGGGGGGGCAGAAATGGCCTAAAATAAATTTGCCCCCCCAACCCCCACCCCCCCCGGGAGCGACCCTTGCCTACGGGGTCGCTCCCCCTGCGTGACATTGGCGCCAAAAAACAAATCCCCGGTGCCTAGTGGTTTCTGCCCCCTTGGGGGCAGATTGACCTAAAATTGGCCAATCTGCCCCCAGGGGGGCAGAAATGGTCTAAATACAATTTGCCCCCCCAGGGGAGCGACCCTTGCCTGATGGGTCGCTCTCCATCTCTAAAAAAAGACACAACACAAAAAAAAAACACAAAAAAAAAAATTGCCCTGGCGCCTAGAGGGTTCTGCCCCCCCCTGGGGGCAGTTCGGCCTAATAATAGGCCGATCTGTCCCCCGGGGGGGCAGAAATGGCCTAAAATAAATTTGCCCCCCCAACCCCCACCCCCCCCCCCCGGGAGCGACCCTTGCCTACGGGATCGCTCCCCCTGCGTGACATTGGCGCCAAAAAACAAATCCCCGGTGCCTAGTGGTTTCTGCCCCCTTGGGGGCAGATTGACCTAAAATTGGCCAATCTGCCCCCAGGGGGGCAGAAATGGTCTAAATACAATTTGCCCCCCCAGGGGAGCGACCCTTGCCTGATGCGTCGCTCTCCATCTCTAAAAAAAGAAACAACACAAAAAAAAAACACAAAAAAAAAAATTGCCCTGGCGCCTAGAGGGTTCTGCCCCCCCCCGGGGGCAGTTCGGCCTAATAATAGGCCGATCTGTCCCCCGGGGGGGGCAGAAATGGCCTAAAATAAATTTGCCCCCCCAACCCCCACGCCCCCCCCGGGAGCGACCCTTGCCTACGGGGTCGCTCCCCCTGCGTGACATTGGCGCCAAAAAATAAATCCCCGGTGCCTAGTGGTTTCTGCCCCCTTGGGGGCAGATTGACCTAAAATTGGCCAATCTGCCCCCAGGGGGGCAGAAATGGTCTAAATACAATTTGCCCCCCCAGGGGAGCGACCCTTGCCTGATGGGTCGCTCCCCATCTCTAAAAAAAGAAACAACAAAAAAAAAAAACACAAAAAAAAAATTGCCCTGGCGCCTAGAGGGTTCTGCCCCCCCCTGGGGGCAGTTTGGCCTAATAATAGGCCGATCTGTCCCACGGGGGGGCAGAAATGGCCTAAAATAAATTTGCCCCCCCAACCCCCCCCCCCCCCGGGAGCGTCCCTTGCCTATGGGGTCGCTCCCCCTGCGTGTCATTGGCGCCAAAAAACAAATCCCCGGTGCCTAGTGGTTTCTGCCCCCTTGGGGGCAGATTGACCTAAAATTGGCCAATCTGCCCCCAGGGGGGCAGAAATGGTCTAAATACAATTTCCCCCCCCCAGGGGAGCGACCCTTGCCTGATGGGTCGCTCCCCATCTCTAAAAAAAGAAACAACAACAAAAAAAAACACAAAAAAAAAAATTGCCCTGGCGCCTAGAGGGTTCTGCCCCCCCCTGGGGGCAGTTCGGCCTAATATTAGGCCGATCTGTCCCCCGGGGGGGGCAGAAATGGCCTAAAATAAATTTGCCCCCCCAACAACCACCCCCCCCCGGGAGCGACCCTTGCCTACGGGGTCGCTCCCCCTGCGTGACATTGGCGCCAAAAAACAAATCCCCGGTGCCAAGTGGTTTCTGCCCCCTTGGGGGCAGATTGACCTCAAATTGGCCAATCTGCCCCCAGAGGGGCAAAAATGGTCTAAATACAATTTGCCCCCCCAGGGGAGCGACCCTTGCCTGATGGGTCGCTCTCCATCTCTAAAAAAAGAAACAACAAAAAAAAAAAAAACACACAAAAAAAAATTGCCCTGGCGCCTAGAGGGTTCCGCCCCCCCCTGGGGGCAGTTCGGCCTAATAATAGGCCGATCTGTTCCCCGGGGGGGGCAGAAATGGCCTAAAATAAATTTGCCCCCCCAACCCCCACCCCCCCCGGGAGCGACCCTTGCCTACGGGGTCGCTCCCCCTGCGTGACATTGGCGCCAAAAAACAAATCCCCGGTGCCTAGTTGTTTCTGCCCCCTTGGGGGCAGATTGACCTCAAATTGGCCAATCTGCCCCCAGAGGGGCAAAAATGGTCTAAATACAATTTGCCCCCCTAGGGGAGCGACCCTTGCCTGATGGGTCGCTCCCCATCTCTAAAAAAAGAAACAACAAAAAAAAAAAACACAAAAAAAAAAATTGCCCTGGCGCCTAGAGGTTTCTTCCCCCCCTGGGGCCAGATCGGCCTAATAATAGGCCGATCTGCCCCCAGGGGGGGCAGAAATGGCCTAAAATAAATTGCCCTCCCCCCCAGGGAGCGACCCTTGCCTAAGGGGTCGCTCCCTTTGCGTGAAATTCACGCAAAGAAAAAACTCCCTGGTGTCTAGTGGTTTCTACCCCCCTTGGGGGCAGATTGGCCTCATCAAAATAGGCCAATCTGCCCCCAAGGGGGGCAGAAATGGCCAAAATATAATTTTCCCCCAAGGGGAGCGACCCATGCCTAAGGGGTCGCTCCCCACCAAAAAAAAAAAAATATAACACAAAAAACAAAAAACAAAAAAAAAGGTCCCTGGTGCCTAAAGGTTTCTGCCCCCCCTGGGGGCAGAAAAGGCCTTCCCAAAAATATGCCCCCCCTGGGAGCGACCCTTGCCCAAGGGGTCGCTCCCTTTTGTCAATAACAATAAAAAAAAAAAAAATCCCTGGTGTCTAGTGGTTTCTACCCCCCTTGGGGGCAGATTGGCCTCATCAAAATAAGCCAATCTGCCCCCAAGGGGGGCAGAAATGGCCAAAATATAATTTTCCCCCAAGGGGAGCGACCCTTGCCTAAGGGGTCGCTCCCCACCAAAAAAAAAAAATATATAACACAAAAAACAAAAAACAAAAAAAAAATTCCCTGGTGCCTAGAGGTTTCTGCCCCCGGGGGGGCAGAAAAGGACTTCCCGAAAATATGTCCCCCCCTGGGAGCGACCCTTGCCCAAGGGGTCGCTCCCTTTTGTCAATAACAATAAAAAAAATAAAAATCCCTGGTGTCTAGTGATTTCTACCCCCCTTGGGGGCAGATTGGCCTCATCAAAATAGGCCAATCTGCCCCCAAGGGGGGCAGAAATGGCCAAAATATAATTTTCCCCCAAGGGGAGCGACCCTTGCCTAAGGGGTCGCTCCCCACCAAAAAAAAAAAAAAAAAAAAATGGTCCCTGGTGCCTAGAGGTTTCTGCCCCCCCTGGGGGCAGATCGGCCTAATAAGGCCGATCTGCCCCCAGGGGGGGCAGAAAAGGCCTTCTAAAAAAAATGCCCCCCCTGGGAGCGACCCTTGCCCAAGGGGTCGCTCCCTTTTGTCACTTTCAATAAAAAAAAAAAAATCCCTGGTGTCTAGTGGGGTTTCAAAAGCCGGATTGCAAGCAATCCGGCTTTTGAAACCCTCGGAGGGACTTCAAAGGGAAGGAAATACTTTTCCTTTCCTTTGAAGCCCCTCCGGGCCTCCCAGTGATTGAAAAAGAAATGCTTTTGCATTTCTTTGCTTCCAGCGCGACTAGGGAGGCCCCTGTGACACATCAGCGCGCGCGCGCTGACGTCATGGGGGGGGTGTGGAGGGGGTCGGGGGTGTAAGGGGAAGGTCTTCCCCTTCCATCCCCGACTTGGGGGGGGAGGGGGGTGCACGGGGGGCGCGCTAGCGCGCCCCCAAGTTCCCCTGTGCCTAGGACGAGATGATCTCGTCCAAGGCACATGGGAACTGTAGCCTTGGACGAGATCATCTCGTCCAAGGCACAGAAGGGGTTAAATTGGATTAGCATGACACAAATTGTCACTGCATGATGTAAAGCATCATTGAGTCCTCATTTTGCTGTACTGTTTTGCAAATATGATGCAAATCTTTGGATTCTTCAAAGCAAGAAGATGAGAAGCAAGAAAGAAGATGCAAGCCTTCTGGTCACCCAGAATCCATGACTGAGTACTCAGAAGAACACTTGAAAGATACATATTAAGTTTACCCTAGATGAAGTTCAGATTTTGATATCTGAACTAAAAACCTCAATTAGATATGAATGCTGCTTTGTGGAGAGAAGTAGTAGACAAAGTCAATGGTGTAGCAGCAATTAGCAGGGCTGTGAAGTAGTGTAGGAAAAGGTGGAACAACTATATCATAGGACTAAGGAGAAACTAGTGAGGTAAGGCTACAATGGCCTATTCAATTGCCAGTGGGGCTATTCAGCGCACCTAATCCCTCTACTGTCTGACTTCCTGAGAGGGATTCAAAGGGATTAACTACCAACTACACCCTGTCATGTGACTTAGGACAGGCGACAGGCAACAATGGCTAAGGGCAGGAAAATGTCAACTTTCTAAAAATGTCACTTTCAAAATTGTAATTTAAAATTCAACTTCGCATTAAATAGGATTTAATCACAATTTCTTAAATACCAATGATTTTGGGGATATGTCCCAGGGCATAGAAATCACCATTCGCTGTAGGCAAATCTTCCACCTGATGGAAAATGATGTAGCTCCGCATGTGTTTCAGCAGGGCAGACAAGACTCTGGACAACACGTTGGAAAACATAGGCTGGGACATCCCTAATGCTATGGCCACTGTTGTTTGAAAGGAACCACTTGCAAGGAAATGGAGCACTGACAGCACCTGCACTTGAGGGGGGATTCCTGTGGGATGGCGGATAGCTGACATCAGGTCTGGCTCCAACTGGGTACGCAGTTCCTGGATTGTGGCACGGTCAAGCCTGTATGTGATTGTAACATGTCTTTCCTCCATTGTCGACAGGTCCACCAACGGTCGATACACCGGAGGATGCCGCCATCTCCTCACATGTCCCAGCGGACGGTGCCTATGAAGGAAAACAGTGAGCACAGAGTCAAACAACTCAGAGGTACGTACCCACAGCTTACACAGAACACCATTCATACTCAAAAAGTGGCCTGTATGTGTGTTGAGTCTAGGCCTAGGCATGTGTGACGCAGTTGAAAATGAAGCCATGTGGGCCCCTAAAATGGCGGCTGCCTGACCTCTAAAGTGGGACAATGGGATGTGAGGTAACTGCGCTGGCGTTGTACACCGTTGCGGTAGGCGGTCGAATACCTTGGCGCAATGCTGCATTGGTTAACATTGGAACTCTACGGGTCCCAGGAGCCAATGACGATGCACGCCAGCGGTGACGGTACGCACCACCGTGGACGTGACCGCCATTTTCTATCTGTTCAATCACTCGATACCTGATCTTCAACAGGAGAGGACCTACACTGCAAGTGCTGCTGTGACCTCGGTCTGGAAGAGACAATGGCTCGAGTGTCTGGGGAAAGGGACCCTGCCTTCACATCGGAGGAGTTGGAGAAACTCGTGGACGGGTCCTCCCCCAGTGCTACTCTACGGTCCTCCAGACAAACAGGTAAGTACTCTGGGAGCATGATGTATGGGCTATGCCTGTGTGGAGAGGGGTGGATGTAAGAAGGAAGGGGGGAGAGTGCGGCGTGCATGAAACGACGGTGAGTGCATGTGTCATATGGCAAGGGTAGGGTTGGGGGCCATTCACTTTGACGGTGCAGTTGGTAATAACTTTCTCTTTCCCCTGTACAAATCATGTAGGTCAGCACCCACCAGAAAAACATATTTGGCGTGCCATCGCCAAGGACGTCCGGACCCTTTGGGTCTACCACAGACGGAGCACCCACTGCCGAAAAAGATGGGAGGACATTCGCCGCTGGAGCAAGAACATGGCGGAGGCTCATCTGGGGATGGCCTCCCAACGTGGGAGGGGTGCCCATCACACCATGACCCCACTGATGTTCAGGATCCTGGCGGTGGCGTAGCCGGAGTTGGATGGGTGCTTGAGGGCATCACAGCAGCCACAAGGGGGTGAATACACTCGCATTCTGCTGACTTTGTGCGCAGTGGAGGGGTCTGGGTGGGGGAGGTGGGCTGTGGGTTTCACTAGGCCAGGGCAAGTTCTGTAGGCAAGGTCCCTCCATAAGGCAGGCCATGTGGCACCCCACCCCACCTCTGTAGAGTGCCAACTACACCTAGTCATGCCCCTGTGTCATCTATGTGTGCAGATGTCGTCCATAGCCTTGTAGGCCATTTCCCAGAAATTGAACAGTGGAGCCCAAGAGCGCAGCGTAGTGCAGGGGGCTTCTGTGTCTGTCGTGTCAGCCAACGGTAGCAGTAATGCATGCACTCAACATGTCTTTCTTCTGTCGTTGTCCCCTTTTCGTGGTCTCCCTCTTCTTGTGTGCATCAGCATCATCAGGTGGAGGAGCAGTGGCACCGGAGCACCAGGGGGCTGCATCCCACATGGCCATGGAGGGCCACACTAAGGAATCAGACTTCACCAGTGGGACGGAGGGTGAGGGGAGCTCCACGGCGGGGACAGGAGCTGAGACCAGTGACACGGACTCGTCCTCTGATGGGAGCTCCCTTGTGGTGGCGGCAACATCTGTGCCACCCCCATCTACAGGTACAGCCGCCACCCCCCCTTCCAGCATCGCCCTCCCAGCAGCCCCTCAGCCTTCGCCCCGTGCCCGCTCACCCGGGAGGGTGGGCATCACCTTTGCACCAGGCACCTCAGGCCCTGCCCCAGTCACCCCTGCTGCCCTCAGTGAGGAGGCCATTGACCTCCTCAGGTCCCTCACTGTTGGGCAGTCTACCATTTTGAATGCCATCCAGGGTGTAGAAAGGCAGTTGCAACAAACAAATGCATTCCTGGAGGGCATTCATTCTGGTCAGGTGGCCCTTCAGCAAGCTTTTCAGACTCTGGCCTCAGAACTGATGGCAGCCATTGTCCCTGTGTCTAGCCTCCCCCCTCCAACTTCCTCCACCCCGACCCAATCCCCTGTACCTCAGCCTATCCCAGGCACACCTACAGACCAGCATGCACACACCTCAACACTCAAGGGAAGCTCAGGCAAAACATAAGCACCACACATCACACAGGCACTCACACAAGCATCACACACATACAGACATACTAACATCCACTGCCTCCACTGTGTCCCCCTCCTCCTTGTCTCCCTCCCAGTCTCGTCTACACTCACACCTGCATGCACTACCTCTACAGCCACTATGTTCCTCTCCAGCACACCCACCACCACATCCCGCTCACGTGCAGTCACCACCCCCACTACTATTCACACGTCCCCTGTGTCCTCTCCCAGTGTGTCTGTGACGCCCCCTCCCAAGATACACAAACGCAGGCACACACCCACCCAACAGCCATCCACCTCACGACAGCCTCCAGCGCATGCACCTTCACCCAAAGTCAGCAAACAAACACCTCCTACAACCACAACCTCTTCCTCCACTCCCAAACCCCTTCCAGCTACCCGTCCCAGTGTGTCCAAAACACTTTTCCTGTCCAACCTTGACCTCTTTCCTACACCTCCCCACCCCGTCTGTCTCCTAGGCCCCCCCGAGCTAGCACCTCAGCCACAACATCTCTGGGACCAGTGGTGCCTGAAGTCACCGGAATCTGGAGTTCACCAGCCACCAGTGCAGCCAGTGTGGCACGGAGCCACAGCACTGACAGCCCCCCCACCTGTGAAGCATCAGAAGTTGGCAAGTGCCCATCGGGAAAGGGGGAAGACTCCAGCCACCAAAGCCGCTCCCATGGGTCCCGGTGGGAGTGTGGAGTCAGCTGTGACACCTTCCAAGGTGGGGAAGGGCCACAAAAAACCCGGCATGTCTGGGAAGAGCAGCACAGTGGAGAAGACCACCATCATCCCCACTGTCCAGGAGGCCACCGCCAGCACCAGCCCAGCTGGCCAGGACAGGACCGCCAGCACCAGCCGAGCTGCCCTGGACAGGACCAGCACCAGCCCAGCTGCCCAGGACAGGAACGCATGCACCAGCCCAGCTACCCAGGAGGCCACTGCCAGCACCAGCCCAGCTGCCCAGGAGGCCAGCACCAGCCCAGCTGCCCAGGAGGCCACCGCCACCACCAGCCCCGCTGGGCCATGAAGGACCGCCAGCAAAAGCCCCGCTGGGCCATGAAGAACCACCAGCAAAAGCCCCGCTGGGCCATGAACGACCGCCAGCAGCTGAGTCCCTGCAATGGAGACCGCCGCCTCAAGCACCGCTGAACAGGGCACCGCCGCCTCAATCACCACTGAACAGGGCACCGCCATCTCAAGCACCGCTGAACAGGGCACCGTCGTCTCAAGCACCGCTGAACAGGGCACCGCAGTCTCAAGCACCTCTGGCCCATTAGCGCCAAAGGCACTGACGCTACTGAGTCCGTCACGGGGAGAATGAAGCACTCTGGGCACCATGTCCCCTCCAGAACCAGTGGAGAATCACATCCACTACCTCAGTCTTTAGCAGGATGAAGCACTCTGGGTGCAAGGCCCCCTCCAAAACCAGTGGAGAATCACATCCACTACCTCAGTCCTTAGCAGGGTGAAGCACTCTGGGCACAAGGCCCCCTCCAGAACCAGCGGAGACTGTTATCCACTTGAGAGACTGTGGCTTTGCACTCCCCAGGATGGAACAGTGGGCAACCCACCCACTGTAGAGACTTGAGAGACTGTGGTTTTGCACTCCCCAGGATGGAACAGTGGGCAAACCACCCACTGTAGAGACGTGAGAGACTGTGGCTTTGCACTCCCCAGGATGGAACAGTGAGCAACCCACCCACTGTATAGACTTGAGAGACTGTGGCTTTGCACTCCCCAGGATGGAACAGTGGGCAAACCACCCACTGTAGAGACTTGAGAGACTGTGGCTTTGCACTCCCCAGGATGGAACAGTCGGCAAGCCACCCACTGTAGAGACTTGAGAGACTGTGGCTTTGCACTCTCCAGGATGGAACAATGGGCAAGCTACCCACTGCATAGACTTGAGAGACTGTGGCTTTGCACTCCCCAGGATAATGCAGTGGGCAAGCTACCCACTGAAGAGACTTGAGAGACTGTGGCTTTGCACTCCCCAGGATGGAACAGTGGGCAGGCCAGCCACTGTAGAGACTTGAGAGACTGTGGCTTTGCACTCCCCAGGATGGAACAGTGGGCAACCCACCCACTGTATAGACTTGAGAGACTGTGGTTTTGCACTCCCCAGGATAATGCAGTGGGCAACCCACCCACTGTAGGGACTTTGGCTTTGCACTCCCCAGGATGGAACAGTGGGCATGTGGCCCCCTCGTGGATTTGGCGTTGTGCCCTCATCCGGATGAGGTGGCCCCCCTTTCCCTGAGGTGCCTGTATAGTTGCTGTCTGATGCCCCTGCAGTGTTCTTTCCGTCATGGTTGGGGATCTTGTGTGGGCCTCGCCCATACCGTGTGGGCCCAGTGTTCCACAGACTTAATTGGAGCACTACTTGGACTACTATGCTTGGTATATATTTTGTAAATGGTGTATATACATATTTCTGCCTACTTGATTTTAATATATTGCATTGATGGGACCCATGTGGCTTTGGTCCCCCCCCACAGGAGTGAACAGGTGTACAGAAACTGGAAGAGTTATCATTCGATGAATGTACAGATGGTATGTTTGGCAGACCAGTGCATCTCGCATGTGAATGCCATGTTCCCTGGCTCAGTGCATGATGCTTACATCCTGCGGCATAGCAGCATCCCTTATGTGATGGGTCAACTCCAGAGGCACGGTGTGTGGCTATTAGGTGAGCACCTGGAAGCAAGTCAGTGGTAATGGTTGTGTGGGTCTGAGGATATCCCTCCAGGTTAGTATGTGTCTAACAGTTGTCCCTCGCCATTTGCAGGTGACTCTGGTTACCCCAACCTGTCATGGCTACTGACCCCAGTGAGGAATCCCAGGACAAGGGGAGAGGAACGCTACAATGAGGCCCATGGGTGAACTAGGAGGGTGATCGAGCAGACCTTCGGCCTCCTGAAGGCGTGGTTCAGGTACCTCCATATGACAGGTGGATCCCTATTCTACTCACCAAAGAAGGTGTGCCAGATCATGGTGGCCTGCTGTATGCTTCACAACTTGGCTTTGCGACGACAGGTGCCCTTTCTGCAGGAGGATGGTCCAGATGGCGGTGTTGTTGTAGCTGTGGAGCCTGTGGACAGTGAAGACGAGAAAGCAGAGGAAGAAGACATGGCCAACAGGGACTCAGTGATCCAGCAATATTTCCAGTGAAGCACAGGTAAGGATACAAACCTGCCTACTACATGTACTTAAACACTACTGCCTCTCTACTTTCTGTCTTTTTCACCCAGTGTATGGTCACTGAGTTGTCACTTTCCCTTACGATTTCACAGATGTGGGTCCCACAGTGTGACATCTGCTTTTATTCCTCATGGACTAGAGCTGTGTGACATAGGTATGTAGACATTACAAATGAAAGAGCTTTTTGTCACAGTTATTACTAATACAGTATTCCGAAATCACAGACTGACTCCAGATTGTTTTGTGCTTTAAGGGTGTTTATTTTAGTGCTCAAAATTGGAGGGGATAGCAAAATGGTGAGGGGTGATGGCGGAGGAATGTCCATGGCAGAGTCCATTCTATTAGTCTCACAGGTGCATTGCCCAAATGGGCATAGGAAGTGGAGCTGGGGGAGTTTAAGTATGGACAGGGTGACAAAGTGGGACAGTAGGATGACAATCAGGGTGGTCTCATTTCTTGGCAGGGGTCTTGGCATTGTTCTCTGTCTTGTTCCTGGATCTCAGGGACCGTTTGCGAGGTGGTTCTCCCTCTGCAGGGGGTAGGGTGCTGGTGTGGTGGTCCTGTGGCGGTGTCTCCTGTCCACTAGCGCCGGCGGAGGTGGTGGGCAGTTCATCATCCAGGCTAGTGTCAAGGGCCCCTTGTAGTGCCACAGTGTTCCTCCTGGTGTTGAGTTCTTCCTTCAGCACCCCTACGATGGTGCCCAGGGTGGAATTGATGGTTCTGAGTTCCTCCCTGAAGCCCATATACTGTTCCTCCTGCAGGCACTGTGTCTCCTGAAACTTGGCCAGTACTGTTGCCATCATCTCCTGGGAGTGGTGGTAGGCTCCCATGATGGAGGAGAGGGCCTCGTGGAGAGTGGGTTCCCTGGTCCTGTCTGCCCCCTGTCGCACAGCAGCCCTCCCAGTTCCCCTGTGTTCCTGGGCCTCCGTCCCCTGGACCGTGTGCCCACTACCACTGCCCCCAGGTCCCTGTTGTTGGGGTGGTGGGTTAGCCTGGGCTCCCTGTAGTGGTGGACACACTGCTGATTGACGTGTCCTGGGGACAGAGGAATGGGCCCGCTGGGTGGGTGCTGTGCTTGTGTTTCCAGAGGGGGGAAGCTCTGTAGTGGCCTGTGACTGGGTGATGGAAACCGACTGTCCTAAGGTCCCCGATGGGCCGGGCTGCTCATCTAGATCCAGTTGGACAGAGGTGCTGTCATCACTGTAGGCCTCTTCTGTCGGTGGTGTGGACATGTGTGGACCTTCCTGTCCGGTGACGTTGGGTAGGGGTCCTGCAGGGGTATAAAGGCATGATTATTGCATCTGTGTGTGTCAAGGTGTGCAATGGGTGAGTGACTGTGTACCCCAGTGCTAGCATTCCTGTGTGGGACCTTGTGTGATGATGGTTTAGGGGGGTGTATGGTTATGTGCAGTGGTCATGCTTTAGTGATGGGTGTCCATGCTTTGGTGTTGCATGTAGGACTTGGTGTTGGGATGTGTGGTTTGTGATGTTGGGACATTTGTGAGGAGTAGGAGTGATGGGGGTAAGGGCGAGGGTGGGGGTATGTGATAGCATGCAAGTAGTGTGGGGGATGTAATAGTAAAGCTTTGACTTACCAGAGTCCATTCCTCCAACTACTCCTGCGAGGCCCTCAGGATGCAGAATCGCCAAGAGCTGCTCCTCCCATGTTGTTAGTTGTGGAGGAGGAGGTGGGGGTCCACCGCCAGTCCGCTGAACCGTCAGGTGGTGTCTGGAGACCACGGAACATACCTTCCCCCGTAGGTCGTTCCACCTCTTTCTGATGTCCTCCTGATTTCTTAGGTGCTGTCCCACTGCGTTGACGCTGTCCACTATACTTCGCCATAGCTCCATCTTCCTTGCAATGGAGGTGTGCTGCACCTGTGATCCGAATAGCTGTGGCTCTACCTGGACGATTTCCTCCACCATGACCCTTTGCTCCTCCTCCGAGAACCTGGGGTGTCTTTGCCATGCCATGGGGTGGTGTAGGTGATGTGTGGGGTGGTGTGTGGGGTGATAAGTGTGCTGATATGTAGTGGGGTGTTGTGCGGGGTGCGTGGAAGTTATGTGGGTGATGGTGTTGTGTGCCTCTGGATGCTAGTGTTGTTGCTGATGGTGTCTCTCTCCGGCTTTCCTTCGTGATTTGTTGTCATAAGGGTTTGTGGGTGTGTGTTTTATGTTGTATTGAGTGTGTGGGAGTGGTGTGTGTATGTGTATCAGGTGTGTGTATTTGAAATTGTCCAATGTGGCTGTGTTTTGTAAATGTGTGTGTATTTTGAGCGCGGCGGTGTGTACCGCCAATGGAATACCGCAGTTGAAAGACCACCACGTGGATTCGTGGGTCGTGATAGTGTGGGCGTATTTCTGTTGGCGTGACGGTGGAGGTTTTGTTATCGCCAGTTTACCACTGACCATTTGTGTGGCAGACTTGTGTGGGTGTCTCAATTTTTGCGGATTCCGAGCTGTGGGTCATAATAGCCGTGGCGGAATTCCGCGGCTGTGGCGGTGTGGTTGCGGTCTTCTGCGCGGCGGTAAGCGGTTTTTACCGCCAATGTCATAATGACCACCTTAGTCTTTAGTTTCATTATTGTTTATGCCCACTTTTCCAATCTAAGATCCTTCTCTTTAATTTCTCCCAGTCCAATCGTTTATACATTATAAATGCTTGCAGTGGAAAAGTCATTTATCCAGCTGAGTGTCAACCTTCTCATTGCGTTTGCCATTTATCTTCCTTGTGGGACATGTAATACCATTAGACAACTCTGTCTGGGATGTATGTTTATGTTGGTGGTATATCTGCTTACCACTTTCAGATGTGGTAGCCTTCTTGTAGCATGGTGTCCAGTGTGTAAGAAATCTGCTCTTTCTGTGTGGTCAACCTGTACTTTACACTTTTGCTGGATCCCATATTTATGCTGGTGTTAGAACTCTGTGCAAATTAACCCTACTAATCAGTGGTAAAGTGCACATGCTCCCCCTTTAAACAAAGTTGAAATGACATACTTCTAATTGGTAACATTAACTTACCTATAAGTTCTTAGTATATGGTTCAAAATTTACCTATGGCCTGTAACGTAAATGTCACTAGTGGACTGCATCACCTATAGTGCAATCCTCTATAATGAAAGTGTAAAACATAGCTTCAGAAATACCACTGCAGCAGTAGGAAACAGTAAAATAAACCTTTTAGAAAGGTCAAAGCGTATTTTAAATATTAATAAGTCACCCCGATAAAGGCCTCTACAAGGCAGGGTGCATGGCATTGAAAAGAAGGCATGGTTTTTCGCTGGAAAGGCCTAGCTCTCCTATTTAGAAAACAGGAGTGTAGATTACAATCCTAATACTGTTCCTTGGGAATAGGAATAGCTAGAACAAATATTAAACCACCAATTTTAATATTTTAAAATCCAATTGAAGTTAGATTTTAACATAGATTAAGGAAAATAGCCTTTTTGAAAGTTACCTTTATTTTACCTTGCATTCCTGAAGGCAAAATCTGAATTTGCTCTCCTACTATTGCTAACCAGTATTTTGCATTTGAATGAATGTTTTTCTTTATTTTTTATTTTATTTATTTATAGTTTTATGTCAACAACATACAGGATGAAATAAAATGCCACCTTGGTCCTTACAGAAATAGATCAGTCAGCTACTTTAATCTATCTTCGACTCTCCATGTTCCCCGCGTCTCAGTAGCTCTTATGTATCAGGCAGGGGAAGACCAAAAAAAAACATTGCTGAATGTCCATATAGTAGTATATCCCTGCAGGGAGGACCCAGCGGGTCGTCAAGTCCAAGGGCAGGACCAAACAGATGTGGACGAAAAAAGGAAAAAAAGGAAAACAGAAACTTCAAAAATAAAGGAGAGAGAAGGCCGGGAGGAGCAAGCACAGTTCTCAGCAACCATTCTGTACAACCTTATCCCATAGTAGAGTGAGCAGCACTCATCACCTCAACATACCCATCCGCAGCAGGTTCTTTAAACAGACGCAGATTCAAGATAGGATCGAAGCGGTGCTCAAATGTCTCGTGGCCTGGAGCCAACCGGAGTCAACTCCCAGTAAATTGTTAATTGTTCCTTGCAAAAAGCAGCATCTCGCAGCCCATCCGGTATCTGGGGAGACCGTCCCCAACAGATTGCCACCCTGCGCTTAGCTAACAATAACAACATGCCAACAAGGCATCGCACTGTAGTCTGCACCTCATTCACCCCCCCCCCAGCCGGACAGGACAGGTCCACGCCAAGTGCATAAAATCATCAGCAGGGGCCTGGCATCTTACACAGGTATCGTCCGTTCGCAGCCCCATAGCACATAAACTTCTGGGGGTGTAGTACAGACGATGTAAAAACTTAAAACGTATAAGGCGTAATCTATAGTTGGGTGACAACTCCTTCATATGCGTAAAGCACATCCTCCAAACATCTTCTGCGATGTCCTCACCCACATCTTCCGCCCATTTCGTCCTTACAGACAGCCCCGTCCCCTCTCCCTGCCCCTGCGTACTGCCATACAGCTTAGTGATCAGCCTCTCAGGCGTCCGCACACTCCACAACACTTCCAACGCGCGGCAAGAAGTTGGGGTCGCGGGCAAGCAGGAGTACCGAGCGCGCAGCATAGCGCATATCCTCAACACGTAGAACCGGTGGAGAGCAGTGACCAGTCTATCCCCCAGGATCTCCTCCGGGGACATCAATCTGTCATCAACAAACCAATCATCGAGGGTTAGCAGATCAAAGTCCCGTAGGAAGCTCCGCAGCCGCGAGTCCTGAAACATCACCTCATCTCCGGCCGCCACCATTTGCATAGACGGTGCAAACGGCACGTCTATCCCTGAACGCTTCAGCAAACCCGACCAAGCCCGGACCATGGAGGCCACCGTATCAATGCCCCGGGGCGAACCCTGTCCAAATTGCCCAACACTCGCTCGAGCCCGTCCGGCCACACCGCATCGCTCTCGGGAGCCAGGTGTGGCAGATAGCGTATCTGGTTGATCCAGTAATAGGCAAACAGAGCCTGCACACAGAGATAATAGAGCTCCAGATCAGGGGCCGCAAGACCACCCAGCTCAAACGGCAGCACCAGTGTTTTTCAGGCTATGCGAGGCTGACCACCCGCCCATACCAATCGGCTCAGCGTGGAACGAATGCCCTGCAGAAAGCTAGCTGTAAGCACCAGCGGAAGGTTGAGAAACAGATACAAAAACTTGGGCAGCACAAGCATCTTAGCCACCACAATCCGTCCAGTCAAGGAGCGCCATGCCGTGACTCTATCGTCCAGCCAGGCCATGGCCCTACCATAGTTAGCAAGCCAGAGCGTGTCTACATCACAACTCAACCAGATGCTCAAATATTTAACTGGACCGTCCGCCCACACAACAGGGTAGCGGGACCGACACTCCGCCGTTCCAGACGTCAGAGGCAGCACAACCGACTTAGACCAATTTATCGCCACTCCAGATATGTCTCCCAACCTGACTATTTCATCCAGCAGCACATCAAGGTTTTGCACGGGATTTCATACATACAGCACCACATCATCCGCGTACATGGATATCAGAATCGCTCTCTGTCGGAACGGCAGCCCCCGCTCACTGTGGTGCTGTTTCATAAAGGCTGCCAGTGGCTCCATCGCAATCGCAAAAAGCAATGGTGACAGGGGGCAGCCCTGCCTAGTTCCACGCGCCACCTGGAAAGGCTCTGACACGCAGCCGTTCACACTCAAGCGAGCCACTGGCTGTGAATATAGCAAACGTATCCAGTTTACAAAACGACTACTCATCCCCACTCTCTCCAAGAGCGCAAATAGATATTGCCACAGCAATGAGTCGAACGCCTTAGTAGCGTCCAAAAACACCGCCACAGCCCCATCATCGACGGGAACTGAGCCAGCGACAGCAAAGAATGTACGTAAATTTTGTGCCGTGGACCGCCCCGGTATGAACCCCGACTGATCCGGCAGCACCAGTTTCGCCATAAGAGGTCGCAGTCGCGCCGCTATCCTTTTGGCTAAAATCTTATTATCAATGTTAATCATCGACAGTGGCCGGTATGAATCGCCACTAGCTGTAGCCTTTCCAGGCTTGAGAATCGTGACAATAAGCGCCTTGCGCAAAGAGGCCGGTAGTACTCCATTCCGCAATGCCTCGTCATAAACCTCCAGCAAATAGGGCGCCAAAATGTCTGCAAACTCTTTATAAAATGCCGAAGTCAATCCATCCAGCCCAGGGGCCTTATCTCCAGGGAGGCTCCGAATAGCAGCCTTCACCTCTTCTATAGTAAAAGGAGCATCAAAGTACTCTCTGTGTACCCTGTCAAACCAGAGGAGGCTAATATCAGAGAAATATCCCCGAATCACCTCCATAGGCACCGCGGAGGGAGCAGAATAAAGATCGTGGAAAAAGGTAGTAAAGAACCTCAGACGTACCCGCCACTCGCTCCCCACTCAAATCATCCATTTCAGTCACATAACCACTAGCCCACGGCCTACGGAATAGATTCGCCAAAGTGCGTCCGGCTCTCTCACCCTCTCCATATCACCTGGCCCGTGCAAATTTCCCCAAGAAATGTACTTCTCTCAAGGAAGCCTCTTCATACGCGGAGACCGCAGCCCTCAAAGCTGCCAGTGTGGCTCCAGACCAGTCCAACACCAGTCTAGCCTCCAGATCCGACCTCCAGATCTGGGAGAACACTAGGATTACTGTGGTACACTCCCCCCAAACACCCAGCCCTCAAAGCCAAAGTTTAGTGTGGCTGAAGACTTTCGCTATATTGAAAATACCAAAGCAGGCACTATTGGCCTTGGGAAATCTTTCTCCATTCATGAGGACATGCCCAGGAGTCATTTCCACACACTAGCTAATCTCTAGAGTTAATGTGGCACCTCCAGTCACCCACTTCAGCTGGGCCTGGGGACAGACAGATAAGGACTGGACCTGCTGTCTGTGACCAGAGAGGTGACCTGAAGAAGTAGACCTGCTCCCTCAAGTACCCAGGACAAAGTAGTGGCCTCCAATGGTCAGTTGGCTGACCTCCAGTTCAACCTACAGGGACAGAAGAAGCAACAAGAAGGCTTTTCTGCAACAGCCCAGCTGACCAATAACACCTGGACCTAGATTGAATCCTGACGTTGGCCTTTGCCTGACACCCTATGAGTCTCTTGATGCCTATCCTGAAGTCTTGAGGAGCTTTAGAGATGTATTACTGTGGTAAATTGGCACCTAAAGGGCTTACAACATGATTTAAATCCTGGCAGTATAGATGCTTCATTGCAGCCACAACTGAGTATCTATACTGCCAAGACTGTGGCCTGCATGCCAAATTGATATGCATGTGGACCTTAGGTTTAATCAAGGAAGATAATACTCCATCTCTGCCATGATTATACCCCTCTGATGGCCCTATCGATTAAGGGCCTTTATAGTCATCCGTCTAACTCTGCCCATCCAATTTAGAAAGTTGAAATTAGAGGTCAGATTTCACTGCCCACCGCCTCAAGTAAAGCCCTGGTAGTAGTGGACAGTAAAAACTGCTAAATGCTCCCCTAACCATGGAAGATGCCTCTCATGGCGAGGAGAGCATTTTCTTTTTCTTTGTAAGAAAGAAAATCCAATAGATGGATTTTTGTTTTGAAAAAATGAAAACAGTTTGATGCATGGCTCTATAATGTTGATGGACCCGTGCACAAAACTGTAACAAGCATTGTCAGGAAGCACTGCAATGACGGCTCCAACTAATGCTTTAGAAATTACCACCAGCTTGGTGGTCTTTTCTAAATTTGATAGCCTGCCAAAAAGTAAATCTGGCCCTAAGTCAGAATGCTAAATCTTTAACCAGGAATAACTTGATTGGTGTACCTCATCTGTGTGCCATAACGTCAGCCTCAAAATGTGCATAGGTCTCGGTCTACTGTGGCCATCAACTATCATTAACAATTTATGCTTCTTGGTGAAGTTCAGTCTACAGTATTCGTAGAAAATACGCATTCTTACGTAGGGACATTTTCTTAGAACATCTGCGTGTTAGTTATAAAAACACTTCCTAGTCCTAGTACACGTCAAGAGGGAGATTCCAGCCAGGGACCTACAACTAGATGCTGAATGACCCATTGCAGATGCTGATGCGATTACAGGCCTTTGCTCAGGGATGAGGGTTGACGTCCTCCCGGGGGAACCTGAAAGGCAGGCTTAGAGCTTCAAATGCTGTGCTCGAAATATAACTTAGAGAGACAATAATCTAGCGGCACTATGATAGCTTTATTCTTGTGCTTCACTCTCATCGTTACTATTTTAATCTTGCTGTGTTGTATAGTTCTGGTATTGCAGCTCACACTTTGCTAACTAAAATGCAGTAGTTTTATTAAGCCAATCTTTAAAACTGAAACTGCCTTTGTCATTTATATATGAGCCGTACTGTGTATGAGAGAACCGGTTGGAACCTGAGTGAACACGACTTCCCTGAGAAGTACTAAGATATCATGCGCTCGGCTGCCCAATTGTCTCTTCCATTTGGGAGAGATGAGGCACTGCTAGTTAGCCGGAGCAAAACCAGGATTTGGAGTGACAAGTGTCATTCACCGTGGGTTAGACTCAGTCCCCCACATCATGGACGATCTTGTTGCTCAAAATCCAGTAGTCTCACTAGGATAATGAGAGCCTACGCGACATTGGCTCTAGTCATTCTGAAAAAAGTTTTAAAAACATATCTCCAGTTCTGCTTATTGGATTATTGTCATTTGTATACCTTTGTGCTCATAAAATGTTATTCTATCCTTCTCATTTGGTTTGAGAATTTTATTATTTTGCATTTTGACTTTACATTGCTTTGGTGCTGCATAAATACTTTATACATTTGCCTAAGTTATGCCTGACTGGGTTGTGCCATAGCTACCAGGGAGATGAGTGCAGATTCATTTACTGACTTTAAGGGCTCACACTAACAAGGATTGTGTTTATTCCTTAATGGGGTAGTCACCTACCCAAAGTAGCTAGCTTCTTACACAGAGCTCATGCAGATGTCTAACATGGAAGTTACATTCTCCTTGCATGCTAAATCTCCTTGTAAACAGGGTATTTCAGCAATATTATACTATAACATGTAGGTGCAGGCACAGACTTGCAAACCTGTTTTGTGACATCAATCCCAGCCACAGACTGGTGTTACATGGTGTTGGAATCATGTGCACATGTAACTCTTGTTGTTAACAGAGCATGCACAGACCAATATTTACCTCAAGATCACAATACAGGCTGGACTCTAATGATCACAGTCTGAGAATATTTTGCATAACCACTATATACATATTGTAGATATGACCAATGCCAAGGTTCACAGCTACACTTCCCAGTCTTTTCACTCTGAGTGTCTGACTGTTGTCTGGAACTTGGAACTTTGTACACTTCAAACCTTCTGAAAGGGCTCTTATATATAGTTTCTCTTTATGAATTTTCAGAGGTACTAACTAGCGTGTTAACATATTATCCAGCTCTATAGAGCTCACAAATAATTTAATCATCTCAGTTTTAAGTATCTCAAGTTCAGTACAAGAAGAAAACATATGAATTAAATCAATTTCTGGAAGCTCACACCATCGCAACGTGTGCTCATCACCCCTTTCCCCACTTAGCTATCTTTGTTGATGTGTAATAAAGATCAAACACTGTTAAAGTGCTGTGCTTTCAGAACGACTGTGCATAGCACCGTGCAGCCAAGGCCAAGAGAGTCAAGAAAAGAGCAATCTGAGGTGCCCTGCCTATTTTGCCATTTTTCTGTCTGTCTCTCAATTCCATCCCAAGTGAAAGAATTCAAAGTACTATAAATTTGGCGTATTGAACATTCCATACCATTCAAAATGAGGTCGTTAATTTCTACTTTTGAGAATCCAATTGGACCCTCACCCTTCCTATAAAGAAAATCCCAAGTTTGAAGATAAATACAAATTCCCTATGGCTAATCTTACAAATACCCCACAGCTCCTCAAAGGATAAGATCCCATCCCCGTCATAAAAGTCTCCTAAAATTCTCAATCCAAGACCACCCCAGAGTTGAACACAGTGATTTTTAAATATTTCAGGAAGGATCAGATTTCTTTGAGTTGGAGCACAATGGTTTATTAGTTTCAGCCCTAATTATTTTAGGAGAGCAGTCCAAATCTTGCTCGTGGCCTAGAGTGTCTTGAACCAGACTTTCTTAAAATAACTAGGTTTGACCTGTTTACAGAAAGACCCCCTGGCTTCTTTCCCAATCAGTAAACTTAAACGGGAGAACTGCATAATCGGGCTGCTCCTCTTCACTATGACCTTCTACCAAAAAGCACATATATTGGAGAGAAGTTTACCATAATATAGTTTAAAATTCAGCACAACCTAGCCTCCCATCCTACTAGTTAATATCAGACGCTTGAAGGCCCTTCTGGTCTTGGCAAAAGCCCAGATGTACATAGCAGCTAATCTAATATCTTAAACCACTGACCGTCGAACTCCAGCAGGATAGCTTTTGGCAAAAAATAACATCTTGATAATAATATTACACCAACCCACAATAGACAAATTATGATAATCATCAAGGCGTGTGTAAATGACTATGGTGGTCATTCCAACCCTGGTGGATGGTGTTAAAGCGGCGGTAAGACCGCCAACAGGCCGGCGGAATTTGTTTTGGAATTACGACCGTGGCGGAAACCGCCAACAAAGACAGCCACTTTAACACTCCGACCGCCACGGCGGTACAAACAAACAGCTCGGCGGTCACCGCCAACAGACAGACGGAGGACAATGAACCTCACACACTATTATGACAGGCCAATCCGCCACCTTTTCCGGGGCGGATTCACCGCACATAAAAACATGGCAGAAACAGGCATTTCGAAGGAAAAATGCTCACCTCTACACACTCCACGAGGAAGGAGGGCACCATGGAGCTGGAACTCCATATTCTTCCTGCGCCAGTCTTCCTGCTCCTGTACCAGGAGCACCAACACCGGTGGCGAAGACCACGGTGAGTACTGCACCTACGACATAGGGGAGGGGGAGGCAAAAAACAGGGACACACACACGCAACACCCCAACCCCAACCTCACCCACTACAACACACACACCAATGCAAATCCAAACATTACAGTAACACCCCCCAACCACCCCGGAAGAATGCAAAGACAAAAGGAAATGAGTGTAACCATTGTAATATATCAAAATTCAGTAAGCAAAAAAATATATATATACACTATTAACAATATATACATACCACGATTAGTAGTCCAGGTATTGCACCATTCATAGTCCGTGGACCACTGGGCCCAAAATGCATGGGCGAGGCCCACACAAGATACCCGAACATGATGGAGAGAACACTGCTGGGGCATCAGATAGAAATACAACAGGCACCTCAGGGGGAAGGGAAGGGGGGGCACCTCAGCCGGATGAGTGCACGACGCCAGAAACACGAGGGGGCTCCATGCCCATTTATGTATCCTGGGGAGTGCAAAGCCACAGTTCCACAAGTCTCTACAGTGGGTGGTTTGACCACTGCTGCATCCTGGGGAGTGCAAAGCCACAGTCTCTCAAGTCTCTACAGTGGGTGGTTTGCCCACTGTACCATCCTGGGGAGTGCAAATCCACAGTCTCTCAAGTCCCTACAGTGGGTAGTTTGCCCACTGCTGCATCCTGGGGAGTGCAAAGCCACAGTCTCTCAAGTCTCTACAGTGGGTGGTTTGCCCACTGCTGCATCCTGGGGAGTGCAAAGCCACAGTATCTCAAGTCTCTACAGTGGGTGGTTTGCCCACTGCTGCATCCTGGGGAGTGCAAAGCCACAGTCTCTCAAGTCCCTACAGTGGGTGGTTTGACCACTGCTGCATCCTGGGGAGTACAAAGCAACAGTCTCACAAGTCTCTACGGTGGGTGGTTTGCCCACTGTACCATCCTGGGGAGTGCAAAGCCACAGTCTCTCAAGTCTCTACAGTGGGTGGTTTGCCCACTGTACCATCCTGGGGAGTACAAAGCCACAGACTCTCAAGTCCCTACAGTGGGTGGTTTGCCCACTGCTGCATCCAGGGGAGTGCAATGCCACAGTCTCTCAAGTGGATAACAGTCTCCACTGGTTCTGGAGGGGGACTGGTGCCCAGAGTGCTTCATCCTGCCAAGGACAGAGGTAGTGGATGCATGTCTCCACTGGTTCTGGAGGGGGACTGGTACCCAGAGTACTTCATCCTGTGCAGGACAGAGGTAGTGGATGCATGTCTCCACTGGTTCTGGAGGGGGACTGGTGCCCAGAGTGCTTCATCCTGCCAAGGACAGAGGTAGTGGATGCATGTCTCCACTGATTCGGGAGGGGGACTGGTGCCCAGAGTGCTTCATACTGCCAAGGACAGAGGTAGTGGATGCATGTCTCCACAGGTTCTGGAGGGGGACTGGTGCCCAGAGTGCATCACTCACCCCGTGACTGTCCCAGTTGCATCACTGCCCCTGCCGCTCATGGGCTAGCGGTGCTTGACTTGGCGGTCCTTGCACTGTTCAGCGGTGCTTGCCCTGTTCAGCGGTGCTTGACTTGGCGGTCCTTGCCCTGTTCAGCGGTGCTTGCCCTGTTCAGCGGTGCTTGACTTGGCGGTCCTTGCCCTGTTCAGCGGTGCTTGCCCTGTTCAGCGGTGCTTGACTTGGCGGTTCTTGACCTGTTCAGCGGTGCTTGCCCTGTTCAGCGGTGCTTGACTTGGCAGTCCTTGCACTGTTCAGTGGTGCTTGACTTGGCGGTCCTTGCCCTGTTCAGCGGTGCTTGCCCTGTTCAGCGGTGCTTGACTTGGCGGTCCATGCCCTGTTCAGCGGTGCTTGCCCTGTTCAGCGGTGCCTGACTTGGCGGTCCTTGCACTGTTCAGCGGTGCTTGACTTGGCGGTCCTTGCCCTGTTCAGCCGTGCTTGCCCTGTTCAGCGGTGCTTGACTTGGCGGACCTTGCCCCGTTCAGCGGTGCTTGCACTGTTCAGCAGTGCTTGACTTGGCGGTCCTTGCCCTGTTCAGCGGTGCTTGCCCTGTTCAGCGGTGCTTGACTTGGCGGTCCTTGCCCTGTTCAGCGGTGCTTGACTTGGTGGTCCTTGCCCTGTTCAGTGGTGCTTGACTTGGCGGTCCTTGCCCTGTTCAGTGGTGCTTGCCCTGTTCAGCGGTGCTTGACTTGGCGGTCCTTGACCTGTTCAGCGGTGCTTGCCCTGTTCAGCGGTGCTTGACTTGGCGGCCCTTGCCCTGTTTAGTGGTGCTTGACTTGGCGGTACTTGCCCTGTTCAACGGTGCTTGACTTGGCGGTCCTTGACCTGTTCAGGGGTGCTTGCCCTGTTCAGCGGTGCTTGACTTGGCGGTCCTTGCCCTGTTCAGTGGTGCTTGACTTGGAGGTCCTTGCCCTGTTCAGCGGTGCTTGCCCTGTTCAGCGGTGCTTGACTTGGGGGTCCATGCCCTGTTCAGCGGGGCTTGCCCTGTTCAGCGGTGCTTGACTTGGCGGTCCTTGCACTGTTCAGCGGTGCTTGACTTGGCGGTCCTTGCCCTGTTCAGCGGTGCTTGCCCTGTTCAGCGGTGCTTGACTTGGCGGTCCTTGCCCTGTTCAGCGGTGCTTGCCCTGTTCAGCAGTGCTTGACTTGGCGGTCCTTGCCCTGTTCAGCGGTGCTTGACTTGGCGGTCCTTGACCTGTTCAGCGGTGCTTGCCCTGTTCAGCGGTGCTTGACTTGTCGGTCCTTGCCCTGTTTAGTGGTGCTTGACTTGGCGGTCCTTGCCCTGTTCAGCGGTGATTGCCCTGTTCAGCGGTGCTTGACTTGGCGGTCCTTGCCCTGTTCAGCGGTGCTTGACTTGGCGGTCCTTGCCCTGTTCAGCGGTGCTTGCCCTGTTCAGCGGTGCTTGACTTGGCCGTCCTTGCCTTGTTCAGCGGTGCTTGACCTGTTCAGCGGTGCTTGACTTGGCGGTCCTTGCCCTGTTCAGCGGTGCTTGACTTGGCGGTCCTTGCCCTGTTCAGTGGTGCTTGACTTGGCGGTCCTTGCCCTGTTCAGCGGTGCTTGCCCTGTTCAGCGGTGCTTGACTTGGCGGTCCTTGTCCTGTTCAGTGGTGCTTGACTTGCCAGTCCTTTATTGCCCTGCTGGGCTGGGGCTGGTGGTCCTTCATTGGTCAGATGGGCAGTGGCTGGCGGGGGCCTCCTGTGCAGCTGGGCTGTGGCTGGCAGGGCCCTACTGGGGAGCTGGGCTGTGGCTGGCGGGGCCCTCCTGAGCAGCTGGGCTGTGGATGGTGGGGCCCTCCTGGGCAGCTGGGCTGTGGCTGGCAGGGCCCTCCTGGGCAGCTGGGCTGTGACTGGCGGGGCCCTCCTGGGCAGCTGGGCTGTGGCTGGCCGGGCCCTCCTGGGCAGCTGGGCTGTGGCTGGCGGGGTCCTCCTGGACAGCGACGATGGGGCTGGCTGTGGCGTCCTGGGCAGCGACAATGGGGGCTGGCGGTGGCGTCCTGGCCAGCGGGGATGATGGCGGTCTTCTCCGCCGTGCTGCTCCTCCTAGACTTTGGGGCTTTCTTTTGCCCCTTCCCCACCTTGGGAGGAGTCACAGCTGAGGCCACACTCCCCCCGGGACCCCTGTGTGCGGCTTGGGTGGCTGGAGTCTTCCCCCTCTTCCGCCAGGCACTGGCCAACTTCTGGTGCTTCACAGAGGGGGGACTGGCTGTGCTCTGGCTCCGTGACACACTGACTGGCCTGGTGGCCGGTGCACTCCACATACCTGTGACAACAGGCACCACTGGTCCCGAAGATTTTGTGGCTGAGGTGCTAGTACGGGACCTATGAGTTGGACGGGGGTGGTGGGAAATAGGTTAAGGGTGGACAGGAAAAGTTGTTTGGAGACACTGGGATGGGTAGCTGGAGGGGGTTTGGGAGTGGAGGAAGAGGTGGTGGTTGTAGGAGGTGTAACTTGTGTGGCTTTGGGTGCAGGTGCATACGCTGGAGGCTGTTGTGAGGTGGATGTATGTTGGGTGAGTGTGTGCCTGCATTTGTGTATCTTTGGAGGGGCGTCACAGACACACTGGGAGAGGACACAGGGGACGTGTGAATGGTAGTGGGGGTGGTGACTGCACGTGAGCGGGGTGTGGTGGTGGGTGTGCTGGTGCGGGACGTAGTGGCTGTAGTGGTAGTGCATGCGGGTGTGAGTGTGGACGAGACTGGGAGGGAGGAGGGAGATGAGGAGGAGGGGGACACAGTGGAGGCAGTGGATGTTGTTGTGTTTGTATGTGTGTGATGCTTGCGTGAGTGCCTGTGGGATGTGTGGTGCTTATGTTTGCCTGAGCTTCTCTTGTATGGTGAGGTGTGTGCAGGCTGGTCTGATGGTGTGCTTGGGATGGGCAGAGGTACAGGGGATTGGGTCTGGGTGGAGGAAGTTGGTGGGTGGGAGGTTAGACACAGGGACAATGACTGCCATCAGTGCTGAGGCCAGAGTGCTGGTAGGGGGGGAGGTGGCTGTACCTGTAGTAGTGGGGGGCACAGATGTTGCCGACCACCACAAGGGAGCTCCCATCGGAGGACGAGTCCGTGTCACTGGTTTCAGCTCCTGTGACCGCTGTGGTGCTCCCCTCGCCCTCCGTCCCACTGGTGTATTCAGAGTCCGTAGTGTGGCCCTCCATGGCCATGTGGGATGCAGCTCCCTCGTGCTCCGGTGCCACTGCTCCTCCGCCTGATGATGCTAATGCACACAAGAACAGGGAGACCGCAAAAAAGGGTTGGGAAACAGAAGAAAGACAGGTTGAGTGCATGGCTTACCGCTACCGTTGGCGGACAAGACAGACACAGCAGCTCCCTGCACTACGTCGCGCTGTTGGGCTCTACAGTGCATTTCCTGGGAAATGGCCTACAAGGCTATGGACGAAATCTGCACACATAGATGACACAGGTGCATGGATAGCTGTACTTGGTACTCTACAGAGGTGGGGTGGGGGGGCCACAGGGCCATGCCTTACGAAGGGGCATAGCCTACGGAACTCGCCCTGGCCTAGGGAAACCCAGAGCCCTCCTCCCCCACCCACACCCATCCACTGCGCGCAAAGTCAGCTGAATGAGAGTGTACTCACCCCTTTGGGTCTGCTGTGATGCCCTCAGGTGCCCATCCAACACCGGGTAGGCCACCGCCAGGATCTGGAAAATCAGGGGGGTCATGGTTCGACGGGCACCCCTCCCACGTTGGGAGGCCATCCCTAGCTGAGCCTCCGCCATCTTCTTGCTCCAGCGGCAAATGTCCTCCCATCTCTTCTGGCAGTGGGTGCTCAGTCTGTGTTGGACCCCAGAGTCCGAACATCCTTGGCGATGGCACGCCAAATATCCTTCTTTCTACATGAAATGTACAGGGGAAGAAGAGAAGTAATTACTAACTGCGCCGTCAAAGTGAGTGGCCCCCATCCCTACCCTTGCCATGCGGCACATGCACCCACCGTCTTTCATGCACTCAGAACTCTGCCCCCTTCCTTCTTACAACCAGCCCTCTCCACACAGGCATAGCCCATACAACATGCCCCCTGTGTACTTACCTGTTGGTCTGGAGGACCGTAGAGTAGTGTGTACTGGGGGAGGACCCCGTCGACGAGCTTCTCCAACTCCTCCGATGTGAAGGCAGGGGCCCTTTCCCCAGACGCACGAGCCATTGTCTCTTCCAGACCGAGGTCACAGCAGCACTTGCAGTGTAGGTCCTCTCCTGTCGAAGATCAGGTATCAAGTGATTCAACAGCTCGAAAATGGCGGTCACGTCCGCAGCGGTGCGTACCATCACCGCCCGCTGGCGTACATCCTCATTGGCTCCTGGGACCCATTGGGTCCAATGTTAACCAATGTAGCATTGCGCCACGGTCTTCGACCGCCTACCGCGACGGTGTACAACGCCAGATCAGTTACCTCACATCCCATTGTCCCACTTTAGAGGTCAGGCAGCCGCCATTTCAGGTCACACATACCTAGGCCTACTCTCAACACACATACAGGCCAGATTTTGTGTATGAATCGTGTTCTGTGTAGACTGTGGGTACATACCTCTGACTTGTTTGACTCTCTGGTCGCTGTTGTCCTTCATAGGCACCGTCCGCTGGGACATGTGAGGAGATGGCGGAATCCTCTGGTGTACCGACCGCTGGTGGACCTGTCGACAATGGAGGAAAGAAATCTGATAATCACCTACAGGTTTGACCGTGCCACAATCCAGGAACTGTGTACCCAGTTGGAGCCAGACCTGATGTCAGCAATCCGCCATCCCACAGGAATCCCCCCTCAAGTGCAGGTGCTATAAGTGCTCCATTTCCTTGCAAGTGGGTCTTTTCAAACAACTGTGGCCATGGCATCAGGGATGTCCCAGCCTATGTTTTCCAACGTATTGTCCAGAGCAGTGCTTTAAATTGGCCGGTACTCACCGGTACTGAGTACTGGCACTTCTTATTTTTTTCACTCTGAGTACCGGCACTTCTCTGCTGCCAAGGAGAGTACCAGTACTCATGAAGGGTAGGCTCATAAGCTGCTAGTGCTGGTGAGCACAGGGCTCTCAGAGTTGAACCCGCCTCTGACAGCAAAGGTGCTTCTGTCGCCATAAACTGAGCCCCGCTGAGCTATTCAGCGGGGATTGTGTGCCTAATGTCTGGGTATTTACGATCACGCTGTGTTTGTCAGAACAGGGTCCATTCAGGCCCTGTGCTGTCAATCACATTTACACACTTGTATGCTTTTGTGTAAACACAGGAATTGAGGCACCCCCGCCGTGACAACTAAGAAAGCCATGGGAGGAAAGTTTAAAATGGCTTTGATCCCACCTGAGTCTCTTGAACGAGGGTCTGTTTATGTATGTGAGTTTGCCTGCTGGTATGTGTGTGTCTTTGTGTGAGAAAAAAGGGAATGAAAGAGAGAGAATCGGGGCACTTTAAGGAGGACTGTGTGGAATGCTTTGGGTGTGCGCCTCTGCTTGTTTCTTTCTGTGTGTGCACGTTCAAGAATATATAGTATTGTGCAAAACGACAGCAAATATGTTTGCCAGTAAGATAAATAGCGTTGTGTTTCGCTTACATTTCGTTTAACGAGTTGACTTGTTTTGTTTGTTCAAACACATTTCTCATGGGCCTTTGCATGTGCTGCAACTGGTATAAAAGTCAAAGTATCCCATGTCTTGCTCTTAGCCACGCCCCTAGCCCCACCCACCACACTACTAGTATATGTTAATGAGTACCTGCACTTATTTTTTCCCATTTAAAGCACTGGTCCAGAGTGTTGTCTGCCCTGCTGAAAGACATGCGGAGCTACATCGTTTTCCCTCAGGTGGAGGACTTGCCTACAGTGAAAGGTGACTTCTATGCCCTTGGACATATCCCCAACATCATAGGTGCCATTGATGGGACCCATGTGGCTTTGGTCCCCCCCACAGGAGTGAACAGGTGTACAGGAACCGGAAGAGTTATCATTCCATGAATGTACAGATGGTATGTTTGGCCGACCAGTACATCTCCCATGTGAATGCCATGTTCCCTGGCTCAGTGCATGACGCCTACCTCATGTGGGATAGCAGCATCCCTTATGTGATGGGTCAACTCCAGAGGCACCATGTGTGGCTATTAGGTGACTCTGGTTACCCCAACCTGTCATGGCTACTGACCCCAGTGAGGAATCCCAGGACCAGGGCAGAAGAACGCTACAGTGAGGCCCATGGGCGTACTAGGAGGGTGATCGAACGGACCTTCGGCCTCCTGAAGGCCAGGTTTAGGTGCCTCCATATGACAGGTGGATCCCTATTCTCCTCACCAAAGAAGGAGTGCCAGATCATCGTGGCCTGCTGTATGCTTCATAACTTGGCTTTGCGACGACAGGTGCCTTTTCTGCAGGAGGATGGTCCAGATGGTGGTGTTGTGGCAGCTGTGGAGCCTGTGGACAGTGATGAGGAGGAAGCAGAGGAAGAAGACATTGACAACAGCGACTCAGTGATCCAGCAATATTTCCAGTGAAACACAGGTGAGAATACATTCCTGCCTACTACAAGTACTTTTACACCTCTACCTCTATCCTGTCTGTCGATTTCACCCAGTGTATGGTCACTGAGTTGTCACTTTCCCTTACGGTTTCGCAGGTGTGGGTCCCAACGTGTGTCATCTGCTTAGATTCCTCAAGGACTACAGCTGTGTGACATAGGAAGGTTGACATTACTATTTCGTGAAATTTTGTCACTGTAATTGCAAATACACTATTTCAAAATCACAGACAGACTCCAGATCTTTTGGTGCTTAAGGTGTGTTTATTTACATACAAAATATTGGAGGGGGAAGTTAAATGGTGAGGGATGATGGCGGAGGAGTGTCCATGGCAGAGTCCAGTCTATTTGTCTCATAGGTGCATTGCCCATATGGGCATAGGAAGTGGAGCTGGGGCAGTTTCAATATGGACAGGGTGACAAAGTGGGACAGTGGGATGACAATCAGGGTGGCCTCATTTCTTGGCGGGGGTCTTGCCATCGTGCTCTGTCTTGTTCCTGGATCTCAGGGACCTTTTGTGGGGTGGTTCTCCGTCTGCAGGGGGTGGGGTGCTGATGTGGTGGTCCTGTGGCGGTGCCTCCTGTCCACTAGCGCTGGCGGAGGTGGCGGGCAGTTCATCGTCCATGCTAGTGTCAGGGGCCCCTTGGAGTGCCACAGTGTCCCTCCTGGTGTTGAGTATTTCCTTCAGCACCCCTACGATGGTGCCCAGGCGCAGCTGATGGTTCTGAGTTCCTCCCTGAACCCCAAATACTGTTCCTCTTGCATGCGCTGGGTCTCCTGAAACTTGGCCAGGACCATTGCCATCGTCTCCTGGGAGTGGTGGTATGCTCCCATGATGGAGGCGAGGGCCTCGTGGAGAGTGGGTTCTCTTGGCCTGTCCGCCCCCTTTCACACAGCAGCCCTCCCAGTTCCCCTGTGTTCCTGGGCCTCCGTCTCCTGGTCCGTGTGCCCACTGTCACTGTCCCCAGGTCCCTGTTGTTGTTGGGGTGGTGGGTTATCCTGGGTTCCCTGTAGTGGTGGACACACTGCTGATTGACGGGTCCTGGGGACGGAGGTATGGGCCCGCTGGGTGGGTGCTGTGCTGGTGTTTCCAGAGGGTGGAAGGTCTGTGGTGGCCTGTGCCTGTGTGAGGGGAACCAACTGTCCCGAGGCCCACGATGGTCCGGGCTGGTCATCTAGATCCAGTTGGACAGAGCTGCTGTCATCACTGTGGGCCTCTTCTGTGGGTGGGGTGGAGATGTCTGGACCCTCCTGTCTGGTGATGTTGGGTAGTGTCCCTGCAGGGGTGGAAAAGCATGATTATTGCATCTGTGTGTGTCATGGTGTGCAATGGGTGGGTGAGCGTGTACCCCAGTGCTGGCATTCCTGTGTGGGGGCTTGTGTGATGATGGTTTAGGGGGGTGTATGGGTATGTGCAGTTGGCATGCTTTAGTGATGGGTATCCATGCATTGTTGTTGCATGCAGGGCTTGGTGTTGGGATGTGTGGTTTGTGATATTGGTACATTTGTGAGGAGTTGGAGTGATAGGGGTGGGGGCGAGGGTGGGGGTATGTGATAGCATGCAGGTAGGGTGGGGGATATAGTAGTTAAGGGTTTGACTTACCAGAGTCCATTCCTCCACCAACTCCTGCGAGGCCCTCAGGATGCAGAATCGCCTAGACCTGCTTCTCCCATGATGTTAGCTGTGGGTGAGGAGGTGGGGGTCTGCCGCCAGTCCGCTGAACTGCCTGGTGGTGTCTTGAGACCACGGAACGCACCTTCCCCCGTAGGTCTTTCCACCTCTTCCTGATGTCGTACCGATTTCTTGGGTGTTGTCCCACTGCGTTGACCCTGTCGACTATTCTTTGCCATAGCTCCATCTTCCTTGCAATTGATGTGTGCTGCACCTGTGCTCCAAAGCGCTGTGGCTCTACACGGACGATTTCCTCCACCATGACTCTGAGCTCCTCCTCTGAAAACCTGGGTTGCCGTGCCATGGGGTGGTGTAGGTGATGTGTGTGGTGATAAGTGTGGTGATTTGTAGTGGTGTGTTGTGTGAGGTGCGTGGAAGTTGTGTGGGTGATGTGCCGGTGGATACTGTTGTACTTGCTTTTGGTGTCTCTCTCTGTGCTTCGTTCTCAATTTTTGGTCGTAGGGGTTTGTGGGTGATGTGGGTGTGTGTTTGTAGGAAAGTACCATCTTGCCTGGCATGTTACCCCCATAATTCACTGTATATATGTTGTTTTAGTGTATGTGTCAGTGGGACCAGGGCCCCAGTGCTCATAAGTGTGCCCTGTATGTGTTCCCTGTGTGATGACTAACTGTCTCACTGAGGCTCAGCTAACCAGAACCTTAGTGGTTATGCTCTCTCTGCTTTCTAAATTGTCACTAACAGGCTAGTGACCAATTTCACCAATTCACATTGGCATACTGGAACACCCTTATAATTCCCTAGTATGTGGTACTGAGGTAGCCAGGGTATTGGGGTTCCAGGAGATCCCTATGGACTGCAGCATTTCTTTTGCCACCCATAGGGAGCTCTGACAATTCTTACACATGCCTGTCACTGCAGCCTGAGTGAAATAACGTCCACATTATTTCACAGCCATTTACCACTGCACTTAAGTAACTTATAAGTCACCTATATGTCTAACCTTCACCTGGTGAAGGTTGGGTGCAAAGTTACTTAGTGTGTGGGCACCATGGCACTAGCCAAGGTGCCCCCACATCGTTCAGGGCAAATTCCCCTGACTTTGTGAGTGCGGGGACACCATTACACGAGTGCACTGTACATAGGTCACTACCTATGTACAGCGTCACAATGGTAACTCCGAACATGGCCATGTAACATGTCTAAGATCATGGAATTGTCTCCCCAATGCCATTCTGGCATTGGGGAGACAATTCCATGATCCCCCGAGTCTCTAGCACAGACCCGGGTACTGCCAAACTACCTTTCCCGGGGATTCACTGCAGCTGCTGCTGCTGCCAACCCTTCAGACAGGTTTCTGCCCTCCTGGGGTCCAGCCAGGCCTGGCCCAGGAAGGCAGAACAAAGGACTTCCTCAGAAAGAGGGTGTTACACCCTCTCCCTTTGGAAAAAGGTGTCAGGGCTGGGGAGGAGTAGCCTCCCCCAGCCTCTGGAAATGCTTTGATGGGCACAGATAGTGCCCATCTCTGCATAAGCCAGTCTACACCGGTTCAGGGATCCCCCAGCCCTGCTCTGGCGCAAAACTGGACAAAGGAAAGGGGAGTGACCACTCCCCTGACCTGCACCTCCCAGGGGAGGTGCCCAGAGCTCCTACAGTGTGCTCCAGACCTCTGCCATCTTGGAAACAGAGGTGCTGCTGGCACACTGGACTGCTCTGAATGGCCAGTGCCAGCAGGTGACGTCAGAGACTCCTTCTGATAGGCTCTTACCTGTGTTGCTAGCCTATCCTCCTTCCTAGGTAGCCAAACCTCCTTTTCTGGCTATTTAGGGTCTCTGCTTAGGGGAATTCTTTAGATAATGAATGCATGAGCTCATCAGAGTTCCTCTGCATCTTTCTCTTCACCTTCTGCCAAAGGATCGACCGCTGACTGCTCAGGACGCCTGCAAAACCGCAACAAAGTAGCTAAGACGACTACTGCAACCTTGTATCGCTGATCCTGCCGCCTTCTCGACTGTTTCCTGCTGGTGCATGCTCTGGGGTAGCCTGCCTCCTTCTTGCACCAGGAGCTCTGAAGAAATCTCCAGTGGGTCGACGGAATCTTCCCCCTGCAACCGCAGGCAACAAAAGACTGCATCACCGGTCCTCTGGGTCCCCTCTCAGCATGACAAGCGTGGTCCCTGGAACTCAGCAACTCTGTCCAAGTGAATCCCACAGTCCAGTGATGCTTCAGTCCAAGTTTGGTGGAGGTAAGTCCTTGCCTCCCCACGCTAGACTGCATTGCTGGGTACCGCATGATTTGCAGCTGCTCCCACTCCTGTGCATTCTTCCAGGATTTCCTTCGTGCACAGCCAAGCCTGGGTCCCCGACACTCTAACCTGCAGTGCACAACCTTCTGAGTTGTCCTCCGGCATCGTGGGACTCCCTTTTGTGTCTTCGGGTGAGCTCTGGTTCACTCCTCTTCCAAGTGCCTGTTCTGGTACTTCTGCGGGTGCTGCCTGCTTCTGTGAGGTATCCCTGGCTTGCTGGGCACCCCCTCTGTCTCCTCATCTAAGTGGCGACATCCTGGTTCCTCCTGGGCCACAGCAGCATCCAAAAACCCTAACTGCGACCCTTGTAGCTAGCAAGGCTTATTTGCGGTCTTTCTGCGTGGGTATACCTCTGCAAGCTTCTTCACGACGTGGGACATCTATCCTCCAAAGGGGAAGTTTCTAGCCCTCTTTGTTCTTGCAGAAT
Source organism: Pleurodeles waltl (assembly GCF_031143425.1). NCBI lineage: Eukaryota > Metazoa > Chordata > Amphibia > Caudata > Salamandridae > Pleurodeles > Pleurodeles waltl. Next base: position 194,623,216 of record NC_090448.1, on the reverse strand, counting down.
CCACAGCTTCTACCATCCAGTGGCAGCTTCTTTGCACCCTCAGCTGGCATTTCCTGGGCATCTGCCCACTCTCAACTTTGTTGTGACTCTTGGACTTGGTCCCCTTGTTCCACAGGTACTCTCGTTTGGAAATCCACTTTGGTTGCATTGCTGGTGTTGGTCTTCCTTGCAGAAATCCCCTATCACGACTTCTGTGCTCTCTGGGGAATATAGGTGCACTTTACACCTACTTTTCAGGGTCTTGGGGTGGGCTATTTTTCTAACCCTCACTGTTTTCTTACAGTCCCAGCGACCCTCTACAAGCTCACATAGGTTTGGGGTCCATTCGTGGTTCGCATTCCACTTTTGGAGTATATGGTTTATATTGCCCCTATCCCTATGTGCTCCTATTGCAATCTACTGTAATTTTACATTGCTTGCATTACTTCCTTTTGCTATTACTGCATATTTTTGGTATTGTGTACATATATCTTGTATATATTTGGCATCCTCATACTGAGGGTACTCACTGAGATACTTTTGGCATATTGTCATAAAAATAAAGTCCCTTTATTTTTTAGTATATCTGTGTATTGTGTTTTCTTATGATATTGTGCATATGACACCAGTGGTATAGTAGGAGCTTTGCATGTCTCCTAGTTCAGCCTAAGCTGCTCTGCCATAGCTACCTTCTATCAGCCTAAGCTGCTATAAACACCTCTTCTACAGTAATAAGGGATAACTGGACCTGGTACAGAGTGTAAGTACCCCTTGGTACCCACTACAAGCCAGGCCAGCCTCCTACAGTGTTTTATATTGTATTGGGTGTGTGGGAGTGGTGTGTGTATTTCGAATTGTCCAATGTGGCGGTGTTTTGTAGAAGTGTGTATATTTTGAGCGCAGCAGTGTGTACCGCCAATGGAATACTGCGGTTGAAAGACCGCCGCGTGGATTCGTGTGTCGTGATAGTGTGGGCGTATTTCTGTTGGCGTGACGTGGAGGTTTTGTTATCGCCAGTTTATCACTGACCTTTGGTGTGGTGGACTTGTGTGGGTGTCTGGATTTTGGAGGATTTCGAGATGTGGGTCATAATAGCTGTGGCGGAATTCCGCGGCCGCGGCAGTGTGTTGACGGTTTTCTGCACGGCGGTAAGCGGCTTTTACCCCAATGTTGTAATGACCCCCTATATATAAAATTGCAAGATTGTGTAAAGTTTAAGTAGTTATATGTTGATGACTGTCAATAGGAACCCCCCACCCCTGATACAAAGAACTTTTCTAGGAAATCACCAAAACTATGGCTCAGTTTCTTTTTATGTGATTTTGAACACTTTATACACAAGACAGAATGTATCCTAGATGATACAACCAAAAATAACCTAATTTAAATGATTAGTCTGGTCTTCTGAATTTGTTTTTAGCCTTCCTGTTGACTGGTGCAAGAGTACCTTCCAATATTTGGTCTAAATCTGCTGTAATAGTGAGTCCCAGATGTACAGCTCTTTCAATGACTTTCCTGTTAGTAATTAGACTATGGCCCTCATTCTGACCTTGGCGGGCGGCGGAGGCCGCCCGCCAAAGTCCCGCCGTCAGGTTACCGTTCCGCGGTCGAAAGACCGCGGCGGTAATTCTGACTTTCCCGCTGGGCTGGCGGGCGGTCGCCTTCAGGCCGCCCTCCAGCCCAGCGGGAAATAGGCTTCCACGATGAAGCCGGCTCGGAATCGAGCCGGCGGAGTGGAAGCTGTGCGACGGGTGCAGTTGCACCCGTCGCGTATTTCACTGTCTGCGCAGCAGACAGTGAAATACATTTAGGGGCCCTCTTACGGGGGCCCCTGCAATGCCCATGCCAGTGGCATGGGCACTGCAGGGGCCCCCAGGGGCCCCGCGACCCCCCCTACCGCCATCCGGATCCCGGCGGTCGGACCGCCGGGATCTGGATGGCGGTAGGGGGGGTCGGAATCCCCTCGGCGGCGCAGCAAGCTGCGCCGCCTTGGAGGATTCAATGGGGCGGCGGTACACTGGCGGGAGCCCGCCAGTGTTGCCGGTCCGACCGCGGCTTTACCGCCGCGGTCGGAATCCCCATTGGAGCACCGCCGGCCTGTCGCCGGTGCTCCCGCGGTCCTCCGCCCTGGCGGTCTTTGACCGCCAGGGTCAGAATGACCGCCTATATCTGTTAATCACTATCTGAGTCTTACTTTGATTCAGCAGATATTCAGCAAATTCCCCAAAAGATGCTGCCTCTTGTTCAATCTTCCCCATGGCCCACCTTGGAGCTTGCATGACAATAGCAACATCATCTGCATATACAAGCACTTTTGTATCCCAGTCTCCAAATTGCATTGAAAAAATTAGTTCATTAGTCTCTTATTTCCTAAGCAGATGATCAATGTAGAGGGAATAAAGAAGTGGGAAACACGGACAACCCTGCCTATTACCCTGCTGGATCAGGATCAGGTCAGGTTGGCCACCCATCAGTTGTACCCTTGCAGTCAGCCTTCAGTACACTGCTCGCACCGCCTCGATAAAACCCTGCCCATTTCCAACCTGGCTCATTACCTGCCATAGATAACTCCAGGAGACCCTAGAAGAAGCTTTCTTTGGGTCTAGTAATATTAGAGCCATATGATTTCCGGAGGCAGCTGCTGCATCACAATGAGTAATCACTCGGTGGACGTGGTCCATAGTTCCCCTTCCTGAGATGAATCCATTTAGCCATAGAGAGACAATCTTACTAATATTTTGACTGAACCTAGAGGCAATACCTTAGAATATAAATTGTTGTCACTGTTTATCATAGTGATCGTTCTGTAGGACCCTGGCTCCTGCAGGTATTCCCCTTCTTTAAAAAGACCACTGTTTGCTGAAGACCATGATTCTGGCACAACTTCACCTTTTTGTATTGCCAAAAAAAGACCAAGCATATCTAAGTCAATTGTTTTGGCAAAACAATATAAAATTGACGCTGCATTTTATCTAGGCCAACCAGCTTCCCAGATGCCAGACTTTTAAGAATGGTGATAACTTCCTCTTTAGTCACAGGAGCATCCTGTAAGTCCCTGTCCTCCCTTCCTAGCTTGTTCAATGGAAGAGTCTCCACAGATATCCAGCTTTCCCTGGGCCCTACTCTTCCTCCTGGTACGGCCCCTCATAATCTTTCCAGAATACCTCCTGAATTTTATCCCAGCCTATTACGAGGTCTCCTCGAGCATTTTTTATTTCACTAATCTCCCCTTGGCACTCCTGCTGCCTAGCCCACACCACCAGGAGATGGCCCACCTGTTCACTCTACTTGCAAAAGCCCCATCTCCAGGCTAAGAAGTTATCATCCACCTTTCTTGATTTAATATCCGTAATCACCGCCCTGGCAAATGCTACCTTATGGCAAGCCATATCTAGATCACTAACCGCAGCCAATATAAGTTGGGCCTCTGCTTTTCCCAGCACTCTATACAATTCTGTAAGCTGCTAATTCTGTTCCTTCTGCCTGTTCAGGCTGAAGATAAGTGTCTCTCCCCTGACCCTGGCTTTGAGAGCATCCCAGACCATACGGGGTGGGGTTCTTTCCTCATTAAAATTAAAGAATTCTGATATCCAATCATTCAAATGTCCTTGTCCCTGAGTAATGTTCTCTCAAAAGACCAATTCCGCTGGATGTTAGCCTGGCCCTCCACCCGAATATTTTAAAACGAGTGGGTTATAGTCAGACATAACCCTGGGGTCTTTTCCAAACTTACAATCTTTAAACATGCTGCTGAAGTCGGAAAAAAGTCAAGCAGCAAGTGCCTCTTGTGTGGGCCACAAAAGAAACTAAAGCCTGGATCTGGATCCTTCTCCCAAAGCTACACGTCGCACAACACATTGTCCCTCCCAAGAAGAAGAAGGGATTTAAATACCTTAGGCTTCTGACCACTGTAAACTGGAGCCCCACTACCCAATGAATTACCTATTAGAATAATATTGAGGCTCCAACAAACTATAATGGGGGTTGGCCATAAGGACAACTCCGTGGTCGGCCAAACCCAGATGGCTGGCCCGTCTAACGTAGACCCGTACACAGAGCATAAAGTGAAGGAACTTTGGTTATCTTGGTATAATGTGAGGACCCAGTACCCATATTTATCAGCAAGGCTATGGATTAAGCAAGCTAAATTCATTTTTGATCTAGAATCGCCACCCCCATGTCCTAATATTCTGTGTGGTGCAAACCACAAGCGATAAGCCTAGAGTTTCAAGCTGCTTTTTTTTTGCCCCTTCAATGTGTATTTCCTGCAAGCAGAGAATATCTGCCCACAGGAGTTTAAGATCAAGGGCTGCTTTTTGCCTTTTGACACCATTGTTCAGACCACAAATATTAACAGTTGCTCTATGAGTTGAGCCATTTCTGAAGATCATTGTATTTTTTTTTTTTTTTTTAAATTACAATTCATTTTGTAAACACTTGGGTACCTGTCAATATTCCATAGTTGAGGACGTCAGTACAATGTCTCACCATGATTGCATGCTTAGTGTGCTCTTCCAAGGTAAAATATGGGTGTAGGATCTTATCTAGGACAATAGACACAGCTTGATGCTAGGACCAATCATGAAATAGCACAGTAATGGATAATTACTTACGGTCTCAATTAAAATGTTTTGGAACATGTCTCAAACCTCAATAATCAATGTTTATATTTGAATTTGATTTCAATTTTTTTTTGTTAGTTTCATTGTTTTATTCATTGTTGTATTCATTGCTATCATTGTTTAGGTCCTGAGAATGCAGTGAATTAAATCTATAGTCATACAGACATCTTGGAGTCATTAGAGTTATCCTTGCCTTCCTGGGATATAGATACTCCCTACGCCATCATGGATTATTTGAATAACATTCCACATATCCAAGCAAGGGAGGAAAATCAGATAGTCTTTTCAAAACAACACAAATCACCTTCTTTTAGATAAAGAAGACAACGTTGTGATCCTGTTGGTGCCGAAGGTCCTTTAGTCAAACTTTGAATTGCAGTTCCACAGAACACAGAAGACCATAGTGGAAGAACTGAGACTAGAACTGAAGAAAAGATAGAGATACCTTCAGACAGTGCAGGAGTCCACATATATCTATAAAAAGTAAGAAGGGGCATCAAAGATATCCCAATATGACTGCTTGTCAAAGATGATTCTCTTGCAGATATGACAGAGTTATCAAAGAACAGTTTCAAGTGTCAGAAACCAAATCACATATAACCTAAACTAATGTCTCTTTAGAAAATATTAACTCATTGTTGAGCAAGTGTCACCAAAAATTGGAAACTTCCTTAACTTAAACACCATTATCATCTTGTTGGAAATTACCTTTCTGCAGGGTCACCCCCAACACCTTTTGCCTTCCACCTTTTCTTTTTATGACCTCAATTTTGCTGGCTTTAGGCCTCTGTGCACTTTACCACTGTTAATCAGTGCTAAAGTGTATATGCACTCTCCTTGAAACATGGCGACATTGGCTCATACCCAATTGGCTTATTAAATGTACTTGTAAGTCCCTAGTCAAGTGCCCTACCTGTGCCCAGGGCCTGTAAATTAAATGCTACCAGTGGGCTGCATCACTGGTTGTGCCACCTACATAAGTAGCCCCCTAGCCACTGTCTCAGGCCTGCCTCTGCGGTGCCTGTGTATGCAGTTTCACTGCCCCTTCTACTTGGCATTTAAAAGTACTTGCCAAGCCTTAATCTTCTCCTTCTCTACATATAAGTCACCCCTAAGGTAGACCCTATGTAGCCCATAGGGCAGTGTGCTATGTGGGTAAAAGGCAGGACATGAACATGTGTTCTCTATATCCTGGTAGTGTAAAACTCCTAAATTCATTTTTACACTGCTAAGAGGCCTGCTCCTTTCATAGGATAGCGTTAGGGCTACCCTCATATACTGTTTGAGTAGTCAATCCTGATCTGAAAGAAGTAGCCAGGTCATATTTAGTATGGCCAGATTGGTGATACAAAATCCTGATTAATGGTGAAGTTGGATTTTATATTATTATTTTAGAAATGCTACATTTAGAAATTGAGCACTTCTCTACACTTAAATCCTTCTGTGCCTTCCAATCCACATCTGGCTAGGTTTAGTTGACAGCTCCCCTGTGCATTCACTCAGACAACCCCAAACACAGGATGCTCAGTCACACTTGCACATATCTGCATATTGAATGGGTCTGAGTAGCCTGCCCGCACACAAAGGACTGCCACACCTCCTACTGGGACCCTGGCAGACAGGATGGAACTGAAAGGGGGACTGTGTGCACTTCTAAGCCACTCTTTGAAGTCTCCCTACTTCAAAGGCACATTTGGGTATTTAAACAGGGCCTCCGACCCTACCAACATAGACACTTCTGAGGTAGAAACTCTACTTCATCAAGACACTTCCTGGAGAAAAGAACCTGAACCAGAACCTGCAACCTGCCAAGAAGAAATGCCTGGCTGTCCAAAGGACTCTCTTGCTGTGATGAGAAGTGCTCTGCAAGGGCTTGGATAGAGCTTGCCTCCCGTTCCCTGAAGTCTCAGGACCAAAAAGACTTCATTCCTGCAAAAGAATTCCCTGTGCAGCGGAAAGTGGCGCACAGCCTTCAGAAAATGAAGCACAGCCTTTATCGTGGTGAGAAAATCACCACACGCTGAACCGGAATGATGCAGCCTGACTTCACAAGGAGAAGACTGACGAAGTGCCAGCGTAGCGATGGAAATTCAGCGCACGACCTGCTGGATGGGCGCAAATCCTGCCATGCGGTGGAAACTTCCATGTAACACCCACCGGATCGACGCAGCCACTATAACTTCGTCCTGCAAGCACCGGATTTCAACACATCGTCCCGGGGGCGTCCAAAAACCCTGCAACCTGAAGAGGGACCTAGTCTACGTGCCAGAAATCGATACAAACCCTCCCCTGCGTGAAAACTCAACGATGCACCGTCTGTGTGCGCCGGGAAAAATCAACGCACACATCCCCATTTTCCATACATCTCCTCCTCTGCTGTCCCTTGCAAAGAATTTTAATGCAAACCAGGTATTTTGTACTTGCAAGAGACATTTGTTGCTTTTAAAAGACTAAAGACACTTCATATCATTTCTGTAGTGACATTTCAACATATACTAATTGCATCTTAATCGTTTCGACCTGCATCTTATCAGATAAATATTATGTATTTGTCTAAACACTGTGTGGTGTATTTTTGTGGTGCTATACTGTGTTATTACATGATTTGATGCCCAAATACTTTACACATTGCCTTCTAAGTTAAGCCTGACTGCTCAGTGTCAAGCTACCAGAGGGTGGGAACTGGATAATTTAGATTGTGTGTGACTTACCCTGACAAGAGTGAGGGTCCTTGCATGGACCGGGGGTAAATTGACTGCCAACCAAAGACTCCATTTCTAACACATCTTAAATCAAAACATTGTTTCTTTTCTAGTGAACAAACAAACCCTTACCGGGCATTTAACTGCAGCCTTCAGTAGGCTCACTGATATCTTGAAGGACATGAAGCCTACACCCTCGATCTCTGGTGTGTCCTCAAAATAAGCAACTGCAACTGTGTTTGATCCTTCAACAAAATGATATCATGGAGCAAGAAGAATCATCCAAGCACGATGATCAGGATTTGGGTTGGCTACACTGCAATGTAAAAAATGAAGATATCAGTGTGGTTGTTTTGTTCTACTTTCACCTTAGTACTATGTTCATTATCAAGTCACCTTTTCTTCCAATAAACAAAGCCCTGTTGAAATATAATAATACTTTAGTTTGTTAATGATGTTCGCAATCCAAATTGTCTTCTTAACTACTGGGAGCTTTATAATTTTAAAATATAATTATGCATGCTTTAATAATGCATTTTGAAAATGAATCCCCACATTGGTAAAATCCATGTGCCGTCTGCAAATAAATATTATTCTACTTTTATTATTTTTTACATACAGTACATCATACATTCAATCAAAATAAATATTATTTTTCAGTATAATAAATAAAATTCCAGTATTCACTTTGTCTGTTTACTTTTCTATGAAGAGACTCATTTTACACGTACACATGCAAGCACATGGATCATGGTAATCAATATATTTTAAATTTCATAATTTAATTAACAACACTTAACTTTACTATACCATAATGTAGCCAAAACAGGCCACAACTTGCATCGTATATATTTGGAAACATTTTGGCAATTTAGGCCTTAGACATGCAAAGTCTTTCAAGATCAGAAAGAATAAACCAGGACTCTGCAATTACTGCATTTCTTACAATGAACCTGCACAAACAGACTGTATAGCCAGTGGTTCTTAGAGCTCCAATTTATGCATTTTATATGTGCATAACAAACAGCTAAGATTTGCAGGAAATAGCTCATCTTGAAAACGCACTCCTTCAGTGGAGTTTGCTGGCACATCTCTTTGCTCAACATGGAACAAATCTTTTATACACTTTAAGGCATGTGTAAAGGACTACATATAAAATTGCAAGACTGTGTAAAGATCAATTAGCTATATGAAGATGACTGTCAATAGGACCCCCCCCTTGAAACAAAGAACTTTTCTAGGACATCACCAAAAGTATAGCTCGGTTTCTTTTTAGGTATTTTTTAACACTGTATACATTTACTAAGCTCATTCAAAAACAGAATATCTCCCAGATGATACAACCACATATAACTTAAATTAAATGATTAGTGTGGTATGCTCCAATCAGAGTAATACAAACATATCTGTTACTAATAGTTCTTTTACAAAAGCAGAATTGTACCACAATTACGTGTTGTTGTTTTTTTAAATTGGCTCAAAAAGAGGTGGAACATTTGGAAAACTGAATGATATGAATGTTTGACATTCACCCTTAAGCGTGAGTTGAATATAATAAAATTGGCATAATTGGTGATGCTTAAAAAAATAAATACTGTCTCCTCCTTACAGTAGGACTTCTCCAATTTAATTAAAATCACATAGAAACATTAGGAGGAAACCTACAAACAATGTGAGAAACCCACATTTGTAAACAACCTGACCAATGTGTAGTGGATCCCTTGAGAAATCATGCCAACATTTGGTGAATGAGGACTTTTTTCCTATAAACTTATGTGACAAATCCCAATTTTAGACCACAATCTTTGAACATATACATATTTCCTAATACTGTATATTATTTCCAGAGCTAAGATTTAAAAATGAAACCTTTCCCATAAAATAATCATATTAATTGAGTAAATATTCCATGTACATCCAAGCAAGGGGGCAAATACAAATTCAAAGAAAAGGAGCTCCAAAAATGTCACCCCTACCACAAACATATCCAACAAGTGGTAGAAGTCAAACACAACAAAAAAGGTGACAGCAGACACAAATTCAACATATTTGCCAAATAAGAAGAAAAATGTATAAAGAAACCTAAGGAACATTAATAGATAATCATGACAAGTGCTAATAAATTTACAAGCTGCTAATACGACTCCTTTTATGACATCCCAACAACTTTGTGACTCTTTTGTTAGACTTATATGAAGTTATTTGTATGTCAATAGTTTGAAGTGAGGGGATTAGCTCTGTTCTGTTGGGTAATTTGCCAATTTATGTGCTGGAATTATTTTATGAATACTTTTCAAGATCAGTGTGTTTTTAGGACTTTAAGGTATCATTTGGTGTAGGGGCAAGATTGTTTTTTGTTATTAAAATGTCCTGAGCAATTTATTTGAAAATAATAATTTGTGTTTACATTTTCTAATTTCTATATTATACGTTTCCAAATTGTGTTTCCATTAAAATGTATGTTAAGAATATATTGATTAGGTAGCATTGAAAATGTGATTTCAAGCCATTAAGTATGATAAAAAAATAATTTCCATGAAACATATTTTCTAAATTAACTAAATTAATGTATTTTAAGTTCTTGACACATTCAATTAACTGTTTTATTAAGTAACACATATGCAGTTACAGTTAAAAAACATTACATTAAAGTGAAATTGATATATCTAACATTTGAAAATGTATTTATTATTTTTTCAAATATACATTTTTGACAACTAAAACATTTTCAGTGGGCATAAACATTCAAATATGTGTATGAAAAAATAATTTGTAATGTACGATCGCATTTGGTCCTCTTGTGTGTCAGAGTCAAACGGTGATGATTTAGAACCTTTTCATTTGCAGTAATATTGTTCAAATCATCAACAAATGGTGTTGATTCACATAGAGCTATATTAAGTGGTACAGATCATACTACAAGCATTTTATATTCCATTAGTGAAATGTTAAACACCAGCCACATGACTTATTGAGACAATGAGGTTGAAATTTTCAAATGCTGAAAGCCAATTCTATAATAGATTGTTTTTTTCTTTTTGAGGGGGGTGTTCATTCAGCCAAGGTTTTGGGTGGCTTTACCCTTGGCCATAGGGCATAGCCTTGCTGATCTATGGTTCAAGAAATCAATAATATATCTGTGTATATCAATACAATGAATTTAAATACATTTATATTTTAATTGCATTTGAACAGAAATCATTATTCAAGCATGGTAATGCAAGGTATGCAATATATATCTGAACATAATAATGATTTTAAAGTAAACATTTATGTTTATATTCAAATAAAATATAAAAATAATCCTACCCCGTAAAACAACCTCTCCTAAAAGGCTGCTCTGAAATTCATTGTTGATGGTGGAGTGACAACAATATAAGAATTATGTACTTTCCCAGAAGGCTTGACAAGAATACATGTAAAGCCTCATGTGGAATCACGTTTTGCCTGAAAATTGATTAGGTGCTTCCGAATGTGGGTACATGTAAGCAGTGGCTGGTAGTGGTGCCAAATTGTTAAGTGCAAACAATCCCTAGAACAAAATTAGGGAATTGTAAAATCTGATAAAATCCCTGATTTATGCGTAGTACGTCATTGCCAGGGTTCAGAAAATAAAGATGCTGAAGTGAAAGTTATAAAATGACTTTTATGATGGATGGGAGAAACAATGAGAGGGCACTCTATGAAATGCCAGGCAGTTTGGCACATGAACCCTGAAAATTACCTGATACATGACGATGTAATAAAACAAACAACTTCACATGGAATGGTATGGAATGTGAGTCTGGAGAGCTGGGCTCCAAAGCTAGTCCATAATTTTCCAATATAGCCACTATAATTTCTCTGCAGAGTCTGCAATGTTAGATGGGATCATTGTCTCCATGGTCAACTGATTGTGACATTCTGCAATAAAATGTTCTCCTTACTTTTCCTTCATTTTGAGTTCAGTTAGCAAAGCAAAGACTGGAAAAAAATGGCATGACAATCAAAAAATTCATAAATTACTTTGTGTGGGTTACGCCTTGGTCTTGTGTGTTTATATCCACAAGACTACATTAAAAGGTCTTTCCACTACATGGTAGAAACTATTATTCTGCCTTGTAAGGGAAACAATCCTCCAATTCCCATTCTGTGCTTTGATCACTGTATTAGGTAGGGTATTCTGCACAATATAAGGTACTTTAAGTTATTGTTTTATATCTCTACAAAATCCAGAAGAATCAAAATATCCTTTAGATTCTTTCATCAACTCTGCAACGACATACATTTTTTATTACCTCATGTGCCAGTACATACAATTTGGTTGCACCAGTGTGACAGAAAGCTTTTCGTGCCCTGAATACCTTCTCACTTCGCTTGTTAAGGTTTTTGCAAAACAGTTGATACAGCTAATATGGACAGCATTAAAGTTGAATGTTTAGTTTTAATATCTAGAACATGCTTTGAGATTTACTGTTCAACCTCTGATAAAGAGCTCATCCAAAGGATTGTAGAACAGCTGCTTCTGAAAATTATTTATATTGAACCATCCACTGTAATAAAGTAAGTTCAGTAGGTGACTGACAAAAAAAAATCAGGGACTCAGATTGAGGTGAGGAGACTCTCAAACCACTGAGTTACCTTTCCATTGTTAGAAATGATGTTGTTATTTCGGAAGGGTATCAGTCCTTTGCATGAAAGAACTCACCAACCTTCCCATTACATGGTACTAAGTACCCCGCTGCAGCACTGACTCTGTCAGGGTAATGAGACAGAGCAGTCCAGGTCCTAGTCAGAGGAGGTGGGGTGGGCTAGTACTCTAGTCCACAGACACACAACAAACAGCACCAAAAAAGATTATCTTGTCAATGTGTTCACTTATAATGAGAAAGCACTTTATGAAGCACATCCTACTGAAAGCTACACATTAATTCCCAAATATATACATGATGGCAAGTAGCAATACTTCTGGAGACAACGTCTTGATAGTTCAAACCAATAGCATTCCCTAATCGCTAAAATCGCAATATCCCACATACATACTAACCACAATATCTTGGCTTTGCTAAAGAGTCATGACTTTAATAAAGAAGCATTCATCAGTGCATGTAATAATTCACTGATCCCTTTGTCATTGTCGATACAACACTACAGTAGGTAATAAACTGTTTTTAGGAATCTTTTTTTTTCTTCTATTTTTATATATGTTTCAAAGAAGCCTTAGGACTATGAGGCTGATTATGAGTTTGGAGATCAGAGGACTGCCATGTTGGCGGTGGCGGTCCGATCGCCAACAGACTGGTGGGGCAGACTGCCATATTATGGGTTTGGCAGTAGAGGCAATAGAAGACTGCCAGCAGTCTGCTGCCACCGTCAGACAGCATAGACCTCTGCAGTCGTGCTGAGCCACAAACAGGCCAACGGAGACCATGTTCCCGCCAGACCTATTAGGAGGATGCACACAGCCAATGTGTCCACATCGGTCCAACCACCATGTAGCAGGAGGTGGAAAGGAACACCATAAATGGAGACACTCAACTGCACACACCATAAGTACACACACACCTACCTGTGACATTAACCCTTTAAAAACAGCACACTGCATGGGGGGGCAATGGGAAGTAGCTACACCTATCATTCTAGATACACACACGCAAATACTGCAACAAGGACACCCACACAATCACAACATGCACACTTCAGCCAGCACACACACACACTACACGGCAATACTACAAATATACACACTGCTACACAGCACAGACTCAGGGACACTGAAGGCCATACAACATCACACACACACAGCAACCACAATACAATTGCTGCACTCATACAAATACATTCTACACACTCACATACAGCACTGGCCAGCGACTACCCACACATACAACACACATATATATCAATGTGCCATGGAACACACAACACCACCATCAAACAACCCTGCAATCAACACACACATAACACAAAGGAAGCACAATGCCAGCACAATACAGACAGAGACACAGAGACAAGTGACAGAAAGTGCACCCCCACAACCAGACCTCAACAGCTGTGATGGAAGCAGCAGGACATTACTTGGAAGGAGGCTGCCCTGGGACACAATCATGTTGAACAAGTCCCCCACAAAGCATGCGCACGGGAAGCACCCACAATTGTATCCTAGGAGCAAGAGGGACCAACATCAGTTGTCATGCACAGTCACACAATGGGTGAAGGGCAAGACAACAAAGCACACAGAACCCACACTCCATTGTACATGCACCTACAACAACCAACTCCGAGGGACATATCTAAATAGACCCATGTGCACACAAATGCAAAGCAAAATATCACAACACTCCTTGTCTGTACTGACAAAACACAAGAACACACACACCACATGTAGACAATTGCCATATCAGGAGACAAGCCATTCAACATACATGCCCATATCGCATATACTACTGCAAACACAACAGAATGTCATGACACCATCAATTCAGCTACCTACAAATACCCATCACCCAATACACACCCTAACCTTGAGGGACAACAGCACTGCACACAAACACACAAACTGCAGCAAAATACAGCATGGAGCAGCAAGCAGTACACACACACAACAACAGGCACACAACCAATGTAAGCCTAGAACAACAGTCACCTATGGAAGGGAGATCAGGGCATAGGTGTAACCAAATAAAACAAAACTTTTTGGCTTTAATAATAAATATGTGCACTAAAGCAAGTTTTGTCCAAGGCCATAGGCCACTCCAAAGTCTGCAGCCCAAAAGGTATAAGGTTGGGCCTCAAATCAAATCCTGACTGGCATGTAACCTCCACAGGTAGGGGCATCAATGGGCAGGCAGGCACCCCAGGGAATACCGGGGTGAGGGGTTTGAGTTTGTGCTAAGGAGGGATGTCTTTGGGTTTTAGCTTGGAAGGGGGAAACCTCCTAGGGGGTAGGCTTCTTCTTGGCAGGGAAGGAGCATGGGTGCTTGCAGGGGGGCAGGGGAGACCATGGAGGTGGAAGGGATGGCCTTTGGGAGAGTAACAGTCCTTTTGAGGGTGTCACAGGGGTGGGGAGAACAGGAGTAAGGTCAATCTCACAAAGGAAATATTTTTTAGACACATGGGGATGGTCTTCAGAAGATGTCTGGATTGGAGGTTGAGGGAGTGGCTGTCTGACATGTAGAAATTATGTATTTGATGCATGTTTGTGGGAGGTGTGATTGTTTGTTGTGGGTGTCTGTTCGATGGGTGAGTGAGGGTGTTTATATTTCTTGGGCTGAGGGGGTGGAGGTGCTGGGGGTTGCTATGGTGGTTGGGTGACTATTGGGGTAGTGACTTCAGATACAATGGATATGCTGCATGTAGGTATGTCTGTGGTTGCGGTGTCTGCAGGTGTGGTGACTGGGGTAGATGTCTGAGGGTCTGCTGGGTTGGTGTCTGTGGGTAGGATGGGTGTGCTGCCTGTATCAGTGACTAGTGATGTGGTGTCTCTAGGTGTGCCAGATGTGGTGTGTTATGCTGGGGGGGTCTCAAAACAAGATCTCTGTAGGCCAGCCATTGCACTGTGAATACCCACCAGGAATGTATTTGTTTGTTGGAGTTATGTTTCCAGTCCCTAGATGGCTTTCACGATGGTGGACTGATCCACAGAGATCGACCTCAGGAGGTCAAAAGCCTTCTCACTGAGGGCAGCAGGGTAACCGGGGCTGGGGCAGAGGTGTCTGAGGTAAAGGAAACGCCCACCCTCTTGGATGAGCGGATACACCCAACTGGGTAGGGGAGCAACAGGAAGGGAGGTGAGAGAACGGGGTGGCGGACAAAGATGGTACTGAGTGGTCCCGATGGCTCCGCCACCACTAGGGAGTGTCCACTGGAGGAGGAATCCGATGATGTTGATGAATGTTAGGTCTCTCCTGTGACACTCCCCATACCCCTTTTCCTTCGCCTGCCGGTGCTGATGCTGTCAAAAGAGAGTGAAGTTGGGTCATAATATGTACTTGATAACACATCAGTCACACCTCTGAGAGACAAACTATAGCATCATGTCAAGTGGTCCCCTGCATGAATAAATAATAGCAAAGAGGCACCATCATGTGCTAACACAAAACCATGCATGCCACTTCGAATTTCAAAGGTAACACATGAGAAAATCTTGGTCACAGATGACTAGCATAGAAGAAGTCTATCTACCATACTAACCATACCACAACTAGGTCACCACTCAATCCCAAACCTATGCCACAGCTGCACAACACAGAGAACCAGTAGCCAACAACTGGATACCATTGTAAGCTACCCTACCAATTATACAGATACAGTCCTACAACATATCTACCTTGTACTGATATTATGTATAAAAAAAACACAGACAACACTGGTACCAACATGCTAAACCTTTATAATTTGACATGAAAACATGCATGTCACTATGGACACATCCTAAAAATGTACAGTCCTACAAGTGGCACCTGCCCAAAATGAGTCCAGGAGATAGTAGCAAAGCCACTCAGTCATGTCCCACACATGGTGTTGCAAGTAACAACAACAAAGCCAGGTCCTATACATCATGGAGAGCTGTCTCCAGAATGCACACAATAATGGTTCTGTGAGGCCCAGGATAGTCCCCACCAATGTCTCACACCCATTTCCATGTTTGCTTTTGAGTGTGTTTGTAGTAGACAAGTGTATCGTGCAGGAAGGAGGGACACAGACCTTGCAACCACTAACTGGAGGACACAAAATTGTTGTACAATGAGAAGCTTCAACACTAACCACATATCAAACATGGCAAGTATGGCATCTGTCTATGGATAAATCCCTGAGCCCAAACAGGTGTGATGGAAACATAACTGCAAGTCAATCCATGATGCGTACCAAAAGTCAGGGCACAATTCCCAGTCAACACACAGGTGATATGCACATACAACCAACAGTCTACATCAAGGGTACAAATGATCATGAAGAGGTTCCACACTCTGGCTCTTCCTGTCGTGTCCATCATGGCTACTACTGGTACACATGAATAATGACATACTATGGGGCATGAATCTATCTATTTGACAACAGATGACGGTGACACAGTCTTGTCTGGGACATCACAGTAAATTAACAAGCATTGTCAATGTACCTTTATGACAACAGGACCCCTTGGACATATGATAGAGATTCCAGACATCATCCCATCTGCATGGCTAGCACATACCTACTTCTAATGCATAGTTATGTACCCTAGTGGGAATGGAGCCCATGCATAAACATAAGCAACTGAAATGTTGCCTACACTAATGGCACATCACCAATGGCAAAACACATTCCCCACTTAACAAGGGAAAGTAGCATGTTACAGCTGCCAAGATTTTGCCATAGGAGTCATGTCACATGTATAATGGACACCCATTCATCACAGACTGCTGTGAGGCACCAGCACCCAACATACAATGGAGAAAATGTGCCCTTGGGCTGCAGATGTAAACCCACACATATCCCCTGACACATGGCAGTGGACAGTGAGCCACATCCTACCTACCTTTGGGCTGTGACTTTTAGGATGAGTGAACTGTGGGTGGAAATTAACACCCACCAGAGTATGTAAATCAGAATATTTCTACACTAAACTCAGTCATATGTGCTCCCTGCTGTGCAATTAGACTGAGCATTCCCAGCAATGAAGTCGTAGGTCCCAGCCCTAAAAAGATGAGCACACCAGTTGGAAACACATGGCCCATCGATACCAATTTGTTCCCCGATGATCTGTGACGCATGACACATCCTACATTGTCTGTGGGGTTGTTCCTCACTCAATTACTTGGCAAAGGGTCAGGCATGAATTTGCCCTGTACTCACCCGGTCTATTATGGGAGTCATGGTCCGACAGGCACCCCATCTTCATTGAGAGGACAGCCCCAGCTGGGCTTCTGTGGTCTTCTGAGCCAAGTGTCTCAAGTCCTCCCACCTCTTCTGACAGTGGGTGCTCCACTGGCTGTGGACCCCCATGGTCCCAGCCTTCTTGGCAATAGCTCGCCATATCCCCTTCTTCTGATGGGCGCTGACCTGCATGGAAACAAATGACAAAGCAGCATATTATGTCCACAAGTCCCATACAAAATGAATGAGCGACATACATGTCAGTGCACCAAGTTATTAACTTCCTGTCTTGACCATCATGTTCACCTGCAGCACACAGCAGTTATTGGACACAGGGAAATGACTACAGACACTTCCCAAAAGGGTGCCCTGCAACCCCTATCCCAGGCCCTGCACTGACCAGGTAGGCCAACTGTGACTTTTATGGGACATGAGCTAGCCACATGACATTGGCCAGGAACAAAATGGAACACATCACACAAAGTGGCAAGTAACATGTAAACCATCCAGCAAAGAATGTACACAAACATCCAGTACCTATGAATGTCAACTGCTGCATACAGTCCCTACAGGTAACAGCCAGCCTAAATACTGGCCTACAGTGCTTGGAACTCAAAGAAGGGAGTGACATGTAGAACACACAAAGAGTCAAGCATGTCCGTGTGTTGACATGTGCAGATAAGGATGTGGGTACCACCTACTTCAGGGGGTGGGGGACTGTGTGTCACATCAAAATGACAATACACACTTCCACACGTGTGTACACAAAACCCATAGCACTGTAAGAGAAACCTGTACATGCATTGTACATGTCCCACCTCATGGCCAAATCACAGAGTCCAATATCATTGGATATCAGTGATCAACACACAGTTTTCAGTTTTGCAATGTCCAAAATGCAAGGAGCATACATAGGACACCCCAGAGCTGGATGAAGTGGACAACACAGCTGTGAGATCAAGAGACCTGTCCAGGATATGTAACACACATTGTCAGATTTGACATGAGCACATCAGTCACAGATCAACACCATGCACCAAATACAATTTCCATAGTATTCAGTGGACATAGGTTCAAGAAGTAGCATATTGGCACTGAGGCACAATTTGGCAGCTCCACATGCTGTCCAGGGATACAGGGTGTGAGCAAAGTGTCACACTTTGTAGTGCAAAGGGAATCTATATCAACCCAGATTTCAAATGTTGCATGAGTAACAATTGGCACTGCCCATTCTCTGCAGGCTGAGCAGAAAGACCTACACAACACACCATATCCAACAAATCACATGCATCCCAGTACGTTATGTACCCCACAGCCAATTACCAATGGGTATCTCTGTGCAGAGCTGAGGGGTATTGTGAGTCATTACCTGGCTTCAAAACTACAGTCCGACAAGGCCAGATGTGGACAGAGATCAATGTGCAAACAGTAAGGTAAACAACCAATACAGCATGAATTCACCCCTCTATCTGTCATGCAATGCACATTTTCTACATCATATGACAAGATTTGTTTTGGTATTGCTGTCTTGAAACATCACCTAGCTGTGAGAAAACTGGGTTGATTGCAGAAGACCCCTACGTTTTTGACCCAGTTGTTCAATTTTTGCTGGTGTTTTTACCTGACTCTGATGGTGCCCTGGGTACTGCTAACCAGTCCCAGGGCTTGTGCTCTGATTAAAATTAGTATGCAAATTAGGCTAATTATAATTGGCAGTATCAACCTACCTATAAGTCCCTACTATATGCTAGGGCATGTAGGTTCAGGGATCCCTGCATAGGTAGTGCCTCCATAGGGGCACTGCTGGGGTGCCAATGGCCATTTTAAAGGCAGGCCTTCCTTGCTGGCTGCTTTTAAATGAAAGTTACATTCAAATTTAACTACCTTATTTTCACATGTAAGTCACCCCTAAGGTGTGCCGTAGGTGCCCCCAGGGTTGGGTCCATTGTAATTATAGGCGGAAACCTTATTAAATATGTTTTTAAGCCCCGTGGAGGAGAAATAGCCAAATTCGATTTCCCTCATTGTAGTGAGTAGGCTTCATAGGCTAAAAAGGGGAGAATTTATTCTAATTAATAGAGTCTCCAAAGGAGCTGGATATGTCAGGTTTGGTCTCAAACTGATTGTTATAATAAATGCAGCAACTTGCCATTCTCGGATTTAAAATAACTAGTTCAGGAAATGAATTTTAGAACTCTTCCTAAAAGTTACCAGTTTCAACTCTGTAGAGCCCTTCTCTGATTGGCCAGCCTCTGGCAGCCTGGCCAGGCTGCCTTGATGAGGTGTGAAGTGGCCTGAGCTAAACACAAAGAATGTGCCTGGGGTAGGAGCTCTGTCTCATCAGATAGTGAAACAGGATAGGGGAGAGCAGCTAAACTGGTCTTTAAAGTAGGGAAGGACATTTGGAGCAGCTCAGGAACTCCTCCATTTCATGTAAACCTCAGACAACCAGGTGCCCTCTTGATTAGATTAGGAGGGGGCAGTAGAGGCGTGTGTATAGGATTGTTAGCCACACCAGTGGGTGGGCTCAGCCAGACCTAACCTCCAAAATTTAGTTTCTGCCATTTTGGATTTTTAAAGAATATTGCACCCTTGGGTTGAATGTTGCCACCCAGGAAGTGGTCATCCAGGAGGGTGGTGGCCTGCCTGTTATTGGACAATTGTCCCCCTTGCTTTCCACCCTAGGAGCAAGGATAAATGTGGTAGAGTTGCGCCCACACCTCAGATCCCAACAAGGAACAAGAAGAAGAAGGACTGACCTGCTGGACCCCTGGTGTGCACCAGGACACTGGACTCCGAATGACTGCACCCGCTGCACACTTTGGCTTCACCAGAAAAAGGACTTTGCCTGGCTTCATCTGTTCAAGAAGGGACTCCCTGCTTGCCACATGTGAGAAATAGCTAATCAGAATCCTCTGCATCAAATCCTGAAGAAACTGACCAGCTGACCACTGTCCAGTGGTCATTTTGGAGTTTGAGCCAGGTGCATTCTGGGAGTTGGAGTCCTAACCCTCAAGGAACAACTCAGTTCTTCTGGAACCTTGGGGTGAACTGTGGACTCCTAAACAACCTTCAAAGACCTTCTGGAAAAGGATCCTGAAGTTTGGAGAAGATTGGAGGACTTTTGGTAAAAAGCTCCATATAGGGACCGACCCACCTTCATGAGTTAAGCCAGATTACATCATTCACGACCAGGCCTGACTTGCAGGTTCGTCCCGCTTAAAAGCTCTGGAGCCCAAGACTTCCAGGATTTCACCGGGGCCAACTGGAAAGGCAATCCAATAACGTTGACTTGAAATTGGCTTTCTGTGGAGGGTTTTCCGACATCAGAGAGAAAAAGCTCAAAAAAAGTGACAAAAGTCAGAACGTAAAATGCTGTTGGATCAGTATTCAGCTTTGGCCCAGACAAAGATTTCGTCCTGATAAATTATCCATGACAGAAGGTAGAATTCTTCACTGAGGTCTCCTGTGATGCGTATCCAAAGAGGGCTCCAGGGAGGTCGGATCGCACTGATGACTTCGTCTCGCTGAAGAAAATCTTGAAGAAAAACACTAAGTGGCATATTTAAGAGCCCCAAGCGCCACCAGAGTGTCACTTTTTGTGACCCTCCTGTGGAGCAATCCCCTACACCGTATTTACTAGGTGGTGTTAAGCCACTTTTTGTGGCTTAACACCACCTTGTAAATACGGCCCCTTCACATGCAGCCCTTTGAGTGGAAGGGGCGTGTCCATGGGTTTTGCTATGGGAATGACACCGCAACACCCATTGCATTTTGACACTGCCTCAGATTTGCAAGTTTTCGTAAACCTGAGGCAGTGCCAAACTCTAACGCCACCCCAGGGGTGGAGTTAGCTTGGCTTAACGAGGAGGAATACTTTTATTCCTCCTAATTTTTTGCTTTTTCTATGTGTGCTGCATTCTGCAGCATGCATAGAAAGAGAAAAATGCCAGACATGATTGTTTATGTTTGGGAAGGTGCACAACATTTTTTTTTTTTAAATGACACTTTGGCAGAATGCAGCACACACAGAACTGTCAAATCGCCATTAGTGATTCTGTGCAGGATGGGACACCTTCCCACACATGGACAATTAAACCTCTCAACTTAGACCTCCTTGCACAATAATGCAAGGATGCTTGCATTGGCACTAGGGAGCTCAATTTAGCACCAGCTCAGGGGACAACACAGGGTGCACCCTACTCAAATACAGCGCATCCCTGTGTTGTGAAAATGACCGAGCGTGGAGCTGCCAATTTTGGCGCAGTCTTGCTCCATCATTTTCTATTAAATATGGTTCTAAGTCTGAAGGTAAACTTTTGACCAAGGCCTCCTATTTGCTGCTGCTGAGCAGCCTTAAACTTTGACTTTGCCCCGGTCGAGGAGTGAGTGTAACTTTTAGATCCTAAGCGTTTAAAACATTAATACTTTAAATATTCATATCTACAGTTCCCCTTACACTATTTTAATCGTTGAGGTTTTATTTTAAAGATAACAATATACTCCATATTTATAGGTTGGTGTTGGATTTTTGTTGTGTTTTGTGTTTTACTTATATACTGTTTTGTGATTTTTAAATGCTTTAAACACTTGTCTCCTCAGTTAAGCCTTGTTGCTCGTTGCCAAGCTAACAATGGTTGAGCTGGGTTTAATTTATTGAGGCCTAACTGGACCTAAGTGGAGGTTATTGGCCTATTGCTAAGTGTAGGTACTTCCCTGCCCTGACCAATAATCCACTTTCCAACACTAGCCATGTTCATCTAATGCAAGTTGGGTCAGGAAACAGTCATTGCACCCTCAACACATAGCGTCAGGACTCCAAGCCTGTCACTGACATTTGTACCTGCCCATTGAATCTACTATTGAGGCACACTGACAGCACCCACAGGGCATTGAGAGCACAATCTGTTAAACTGGACCTAAGCCTAGCCTAACTAAAGCTAAGATAAATAGCGGTACCTCCTCCTCTAGTGCACCATAGAGCTGCTCATACAGGGGCAGGACCTCCTCCACAAGCTTCTCCAGCTTTTCTGGTGAGAAGACAGGGGCCCTATCACCTGTAGGATGTAGCACGATAGCTCCCTGAGGCTGTACACAGCAGCTCAGGTCATGGAGGTCTTACTGGCAGCAATGTCAGAAGTTGAGTGAGGGATTTAGCAGGAGATGTTGGTCATGTCCACCACATATGCAACCGTCACTGCTGGCAGACACTCCTATTGGCCTAAGACTGCCACAGGTAGCAATGTTATCCAGTGGCAGTGTCCGGTGCAGTAGCATATGCCTACGTCCATGATGACTTCAGCTGGCAGTCACAGGTGATTCATAATGTCCAGTGAATTATTTCAGTCAACCATCATTTTAGAGGCATGTATTGTTATTAGATGCTAATTTTGAATGTGTCACAATTGTAAAAGTGTTATCCAGACGATTCTTGGGTGCTGGACTTGTTCTGTCATGTAGGTCTTTCTTTTCAGTTTTCAGTTATGTTGTCCATCAGATATTACAATTTGGGAATACAGTCACCACCCTCTCGCCCACAGGCAATCCATGACTTTGGGCATTGACTCACAAGCAGAGTTAGAAGCTAGTTGCACATAAAGTTGCAGTCAAGATACATTATATTTATACATTTTTTAAAGGCAAGGGGTTAACCTCATACAGATGTACTGTGGTTAGCCTTGGTGTGTGCTGTGTGTCATGTTTTTGTAAATGACATACATCATGTAAATTGCAAGGGACACAATGAGTGACTGCCATATCTTCACGTTGTCCCACAGAGTTACCCTGAGAGGAGAAGTATCAGACAACCTCTTGTGTACGGTCCACTAGCAGACTTCCAGGTCGTGGAGAACAAACATGTGATTCAGATCTACTGCCTGGAGTGGCAGACAATCATGGATCTCTGTCATGAGTTGGAGCCATCAATCATCCAAGTAGCATGCCACCCATTGCACAAGTCATGTCAGTGTTGCACTTCCTGGCCACAACGTCCTTCCAAAATACAATGGCCCTAACTGATGTGATATTCTAGCCTATGTTCAGTCTGGTCTTGAAGGATGTCCTCTCAGCATTGTTGCAACACCTGAATAACTACATCAGTTTTTCACAACGTGAGGACTCTGTCCATATGAAGGCAGAGTTCTGTGGTTTGGCACACAAACCACATGTTGTGGGAGCCATTGATGATACCCATGTTGCCTTGTTTCTACTGCATGACAATGAACAGGTCTATTGGAACAGGAAGAACATCCATTACATCAATGTCCAAGTAGTTTGTTTGGTGGACCTCTACATTCGCTAAGTAAGTGCCTGGTACCCAGGTCCAGTCCATGATGTCTTCATCATGCGGAACAGTGCTATTCCCCAACTGATGACACTATTGTACCCAGAGAGGGCCTGGCTGGTTGGTAAGTCACATGTGCCATGTGAGTTTGTATTCTATGTCTGCTGCCAGTGAGATGATGCTCTGGGCTCATGGCTGCACACATGTCGCTTTCCCTTACAGGGGACTCTGCATACCCAAACCATCCCTGGTTGTTGACAGCAGTGAAGTCTACACCCAGGGAAGTCCACTTCAATGAGGTGCATAGAGGTGTCGTGGAGTGGGCTTTTAAACTCTTGAAGGCAAAATTCTGCAGCATAAACAAGACAGGTGGAGCCCTCTTTTACTCACCCACAAAAGTGTGTAAGATCATTGTGGCCTTCTGCATGCTCCACAACCTTGCCCTGAGGAGAAACATCCCATATATCCACGATGAGCGGGAGCTGGCAGTGTCACCGGATAAGAATCCAAGTGAGGATGACAGTGATGAGGATGAAGGTGGAGGCATGCAGGCTGATCTCATCAATCAGTACTTCACTTGAAGTAATTTTGTGATCTTTTGTGATTTCTGCGGCTGCATGGGGTACTGTAGGGGTCAGGATTTTTAGAGAAGGGTATCTCTTTCACGATTAGTCAGGGCATCTGATGCTATGAATCATACAACCAAGGTTTGCTGGTTACATCAGACTTGACGATGTGCCTCTCTTGAGGATCTCATTTGTTTGGAACAGTCACATTGCATTGTCAGAGAAACTACAGTACCTTGAGAAGAGTTTACTGTCTCATGTTTGCCTTTACTGGCCTAAGGTCCTTGTTTATCATTTTATCCTTGCAGGCCTCTTCACCATGCCATTATCATGTGTACATTTCAGAGTAGTGTCATTGGCAGGTGGCTGTTGCTGGTCTGACATGTGAAGTTGACATGGATTGACCCAGGTACTGTTGTCTGCAAATTTGGGATGTTTGAGACCCATGCCCAAGCTGTCGGCACAGTGGGAGGGCAGGTATCATTGAGATACATGAACTCATGTGTATGATCATGTGTCATTGTCACATGTCATCCTGCACAAACCATTTCCTCTACCTTCACCCTGTGTTGACAGGGATCCTGCATGACCTCTATGTAGCTGCCAGTATGTTACCTCATTGCAGGCCACAGTGCCTACGCCACAACACTGACATAGGTGTGTAACATGTCAACAGATGTCTGATCATTGTTAGAGGATGGACCTCTGAGGATGAAATGATGTTCTGCGCTCTGTCTGAGTCATAGGGTATGTTAAGTTGATAGACATGGTTTTGGTATGTAATATAGCTCAAGCTGGTAACAAAATCCACCCATCTATTCCACAGAACAGGGTCTGACATAGCCCTTTCTTTTGTGGTCAGGGGGACAGTACTTTGAGATATCTAGCCAGAAGCAACAATTTTTTGTCATTCTTGGCTATGACAGTCCAGACCTTTTGACAGCCTATGTGCTACACAGTGTAAATATTATTTTTGGTGTGAGTGTTACTTGTGTCATTTTGTTGGTAGTGATCCTTAGCATGACAGGACCTGTGACATATCCTTCCTTACATTAACATCTTATGAATCCCTCATTTGCATGACTTGAATTTCACAGTAAACATCTTACAATGATCAAAAATGACTAGTATACATTGAATGTGCATCTGTTGTGTTTATTTACTTGTGCACACGACATGAGGGTGAAACTTAGAAAAATAAATGTCAAACAGTGAAGGGGTCAGTCATGGTGGATGTAATCATTACAATAGCTGCCACAACATTTGAAGTCCAAAGTCAAGTGTCCTACTATCATGGAAAATGGAAAGTGGTTGAGGGAACAGTCAACAGAGTGAATCTGTGGCGCACAAAGGGGTTCCATCTGTAAGAGCTCTCTTCCTGGCAGTAGGCGTGAGCTTTACATCTGTACCTCCTGGATGTTTGAGTGGACGTCCTGATTTGCGGGGTAGTTCTTCAGTTAAGGAGAAAGGGGTGTCTGAGTCAGATCCTTCCACTGGCAGGGCCTCCCTTCCACTGGATGCCACAGATGTAGAAGGAGATGGTGTTTGTTGGCCAATGGAAGTGATCTGCTGCTGTTGATGATCACTGCCCAAGGTGGTGTTGATGTCTCACAGCACCCATGTTAGGGAGGCCATGTGGGCATTGTAGGCCTCCCACTGTAGCATTATTTTCTGGTGGTTGTCCCTTTGCAGCTTCTGGATCTCCCCGAGTAATGTAAGTACCTGGCCCATCACACCTTAGGATTGATGGTAAGCTCAGAAAACATGGGTGGTGGTGTCCTGGCCAGAGCTACCCCCAGCAGCCACTGGCCCACAGCATCCGTCCCACATACCCTACCCACCTGCCTGTGCCCTCGACACAGCTTACCACCTACCACTGGTTCCAGGTCATTCATTGTCAGGGCTGTCTTGTTGTGACTCTAGTATCTGGCCTGGGGAACACAATATGGTTGTAGCTGTCCTCTGGACATAGGTTTGGGGTGACTGGTTGTCTGGGATGTTGATGCAACAGGGCTGGGAGGAGTCAATGTGGGCAGGTTGAGGCTGACAGGTGTCATCTGACCAGGTTCCACAGATGGGCCGGAGCCGTCCTCAATGACCACATGTCCAGTGGTGCTATCCTCATTGAGGGCTCCATCCAGGGGTAGAGTGGCGATCTCTGTAGTGATCTCAATGATCCCAGTTGCAGGTAGGCCTGTTGAAGTGAGAAACAGAATGTTACAGGTTGTATTGTGACATGTAGCTCCAACAGTTTACAGTGACATTTGTTTAGGGCCATGAACACACTGGATTTGCATTTTCCCCTTATGTGACATGCACACCTGCTATCAGCAGTTTGGGGCTGACATTTGGTGAACAGACTATTTCCATTTAAAGCCAACTTGCTATAGGATATCTGTGCATCTTGGCACTTCGAGGTCGGTCCATAGACTCATATCTTTCCAGCGGTGCCGTCAAAACAGTGGCTAGGCATGTTGTGGCTTAGGTCATCTTAAGACCTAGTTGATACTTATCCAGACAGATCAGTAACCTTGTTGTTGTATCTGTTAGTTGTAATTCTGTGGTCAGAGAATTGTGGATATGTGTTCTGCCACAGTCATTTAGATGATGCATTTTGTAACCTTTGATTTGTGTTTCATAGATTTGGAACACCGGTTGGGCTGTCCTTCCTGTCCACATTATTTTCCTCTTGGCTTTAAGTAGATAAGATGGATATAGTTGATTAGGCACAACACAGGGTGTAGCAATATCTGTTTCTGGGTACCTCCAAGGTATGTAAACTTCATTTGGGAGTTCACAGACAGCTGCAAAATGTCATTTGGACACTACCCTGGTCATTGGAGTTAGAGGGACTGGTCCTCCTGGGATTTATAGTCATGTTACAGCAGGTACTACACACAGCATTCATAGGTCATACTCTTAAATGAGTACAGTTTTGTTGCTCATTAACGTACGAGGATGTTAGGGCAGATGCTCAGTGGGCTGGTGTTTGCATTGGGTAGACAGTGCCTGCTGGCTTTAGCATTCCTTTCATTGCCTGTTCTATACCCACACACTATACAGTTGAGATTCCCTCGGGTGAGTACAGTTCAATAGCTGAGTAGTAGGACAAGATTCATAGTAGCAGAGGGCAGTGCTGTTGCTGAGTAGAGTGTGAGTCCCAGTACCTGCTGGCCTTAATATTCCTGTCATTGCCTGTCCTACCCACACACTATACAGATAGGACATGCTCAAGTGAGTTTGGTTCACAAGTGATTTGCAGAACAAGGTGATTTTGGGTGTATTACACTGACACACAAACTGACACTTATGTGGCCTCCCCCTTTTCTAGCATCCCCCAGAGCATACTTCTCACTCATGTTGTTGTGCCACTGCCCTCTGTGGACATCACCAGACTAATGTACATCTTTTCAAAGCCTGTGCCTGGTCTGATAAGGGGTTATCTGGGCCTCAGGTGATCAGGTGCCATGGTGGATTAAGGAGTGTCTTCAAGGCTATCTTTTAGATTTTATGACCTTGTACTTTTAAATGCTTTCTTATGGCTGCATCCTTTTTTATATTTTCATTTTCAACTCAGCAAATCAGGCAACTGAGTATGGCTAGTTTGAGGGCTGCAAGAAGCCCCAGAGCTCCCTTGCTCCATACAAGCTTTCCACATGCCAGGCACTGCTACTGGGTGGCCATGCAAAAACTGGCTTCTTTCCCTACTATCATTTGCGTTCACCCAGGGTTGACAGGTGCAGGAATTCTGTTTAATTCTTATGTGTTGTCAGAGTGGGTGGAAGTATCTTTTTCAAGTGTACCAGTCCTTCTAGACACGGGTTGATGTGAAGAAAAAGTGTTGTCTCCTCCAGCCTCTTTCTATCTGTGGAGCTCATTTTGTTTTTCTGCTGCCTGCTTGTCTTCCGGGCCAGTTTCCCTATGGATAGGGGTCACCAAGGCCAACATCAAAAATAAGGGCTAATGCTACATGTGCCACGTAACCTTTCCTCTTTGAGTCCTTGGCCTTTCCTGGGGAGTTTTACAAGCATATTGAGCAGATCATCATGGTGTCCTGGGGAAACAAAATGCTCTCCCCATTTCTCTGGCCCAGTCGAGCCATTTCTTCTGAGCTAGAGCCCATTTGTGTTCTCTTGGCCTGAACTCCTGCCCTTTTGCTTCTGGCGTAGAACCTCTTCTTTGTCAAGAGCCTGGTGTTCTATTCAGTCAGGGTTTGAGTACAGCAGCACTCTTCAGCCCTAAAGTGAGAATACCCACCCCACCTGCACTCTTCAGGTCCCACACCCTACTTTACCCTATTTCAGGGCACCAGTGTGAAGTAGACGACATGGAGCATCACTCTGATGATGCTTACTCCTCTGCTGGTCCAGTTCTCAGCGGTTCCAGGGGAATCATTCTCCTTCATGGTCCCAGAAGCATCTATCATCTCTTTACTGTCTTTCAGAGGGTAAAAGTGAGCCAGCTCCACTGGCCCTCAAAAGCTGAATCCACAGAGTCCCATTCACTTCAAGTCTACAATAATACATGTTCACTCCATACCTGTCCCAACCCCCTGCAGAGCAATTTGAAACATTTTGGGATATTCCAAGATGTGATTTGAAGTTATTTTTTGAAAGACCCTCGAAGAACCACAGCCCTAAATGGCAAAGCTGATTGCTTCCTTCCCTCTGAAACTACATAGGAGTGAACATCCTGGGACTGGCTACAGAGGTTCAGCCTTCTTCCCTTTGCTGTCCATGGGATGACCCTTCTCAGATAGAGCACATGCATATCTTGTCCGTACCATTTCCTCTTCAACAAACAAACATCATCACTGGCAAATTGCCTTTGATCTCCTGGTTGACCAAAAGAATAACTAACTTGAGTCAGTAAAGGAAACAGATAAATGGAATAAAATTAAAGTGCCACAAGGAGTTCAGATATGGCAAAGTGACATTGAGTCTGCACTCAGGATCCATGTTTACCATGCGACTGGTGTGTCGGCTTAGGGGCTAATTATGAGTACGGCGGTCCTAAGACTGCCGTACTCATGGTGGCCATCAGACCATCACAATCTTGTTGGCACAACCACCACATTACAATGCTGGTGATCGGACCGCCAGAAGACCACTGCCACCACCAGGATCATGGATCCCAATGGGTTGGCGGCAGTGCAAATCTTGGTCAACCACGGTGGTACCGATGTTGGCACTGCTGTGCTGATCACAGCTTGCCATTCCGTCAGCCTTTTCATGGCGGGGTCACCACCATGAAAAGGCTGGCATAAAGGCAGGAAAGGGACCACAGGTTAGCCCCTGCACTGCCCATGACCATGTCACAGGAAGTGCAAGGGCCCCCCCTATCAGCACACTCGGAATGCACACTGTCTACCAAGGCAGACAGTGCGCATTCCAAGTGTGCGACAGTGCACGGCATTGGCCTCGATTCTCCCTCATAGCTGAAGCCAATGCCACTGCACTGTTGGTGATAGGGGATCCAGCGGGGAACTCGTAATATAACGGTTGAGAGGCCGCTGGCTTGAGAACAGCCTCTCAACCGTCCTAGAGGCGATTTGATGGTCAGACTACCACACTCAGCCTTAGTGTCTTGGCCTAACTTTGGAGAAATTGTACTTGGTGCAGATTTTTCCTGAAAGATACATTTTAGTAAAGCATCACTGCCTTGCAGTAAAGCCCTACAAGTTTAGACTATTGATGCTTACCCACATTATGAATACTACACTAGGTCAGCACCAATTACTGATGAGTCTCTTCAGTGACAGGCTAATTGTGCTCAGATTCCAGCCTGAGTTGGATGGTAGTCTAACTGACTTAGCCCAAAAACATTTGCACATGCTTGTGCACAAATGTTTAAATGCAGCCAACCCAGGATTACACTGAAGGCTAGCACTCCAAATCAATTTTAATGGAGTTCACAGTGAGTGAGACTAAGTTTATGAGACACAATGATAGTAATAAACCAAAGCCTTTGTAATCCCCCCCCCCCAAAAAAAAAAAAAGCAGGGAGTTAAATGGGTTAGAACCCCTTTTCTACAATTATATTTCTTTTTTTTTTAATTTTCTATTTTCCCTGTGGGGATTACACTACAGGCCCTTTTCAAATGTTCTCAGGCTGAGAACTGAAATGGCAGGATACCAGGGACTGACAGAAAGGAGACTCCTGTACATTGCCCTTTAAGATGGAATTGAGTATGTCTGCATTTGTGGCCTTCATATGACGGGCCAAGCTAAGATGCTATATGAGGAGCCTGTAAACTCAAATGTCCCTATTTTAATTTTCAGTCTGTTTAAACAGCCCTCTCGACGTGAACAGTAAAACTAAATCTACCTTATCCTTCAGTGTATCAAAATAAGAAGAGTCAGTATGCACTGAAAAAATACCAGAATCCCAATATATACATATAGAACACATACAGTGAGGGAATAGCCTTGAGGCTAGCTTTTGTGCAGTAAGGTATCTCTTCCTGCCAAAAGTATGTTGACCACATTGAAAACACCCTTGTACTATGGTGCAAGTGTGAATGTGTTGGCACTGGGCAGGACAAAGTGAGCCTTCACATGGACAGAACAGAACTGCGCCTTTTCTTTAAAGATATGGCACAGTTTTACTCGCTCCAGGTGACATAACGCAGCCAGCGACTTTTCGCACTGCCCTGTGTAGCCCCACTTCTTTATAAATCTGGCCCTAGTTACCTCTTTTGCTGCTTCGAGCGATATTGAAGCATATTGCTGTCATAAAGTAATTTTGCAAATGCAGATTAAGAAATATCTTCTCGTCCCTTTCATCCCTCTATCTCTTCATTGGCACTAAAGCCTCATTTTTATAATTCTTCTTCTTTCTCTTTTCACTATTTATTGTCCAACATTCACTTCAAGGTTTGCAAATTCTCCAGTATGCCTCGCCATAAATTCTTCTTGGATGAGGCATCTGTCTGCTTCAGCCACGATGAAATGTATCATTTGATAAAAGCTGCTTCCGCCAACACTAATCGAGGAAAGAATGCAGAATGATTATGACAGTTTGTAGCCTCTTGCAGAGTGAAAGCTGTCCCTTAAAAATTACCTCTACTGTGACAGTACAGCTTTGGGATTCAGAGGGAGCAGTCCCCAGGACCACTGTGTTCACAACCAGATTTCCTTTTGCTCCTTTGAGAAATATTTATGTATTTTGCTGCCATAATGTAATTTTTCAAATGCAAGTGCAGGCAGACGTGTCTCACGTCCCTCATATCCCTCTATCTCTTTATGTGCAGTACTTTTTAAGGATTTTCAGGTGAGGTCGTGCCTCCTGGGCATTAATTATATATGATTTCTCTGAAGTATTTCAAATTACTTTGCCCTGATGTATGCATCCTGGAGGGTGCAAAGATTTAGTAAGATCTCATCATATTTGCTAAGCACAAAGGACACTGAAGCGTGCCCAGTGCAGCGGAACATCTGACCCTTTTTACTGAATAGGTGGGGAACCAAAAAACAATTGCCCTTAAAAACGAATATTCAAAATGTGGTTATAGTTGAGAGTGTCATGGGGCCACATAAATACCTTCCCCAGTGCATTTACATTCTTGAAAAACACAAAGGAAATAATTGGTTCAGCAATTTCTAAGGATGAGGTTGGCTCCAGTCCACCTTTTAAATAATGCAACTATGTAGCGCCATGGTAGCATTTGAATACTAGAGCCTCAAACCCATCATCTTCATCATACATCGGTACTTAATCTCGGGATGTGGCCTAGTCTTTTTAAAAAAAGGTATTAAAATTGTCATTGTCTTGCCTGTAAAATATGCATCAGGCGTGGCAACAAAATCACGTTAGAGACAGCAACAACAAAGCGAAAGGGAGTGAAACCCAAATGTGTGCACAGCAAACAACGTATGAATCTGATTCTGACTTCAGAACGTGTGCATACCTGCATTATTCATCACACAGGTAGTTAATGGTGCCTTTGTTTTCTCGATTTCTCCAATAGACATATAATTTATCCAAACAAGAGTAGTACCCAAAATCTTTGATAGCGTCTCCTTTTCCAGAAATGTTTGCGTGGTGTACCCACACGGCTATTACCTGGAAGTGCATAATCTGCATAATCTCAGCATTACGTTTCTGCCGCAAACCACGTGCCAATATTTGCTCTCCTTTGCAAAGAAGAGAGGCAAAACATGGAATGGCTATTTTATAGAACATTCAATCCACTATAGACTGTAATATTTCTAGCTGAGGGGGTGATATTTGACACAATTCAGGAATAAAGATATTATCACACTACCATAAACATACATTCCCAGTCAATATAATAAACAGCTTTTTGGGCATTCAGCCTAGCTATTGGAAACAACCTGTACATTTCTAGACAAGTGTTATACTGAGGGTTGAAATTAGCCTGGCCATCAGGAATAAGTATGGGCTTTGCAAAATATTTTGAATTCTGTTGTAATAACAGACTGTGCTCTATATGAAACAGTCTTGATCATCCTTAATAGGTCTAATCTAATGAGTAGCAACATCACAGCCTCTGTCATCGATCAAAGTAATTCTCTTTATCAAGGGATTCTATAAATACAGGTTAGGGATTAACAAATCAGAGTATCTTGCCTAGAATTCTTTTGGCGTTTCACCCCCACCTTCAGATCTGTATATTTCTTAGGACATGCATGCTCCTTGCCGTGAAATGATGCATTGTTTTTTAATTTGATCACAGTGAAAGCCAAATGATTTTGAAAAAAAAACGAACTATTTCCCTAGAGAAAAGTGTGCTTTGTTGGGTACGGTAGAGGGGTGGGGTCTGCGTCGTGTCTCTGCATATAAAATAAATTTTAGATGCTTGGATGTTTTTTCAAATAGAAATTAAATGCACGTTTTATCTTCTTAGGTGCAAAAATATGGATTGGCAAATACATTGCTGAGAATGTAATAAGACATATTGTACATCGATCTTGATATTGTGGCCGAGTTCCTCCTAATTAACTGTAGACTAACCGTTCTGTTTGCAGTCATCTGTTTCTGTGTAAACGTGTGGAACTCTTCTAATTGTTTAATGAATTCTTCATTATGGTTTTAGCGTCATTGAGTACGTATGATTACAAATGATTTAATGACGTATGTGTAATCTTCTTGTAATACACTCCCATTAAATAAATATTAGAGAATCACTGGTCCTTGTTTTAAATATTACCAGGGTACGTGGGTCAGTCCTGTACTTTTCATTAATCCCCTGCAATGAAAATCTGATCTGTTCCTTATTAAGTTGTTTCAGATTTCCTACCTCGGCTTGTTTGATTGTAACTTGTGATACAATAGGCACACTAAGTAGAGTGGGTGTACTCAGTACTTTGATAATTTCGTCATTCAAGAAGCTAACGCTCTCTTTCGTTAACTGGGCAAAATACATAGAACAAACATACATATAAGATGCACTTTTACAGAGGAAGACAGCCTGGTTAAAAGCCATTCATAACCATCAATCCAGCAGGCAGACGGGTGGGATAGTGGTTATGAATAAAGATGCAGTTATGTGCCAACTGTCTATATAGGAGCCAAATAGAAATCTTACAACCACTACAAATATGGCTGTGTGATGCATGGTGTGCACCCTAAATATCAAAACCCGGACATCAATGACACAATATTCTTATCTTGGTATTTTGGGATTCAGTATTTAGTAGTACAACCACAATGCACACAAGAGTGTGCAACCAGTTGTTGCAGTTTATTTCCAATATGGCCTCCATTCGAGGATGCTATGATGAAGACATCCTTCTACGCACAAAGCGATAAATCAGTAAATCTGTGGAGCCATCCAAAACTCATATTTAACAAGCTGAGATGCAGACACAACCTGTGACACTAGTTTGCTGTACATTCCACCAGGCTGAAACAGAACGATGCTCCATGTGTCTGGATTAACCAGACTTTCCTGGCTATACATATTTCTGTGTGAAAAAAAGCTTGATGTCCTCCGAATTGTGGGAATTTGGGTCTTTCTGCATGTCCCAAACAGATTTTCTGCAGTACTGTGAAAGCTGAATTCATTAATAATAAATTTGCATTGAGTTTTACGTGAATAATGTTAATATAGAAAAATGTAGGCCCATATTTATACTTTTTTTGCGCTGCTTTTTGACTCAAAAACAGTGCAAAAACAGTGCAAACTTACAAAATACAATTGTATTTTTCAAGTTTGCACCACTTTTGCGTAAACAATTACGCAAATGCAAAGCAAAAAAAAGTATAAATATGGGCTGTAGTGTCTTTGGAAAATGTGTCCACCTAGGTGGCCACCCATAACGTGTATGACATTAATAATGAAAACACATTAACTGTTTAAATAATGTGCATTTACTGTAATGAATTAAGGGGCATATTTATACTCCGTTTGCGCCAAATTTGCGTCGTTTTTTTCGACGCAAATTCGGCGCAAAACTAACGCCATATTTATACTTTGGCGTTAGACGCGTCTAGCGCCAAAGTATGAGTAAAGAGCGTCATTATTTTGCGTGAACGCCTTCCTTGCGTTAATGAGATGCAAGGTAGGCGTTCCCGTCCAAAAAAATGACTGCGCTGCAAATGCGTCGTATTTATACTCCCGGGCAAAAATCACGCCCGGGAGTGGGCGGGGCAAAAAACCCCGCATTTGCGCCTCTTTTTAACGCCTGGGTCAGGGCAGGCGTTAAGGGACCTGTGGGCTCAAATGAGCCCACAGCTGCCCTCCCATGCCCCCAGGGATTCCCCCCTGCCACCCTTGCCCACCCCAGGAGGACACCCAAGGATGGAGGGACCCACCCCAGGGACATTCAGGTAAGTCCAGGTAAGTATATATATATATATTTTTTATATTATTTTTTTGGCATAGGGGGGCCTGATTTGTGCCCCCCTACATGCCTCAATGCCCAATGACCATGCCCAGGGGACATAAGTCCCCTGGGCATGGCCATTGGGCAAGGGGGCAAGACTCCTGTCTTTACTAAGACAGGAGTCATGTAAATGGCGTCTGGGCGTCGTTAAAAATGGCGCAAATCGGGTGGAGGCGATTTTTTGCGTCAACCTGACTTGCACCATTTTTAAGATGCCCTAGCGCCATTTTTCCCTACGCCGGCGCTGCCTGGTGTACGTGGTTTTTTTCCACGCACACCAGGCAGCGCCGGTCTGCTTGCGCCGGCTAACGCCATTCAATAAATATGGCGCCCGCATGGTGCTTCAGAATGGCGTTAGCCGGCGGAAACATTTTTGACGCTAAACTGCGTTAGCGCAGTTTAGCGTCAAAAAGTATAAATACGGGCCTAAATGTATTAGTCGACCATATTAATGTATATTTGATATGTATTTGCTTACACCTATGCATAGATTAATTGGGACATTTTCAGCAAAATTTTACAAAGATTCATGCTAAGTTTCATGGCATTATTAAATGTTCGTAAATGTTTTTCTAATGCAAAGAGAGAGGCTTCATTGTTCATTGTTCTTTGTACACACCGATTTGACAAATAGCTTGTAATGTTGCAACGTTAAACTAGATGATGTCTTAACTTTCTTGTGAGAACTGTCTGCTGTAATGCAATGTACTCTTGACCGTTACAATTGTATCATTAGTGCGTGAGAAGCAAATGTTCCCAGAACTTGACAATGGCTTCACTGACAAGAATATGAATTGCAACTAAAAGTTATTTAACATAAACTAGTGACAGGAACAGGAGAATGAGGAGCCAATCATCCATGTGTAAAAAACTGTCTAAGTATATCACAGATTTGAGAATTAATAATTATTGGTTCAACTGTGTACAGCCTATATTCTGACCAATGACAATGTGAGAAAATACTTTATGGATTTTCAATATACCTAGACTACACTTTTCAGGAGAGTTAGTTCCAGGACAGTTCGAAGATGAGAAGCAGTTAGTTTGAGTTCAAGTTGCAGAGAGACCAGAGGAGACTCAGATGCCCTTTCTTAAATGCATTACTTAGCTATTGATTCTTGATGGTACCTTCTAATTTGGTTCGGCTAAATTAGAGCCCACTGTGGCTGAGACAGTCCCCTTCACTTCCCCACTGCGAATGCTGAAAAGACAGATGTCCAGCTGACGAAGAAGTCTCTGCTTGTTGATCCATTCCAGTAGATGAGAAGAAATTATATTTTGTTGCAGGTTTTTGTCTTTCTTTTCTAGGTACTAACAGCTATAAATTTGCTAGAGCCATAGCCAGCTGTTTTCCAAATACATTTTTTGTCTGACTTTTCCTTTTCGCATGAAAAGCCAATCATGCCATTCAAATTAGAGGGTTAGTTAGTGTATCCATAACCAACAATCATTATTAACCAAGGATTGATTTTGGTTTACTATGAATGACTAAATGTATGCTATATCATTAGTTCAGTTCTTGTTAATAATATTTTGCACAGTAGCTCTTGAATGTTTGATGTTAAATACTTGGTGAAATTAAGGTTCTTCCGCCATTTTGGTCAACCTGTGTTGTTCATATTGCTTATCAGCTGATACTGAGATTGCTTTATGTCATATTAACATTGTTAATCTAGGGAAATAAATATTCTAACTTTACTAAAAGGTATGGTTATTCATGGTCACATGGGCCATGGTGCATGACATTTACTGACTCAAGTGTGATAAATGTTTATGGTATTTTGATGGGTTGCTGTTAATTGAGTTATGAGTAAGGTTTGTGCCCATGGTAGATCACTCTACTGAGTCAAAAGGTCCATTGAACCTTTAACTGGTCACTTTATCAATAAATTATAAAAGACTAATAAGTCCATACTCGGTCACAGTACCAAGGGTCATCCATAAAACTTGAAGGTAATTGATGTCCCTAAATGAGAATGATCCAGGACCCATCCTGGGATCCAAATAGTATGTTCATGGTGGATATCGTTAATGAAACAATCCTATTTTCCACACTCATAACCCAACCATCTTAGACATGGCCAATGCAACAAACATTTTTTGCAGGGAATTTTCATAGGGAACTTAACTCTAGATGATGAAGACCTTATGCTATTCTTTGTGGTGTTTTCCATTTTTTGTAGACTACAGAGTTGAAAATGCAGGTACAGTGATTAGCTTTGTGTACAATTTTTCAGGACACATGTAATTTTAAGAAATGTCCTTGTCCAAAACCTAGGCTGCTCACATTACATCAATAAATGGTTGCCATTGATGTGAACAAATCTTTAAATGTTGGATAGTAAAATCATGCTTTACTCCTTTTTAATAACCAGATACATTTATAATGTGTTCATATTGGAGGTGTTGGTGGCTGCAGTAAATCAAATAATATCCAAGATGTCACCAGCAAACATTATTGGCTTGAGTCCCTGGTGTTCTGCTTACCTTTGATCGATGTTTTAATGACAGCCAAGGGTTCTCTCTGTGAATTTCAAAATTCCCTTTGTTCTCTGTCACAGTGTTGTATCACTTTTATGTCATACAATAGATGTGACTGAATAAGTCTTCCAACAAATACTAAGGGGCATATTTATACTCCGTCTGCGCCGATTGTGCATCAACATTTTTGACGCACAATCAGCACAAACGTTGCCCCGTATTTAAACTTTGACGCCCGAGCCAGCGGACGACAAAATTCCGGCGTGTGCGTCTTTTTTGGGATGCGGCAACCCGCCTTGCGTTAATCATATGCAAGGTAGGCGTTCCCGTCCAAAAAATGGCTTAAACGGCCGTACGTCGTATTTATGCTTTCTGGCAAAAATGACGCACGGCGGGAGGCGGAGCCAGAAAATGACACACATCCCGATTTGCGTCAAAAATTAACGCCTGGGTCAGGGCAGGCGTTAAAATGGGGCAAACACACCTGTATATAATCAGAACACACAGAACAAACAGCAGAGCAGCAGAGCAGCAACAGGGAGCCATGGAGGTGATTCTAATCCAGCATGCAAGCAGACGCAGAGCCCAGCAACAACAACAGCAGCTACAACAACACCAGCAGGGACCCCAAAGGCAGCGCAGAAGGCAGGAGAGGATATTCCACCCAAGAACAACCCTTTAGGGCCTCAGGGAACACGACATCATACAGAGGTACCGGTTGAACTGGCAGGCCATTCAGCAGCTGCTGCGAAACATTGAACAGCAGTTGGCCCCCACTTTGCTGACACCCCGCACCATCCCAACAGAAACAAAGCTGCTTGCCGTACTTCATATGCTGGCAAGTGGCTCTTTTCAAACAACTGGTACCCTGGTTGTCATAATATCTCAACCATCATTCTCCGCCTTTTTGCCCAATGAACTAGATGCCATCATTCGACTGACACCCCGCCACATCTGCTTCCCTAACACACTGCAGAAGCAGCAGGAAACAAAACAGGGGTTCTACGCAATCAGTGGCTTCCCACACGTCCTTGTGCAATCGACTGCACACATGTACGCCTTGTGCCACCTGCTGCAACTGAACACCTCTACCGCAACAGGAAGCACACACATTCCATCAACGTGCAGGCCATAGTCGATCACCAAGGATTGATCACCAACATCGTGGCTAAATATCCTGGGAGTGTACATGACTCCTTCATCTTCCGTCACTGCACCATCAATCAACACTTCCAGGTTGGATGGTATGGCAATGGACTACTTGTTGGTAAGTACAAAAACCTACATATATATACACTGCACAGCAACCCTCTAGGACACACAGCACATACACCACAACAGCAACATGTCAACAGGAACACACTGAGGTCGTGACATCACTAGCCATGTTTCTTAGGTCACTATTGAACCTGTCACACATCGGAAATTACTGTACAGCCTAATGTGAAAACGTCAATGAGTGTGGTTGCCTAAATGTCACCTTGCAAATTGTAAGTGTCCCAATGACCTTTACATTAATATATTGCCTAAGTCTAAAGGTATGGGATGTCCAGGGTACTTTGATATGAACGTGTTAACAACACTTTCAATTTTAACTCTGCATGGAACTATCATCTCACCCCCAGTGAAGACACACGGACACCTGTATCACAAGTCACAATGCTAGGGAGGGCACACTGTACTGAAAATCCCAAAACATCTTGCTGACAAACGGTCAGCAGGCAAACACTCGTTCAGCCAAGGAAACAACACAATGCAGATGGTATAGCCTACAAGCATAGGATGTCAAATTAGTACACAAAAGAGTCACAGACAACACAAGACAACTACTGCCATTAAAGGTCTTTTCAATAGTGCCAGCTACATCAACATGATCCCATTCATTTTCTCTTACAGCTGATCAGGGGTATGGCATCCAGCCATGGATTATGACCCCATTTGGCAACCCGAGTACAGCTGCAGAGCATGCATACAACGAGGCCCATAGGAGGACATGCAGCATTGTCGAGCGGACCTTCGGCATCCTCAAGTCAAGGTTCCGCCGCCTCGACATCACTGGTGGTAGCTTCCTATATTCCCCCGAAATGGTCTGTAGGATCATCCTCACATGTGCAATATTGCACAACATTTGCATCAGAAGAAACATTCCCCTCCTGGAACCAGAGCCACACATGCCTGAAGAGGAGGAAGATGAGGATGCTGGCCTGCAACAGGAGGGGGAACTACAGAACACAGCTGCTGGTATACGCAGGCGGCAAGAGATTGTAAATAATTTCTTCTGAATATGATCACCTTCACCACTTTAGTTAACTATTTTAAATAAACACCTATTATAATCATCATATCATGGTCTGGCTATTCCTTTCTACACACCTTCATCTCTACTTATCAGAATAAGAGTGTTGCCTCATGGAGCTTTGCTGAGATACTGAGTAGGACACAGAACATCCCAGAGCTTATGTGATGCCTTACATACAATGGTCACATACACACACACTCTTAATGAAATATATCATGTACATATCTCCTTTGAAGGCCTATAGCAGAGGACAACAACTATTTCACACATGGCACACAACTATGACACCATCACTCAATAAGGGGAAAACAAGCCTCATACATGAGGCAGTCAATGTGTTTTGTCATCACTAACAGGAATGTCTGACAAGACCCTTGACAGCAGTTAGTCCAACTGCATCCAATATTTGCAAGGAATATCTGTGACTAGAGTTCCATAGAAGCAGAACATAGACAGCACAAGTGCCACACATATGACATGCATTGCGCACATGACATTCCATGTACATGTCAGCCCATTTCCAAACTCATCACACACCCATGCACCTGGTCACAACTCACCTGTCGGAAAAGGTCCCTGGAATACTAAGATGTGCACCCTGATAATACCTCCTCTACAAACACAGACCAACATTAGCAAACCTGTGTGCTACACCCTTTACTAAGGTATGCCATTGTCAAAGAACATCTGACTGCATGGACATCAGGTCAATTTATACACTGTATTCTAGTTTCAAAGCCCTGTTAGCACATGTAGATTGCTTCCCCTTGTGAAACTGTCTTTTGGCCTTTAGAATGCAAGTCTCACCTACAAGACTGGTGAGAAACAGATGCAGCCCACACCTGTGAATACCTCCATGCACACCACCCATTACAAAAAGCACTGCCCCTGATGATGCCTGGAACAGCATAGTAGTAGCCATTATGTCAAATACATCATCAACCATTGATAGTAATTAAGCCGTGTAACACAGCCCTGGAGTTCATTTGTCACCTTCAAAAACACAGGACATACACAGAATGACATGTCAACTGTCTAGTTTGACCTCCAAACAGTCTCAGTCAGACCATTGATTATGTAACTTGTCCAGTAGCTGGCTCCTGAATCATCTTGCATTATGTCAGCCTGACTGGCAACTGTCTGTGCGTCACACTAAAGTATCCCTGTGTCTACATATGTACCACACTTGCATTGGCAAACCTGCCATTCATCAGGGGGCATTGGGCATGGGCTTCTACCATGCATACACAAATACATTGTATAGCATCATCTGCCTTTTAACAGTACCATTTGAGTTAAATCCTCTTGGAAATGCAAAATTCATGGCCCATCCCTTTTCTGGGTTGCATTTATGCATGAATGACAAAGTGTGACAGTGTCCCAGGGTCATAGGCAGGGCTTGGGTACGGGGCTTTCAGCACGACCAGCAACCTCTGATAATGTACATGACTAATACACAAATGTCAGAACCATGACAGTTCACACACAGCATCACAGTGCGCACAACATAGTGATGGGCCGTGTGTGCTGAATAGCTGCTAGAATAAACAGCACAGAGGCTATGATGTTCCCAGATGCAGTGGGAAGTGCAGAAGCCAACCTGTGTACAAATGTTGTAATGACACCTGCCGGAACATGACAATTGAGACATTATCTCACTCAGCACACCAAGGTTGCCCTGTTGACTGTCTCATGACACGTCGTTAGTGACAGGGTGGGACCATCCACATGTTGGTTCACATGTCCACATCTACTTTACTCACATTGATCAACAAAGTATACTCAGTAGTTACAGGAATAGCTGCCACTGACTCATGATGAGTCCTGGTCCGAACTGGGACAAATTACATCCCCAAAAATCTACAGGATCATCATTGGACCACACACATGAACAAGACACCTATGTGCAAATGATCACTGACCCTTGTAAACAACATGGTACCCACTTCCTCAATGCATGTGTATGACTCACTGTGGGATTCATTAACTAGTGCCTAGGAAGCTCTTACCAATACTCTAGGACATAGGATGTAGAAATTGTGGACCTTTGACATGAACATGTGTCTGCCATCCATCTGGTGCCTGCTATGCACATGTGGTGTCTACGTGACCCTAAAACTTGGAAGTATACTTTGCGGGTGTTGTTACATGTATGACTAACACATGCCCTTGCTCATTCCAATTTTTACTTGCATCTTACAGTTGGACACATGGACGTCACATTCATACAACCAAATGTACAATAATGCTTCATGTGATGTACACACACACACCTGGTCAACCAACAAATGAGTTGTCAAAGCACACACTTTGAGCCAAAGGCAATTAGGTATTGTACATATGTTTGTCACATTGCTATCCTCTCCTTATGGCAAACATGCACAATTTGTGCCATACATATATGTGGGCCACACATAAGACCATCGATGATGTCAGCCAACTGTAAACATACTGTGAAGGGTGTAGTGGATGATGTTCCACTGCAGTATGATGTCACACATGTGAACATACACCATCAACACCATACTGTCTTCAATTAGCCAATCTCTGATGTGTTCCAAATGTAAAATAACCAAAAAACATGTATAAATGCCCCAAACCAGTTAATGCACTGTAATTTTGATGTCCCTAGCGGTGTGCATCATTTTTTATTGCACAAAACTGTATTTGCGTCGTTTTTTGATGCACAGGAGTGAAATATAGCCCGCATCCAGGTATTTGTACAGTCCATGTATCATTATGTGGATGCGGGTTAATATTCATGTCTGTGCGTCAAAAAAATTACGCAAATACAGTTTTGTGCAACAAA
The DNA here is from genome assembly GCF_031143425.1 of Pleurodeles waltl. NCBI lineage: Eukaryota > Metazoa > Chordata > Amphibia > Caudata > Salamandridae > Pleurodeles > Pleurodeles waltl. Next base: position 194,580,788 of record NC_090448.1, on the reverse strand, counting down.
AAATGATGCATAACGCGAAAAAGGAGGGACTTTTCATTCAGGAAGTGATGTAATAGGATATCCTGTTTACAGATCTTGTACAGTGGGTGTACGTTCACTTTCACTTTGCAGTCTATGATCCTTCTAGACTGTGCGGCTGTGTAGAGAGTGTTGTCCAGAGATTTTGTGCTGTATTTGTCCTGTGTGCTATCTGTAAAGTCCTTTTGTGAAATAAATTTTGTTTGTGTATAGTGTAGTACTGTGTTTTGTCTACATTTGTCCATTTATCTTGTGTATTTCTTGTTTGTGGGAGTCTGTTGTGGGTAGTGTTAATTTGGGGATAGTTGGGCTCTTTTAGTGTTTAGGTTTACTTTTTTCTGTCTTTTTATCCCTACTTTCACCCATTTCCTCTTTCTATTTCTTTTACCCCTATTCCTTCACTTCAATTAGAAGTATGTTTGGTAAGCCACGTCTTGGCAGGATGGGGGAAGAGGAGTTGGGGGCTTCATCTGGCTGGTGACACATTTCTTGCCGCTCATGATCCAGGCAGGGGGCAGGATCATACAGGGCTACCCGACAGAGGCGCGCAGAATCCGGTGGGGAAAGGTGCAGCATCACCTGCAGCGTGTGTATGCCAGCCAGAGGAGTGACCACCATCTGAAGCACCGGTGGGCTGACCTCATCACCAGGGAGCAGGATCTCTTGGACCACCTGGGAATCATGATTGGTAGCACTGTTGGTGAGTACGACTATTGTTATTGTGCACAAATTAATGCTCTGTTGTGACATCAGTGGATTAGTGCAATGTCTGCCAGCTAACTTGATGACTGTGTGTAATTTTGGGGACATATAAGGGGATCATTGATGCACTATGGCAAGGATCACAATTGCTAGCTGTCAGGTAGCACGTGCTCAGCAAACTTACAGGTAACTTTACCATGAAGGAAATTGGTGAGGCCTTTCTGTCAGCACAGCTAACAAAGTAGGAGCCAATCATGTCTATATAGGGTATTATTGACAGAGAAGTACAGATGTACCAACATTTAGGCCAACTATGTTGACGCAAATTGCTAGACTGACTTTAGAATCACTACATGATGCTGAAAATGTGTGCTGCCTTCACAACACTTTATAATAGCAAAGTGGCTCAAACATTGGTCTCATGTGAGTCTGGTGAGTGTGGAAGGAAAGCGTTCACAGAAGTACTATGACTGTGTGGGATTATTGTGTTTCTTAATCTTTTAGGATAAATGCCAGTTCATGATTTGAATACATTGTGTAAAGGTGTAAGGTGCCCTCAGCTAACATCGTAAGATGTTTGTTGGAATCGGTTGAGCCACAATCCAAATATGGATGGCAGTCCAAGTGTATGCACATGACTTTACATCTCCATGGTTGGAGCAAATCACCATAGCTGGGCCATATCAATTGACTATACTGTAACAACAGGATGGCTTACAGGAGTCCCTGCCCCTCCCTCTGTACATTGGGCCTATGTGCACTAAATGTGTCATGGCCATAAGGCATGTTTGACTGGTAATGCAGTCCTCAAGTAACCAGGCGTTGGATGTTTCTCTTGGATGCACATGATGAGACGATTACACTCCATATTTTTTCGTGCTCACCAATTATGGGTCAAGTTTGCAACCACATGATAGTTTGGGCCAATGTATGTGTGCAGATATGTTTGTAACTGTCACAGGAGACCCATGCTGTGTACAAGTTGGCCGTGAAATATCAGATGCAGTATCATCATGTCTGAATGGCTGCCATTTACTTATTCAGCCTACACATTGTAAATGATACTGAAAATATTGCACTGTGCACAGATTTTGAGCACATTTCTTTCTTCCATACCTTACAGGTGGACCGGCGCCCTACACTGTGGGAGAGGTGGTGACATTTGAGGACCCCGACCACTACAGTAAGTGTTGATATGTCTGTTATGTGTTGTGTTTGCTGGTTATGGACTCGTGTGAGTTGGATGCATAGCAAGGTGTGATGCTGTGGTCAAGTTTTTCACTTGTTCCATGAGAGGGAATGCAGTTTTCACATATTTTGAGTTAGCCAATGTGTATCCAATGGTATCATGTAGGGATTGTAGGACATCCCTGTAGGCCCCACTGTGAGTACAGGGGATAGTCATGTCTCTGACACTTGTATCACCAAGAGTCGCAATGGAAGTCAGCCCCTATTTAGTCAGCCTGTCAGACCCACATTCTCTAAGATTGGTGGAGCTAATAGCTTCCCAATAGACATCTGCTTCACTATTTACCTACGTAAGTTTGAAACAGAAGGTAGAACCTCCTAGCAGCATGTACTTCCACATGTAATGCATCAAGTCTGTGGAACCTGAGTGTAATGGCTAGGTGTGCATGCAATTCATGATCATGGGTGTTCTAGCAACTCTGTGTCTGATGTAAGTCAGGCCTCACTGGAAGTATATGTTGTGTACTAAGTTCTGATTTTCCTGACATGTCTGACCCTATGAGTGCTCCAGGGTTTGCTGACTCCAAAATGTAGATAGACCTTACCTGTGGTGTGTCTGTAGAGACAAACATGTGTGGATTAGCCTATACACTCCTCGGTGTACATGTTGTTGGCAAATTATAGTTGTATATCCACCGCCCCCCCTCAAACACGGCCATGGGTTTATGAATGGGGTACCTAATATTGATGCTACCAGTATGTTACACATACCTGGAAGAAGTGACGGATTCGTTGCATACTAGTATACACACTCAGGTTTGGCACTTGGTACCATACTGGAAAGTCCAGTTACAACTTGCAGACCATGTGGCTTTAGTTTTGCTTTCCGTACACTGACATTTGTAGCCCAGCTCTTGGTGGAGGATATGCAGCATGATTCTTAGATGTTAACTGTCAGAACTCAGATTGCAAGTCAAGGCCAGTTGTTACCCATCTTGTGGGTTATGAATGTGCTTTGTGTGATGTGAACTTTGTTGTCTGGCCTGCCATGTACTTCCTCAGGGACATTCGATGCTCTGTATCATGATATGAGCTGTTAAAGGTACAGTAGACGTATTGTCTGATTAACTTGCTGTGCTGTTTCACACAATGCAGTTACTAATGTGGCATATCTGCATTTGTCTTCACAGCAGCTAACATGACTCCAGACCAGGTCCGTGAATTTCAGCGACGGGCCATGTGATACCAGCACATCCTGCTGGTGGAGTCGGGGTTCCGGAGGATGACCCGGCCATATCGCCATGAACGTGCCTCCGGGGCATGGCGAGCCTTCCCACAGGGTAGGCCTACTGTGCCCACCACAGCCAACACAGAAACAACCACCAATGAGAGCCAGGTGGCCCCACCCACAGCTGCCTTTGTTGAATCTACATCTGCTGGACTTCCGGGCCCCAGCATTGCCACCGGTGCAGGACAGCCAACACAGACCTCCTCCACCGGTACCCAGCCTGCCACTGCTCTAGCTGTTGACCCTGCCGCCTTCAATAGACTTGAAAACAAGATGGACAAAGTGCTGCGCAAGGGGAGCCACCTGAGCCGGGACGTGCAGCACATTAAACGGCGGGTCAAGGATATCAAGAGGACCCTCCGGAGGGCCAACCTCTAGACAGTTGAATAGATGGACATGATACCCTCCCCTCCCTCCTCTTTCCTTGTTCTTATACTTAGTGGGCTTAGGGGGCTTAGTGTTAGGTTAGTATAGGCTGGTAGTTTAGTCAGTGTTAGTGGGTGGGGGGTAGGGGGTCCTGCTTGTTTCTTTTTTGACTTATTACATGTGTGGGTGGGTGGGGGTCTATGTTGGGGTTCTCGTGTGTAAAAAAATAAATAAAAAAAAACAAAAAAAGCAAAACACATAAAAAAACAATTTACCAACAAAATATATGTTTGTTTCGGATAGTTTAGTATGTGTTTAGGTTAGTATGTGTTGTCCTCATTGTGTCCCGTCTCATAAGGGGGGTGGGGGGTAGATGTTTAGAACGTTTCGTTACATGTGATAAGTAAGTGTAGCTCAGGTTAGTTAGGGACAGTTGTGGGTAATGAGTAGTCAGGGTAGATTAGGGTAGGTAAGATTTTTTCCTCAGTTTCCTCATCTATGGTTAGCTTTTAATAAATATTTGGTTATCCCTTAATAGAATGGTACTTGATCGTGGGTTTGGATTCCGTGTACATCTCTTTTGTACTATAACATCTGTGTCCAATGCTATAAACAAATCACAACTGAGCTGTACGATTGGCAGCTAACCCAGAACTACCTTGCAAAGTGTCTACCCTTTGTTGCAGCCACCAATCACAGTTAATATGGATGACAATGTGTTTCTGTTGATAAGTGTGTTTTCAAAGTCACTAACAGTGCTTCCAGACTTGATATTGGGGAAACAGTTTTAGGTCTGACTGCAGTGTGATGATCATGCAAACCCTTTGAAGATGAGTTCTCATTGGCAATCTTGTATTCTTGTCTTCATGACCCTCATACATCATTTGTGACACATTTCGGCATGATTACCTATTTGTACGTTAACTCAGACACCTTCATTTGTGCAGTTTTTTTAGTGTTTACTTAGATTAGTGTGGCATGTTTATTGTGATATTTTTGCACAATGACAACATTTAGCGGGCACTATTTGATGACTTAGTTATCCCCTGAGGAAGCATTCTTCTGTCCAACACAGCATGGTGGTGTATGGTTTCTCACTTCATCAGATTATTCCCTCAGGATGGGCAGAGTATGATGCAATCATGGTCACTGTGCAGATTTCTATAACTACATAATATCTGGACAGTTGTATTGACAAGCTAAGTTATTTGACAGTAGGGACATTTCAATTATCTACTGCGCAGTTGATATGTCACATTACCCAGAGACAGATTTGTTGTGTAAGTGCTATTTATTGAAAAGTGCTGTAGTGCTATATGTACATTGTCCATGACTGTGAGTCCATTATAGTGATATCTTCCATTGTGATCCAACACAAGGGTTTTATCAAAATGCTTTTGTCATGCTGGGGTTGCTGTTTCAGACAGTGCAGAGGGACAGACTTAGCCAATGAGTAGGAGAGAGACAATCACTGGGCTGGGTGACAAGATATACAGTGGTTTGCAGAACAGTGCTTGAGTACAGTTGTTGCACGTCTGGAAAGTTACAAAGCGCAGGACCTTGGTAAATGTCGGCCATTTGGCAGGGACTAGTGCTTCCGGGTACTTTTCCTTGTGAATGTGATCTGTTCCATGTCTTCTTCTTCTGATGTGTGTGTTGCCTGCTTTGTCCTTGTTGTTGTTGGTTGTGAAGGGGCAACACACACCTCAGTGTTAGAAGACGTGGAGTCAGACATCCCGGTCGCTGCTCCCTGTGAAGGTCTTAAGGGCAGTACTGCTGCAAGGAGGGCCTGCTGGTTCTTGAGAATAGCAGCCACATCACGATGGTAGGCAGCCAGGTCGGCCCTGAGGGGTTCAATGTTGCATTCGTGCACGCGTTGACAGGATTGCTGTTGTAGGTGTTGGGTCAACTGTATTACAGCTGTGCTGATTTCCTTCTGGGATTTCTGCAGTTCCTGCAAGATAGATGTTAGGGCTTGCATAGCTGCTGCCTGATCTGCAGATGACATCATGCACGAACGCACCCCCTCAAGGCTGGCTGCCATATTTTGCATCCCCACCCGCACTTCCTTGGCCAGCTCATTGGATTGCCCTGATAGTCGTATCAGTGTCCTATATCGTACTCTGACTGTGCAGGTGTATTTCAGTGAACAGTTACATGTGTCCCCTCCTCAATGCTGTTGTCTGAGCAGTATGACATTTGTGATGTTGCCTTGTTACCCAGGCACAGGATGGACCCTGACATATGCAGCATGGGTGTGTCCTTAGTGCTGTGTAGCTCCTATTGTTGTTTACTTTGGCTGATGTTTGTGACAACTATGGGCATTGACATTTGAGAGTACTGGGGCCTTTGTCTTGTTTCAGGAGATGGTTGCAGATGTCATCCTCACCCCCTAATTTAGGTATGTATGTTCCATGGGGAGGTTACTGCCATTGGCTACTTGAGCTGCACACAGATCAGAGGTGGTAGTGGCAACTGTTGTTGCAGTTACATTGCAGTTGTCCGTTTGGCTAGAGGATTGCTAATAGGACCCTAGTTAATGTAGGAGGTATGTTGGCTGACGAGTGCCAGGATGTCAGTTTGACATAGTGGCCTTTCCTCCTGTCGTGGCTTTCCCTTAGCTCCATCATTGGCATTACAGCATGCCCCCATGGGACTGTTGTTGGTGTTGTGTAATAGTGTGCCCAAGGTCTTCTCAGAACGGGCCATGCCCCCCTGCCGTGCCCCTTTACCCATGCCCCCCTGCCGTGCCCCTTTACCCATGCCACTCCATGTATATGAGGACTTACATGCAATGTGTAGTAGGTATTTCCCCCCCCGGTTGCAGTTGACATTAGTGCATTTCAATTCCCCATGCAACTTACCCTGCATGTGCGTTGTCTCCTGGTAGTCTGCGCTGTCCTGTCCTTGAATCCCTGTGATGATATCCTCAGGGATGACGGCTGCGACCATCTCCTCCATGTGGTCCAGGGCCTCCTGGTGTGCTGGACTCCCCCCTCCAGTCTGCAGTGCTGCCTTCCTGTTCCTTGCCATCTTTTCCTTGGTCCTGCGTTTGCAGTCATGCCAGCGTTTCTTGCACTGGATGACTGTTCTGCGTACTTCAGCCACACTGTTAATCTTGTCGAAAATTTGTTGGCATATAGCCTCTCTCCTACTGATTGGCAACTTTGAGGTGACAAACAGTTGGTGCTGGTGTTCCGTTACCTCTTTAACCAGGATTTCCTGCTCCTCTGCACTGAAGCGACACTTTCTTTTCTTCTTAAAAGTGTCCTGGTTCTTGTGTGGGTCCTCCTGGCTGGTTCCTGGTCTGCTGTCATCTTCCTGGGGTCTGTAGTGGCATCTAGGATCCATTTTGGCTCTCCTCTGGTGAACTGGCAGTGTTCGTTTTTTTTTTACGCTATTGCATAAAAAAACTGCGCATATCCGGTTTGCGGTTTCGTAAATCGACCCACAGGCATTTCCGGCGCGTTAACGTCGTTTTCCTTTACGACGTGACGCCGCAGTGTGCGTTTAAAAATAATGACTCCCACCTGTTGTTTGCGCCGCCGTGCGTCAAAGTATAAATATGACGCCCGCACAGCGCACCAAAATGGCGTTAGCCGGCGGTAATATTTTTGATGCAAAACTGCGCCGGCGCAGTTTTGCGTCACAAAGTATAAATATGTGCCCAAGGGCCAGATTACGGCTTTGGCGTCAGACCACAAGTCCGCCATGGTGGTGTCCCAAGAAGACCATTGTGCCGGTGGCATCCTGCCTGCCAAATTACAATGTATGACCGCGTCAACATCTTCCTATTCGTCAATGAGGTGGGTACTCCATTACCATCATGTCTATGGCGAACTACTGAGTCTTTTAGAAAAACACAGTTGACATGGTGATCCCCTTGCAGCAGTTAGCTGACAGTTAGCTGACGGCTGTCAGTTGTCGGGGTAGGCTCTCAGCAAAGTGCCAGAAAGTGTTCATTAAATGGATTAAAAAATAACATAGCTTACATCCACTGGCTAAGTTGACACACCTGGCCAAGTTGACACACCTGCAAATGACACTGTAAGACAAACCCCATCCCAGACCATGATCCTTTGCCTCTCCACTGCAGCAGAGCAGGAAAGAGACCACACATCATTTGTTTTAATTTTTGTGACATAAGGCAGTCCTTTCACCCTTCCCATTTAACACCTTTCACACACTTCTTCTCATTTTTCCCCAATATCATGTGGCTTGTTTAGTTAGTCACTGTCACCCGCTTTAATTTACAGTCATGCCATGCTCCAAAAATGCACGCTTTTCTGAAGATGAGTTAAGAGTCATAGTGGATGTAATCATAAGAGTAGAGCCACAATTGTTTGGAGCCCAAGTCCAACATACTCCTCTCAGAAGGAAAATGGAAACATGGCAAAGGATAGTTGACAGAGTTAGTGATGTAGACACCACCTTGTACACAAAGGAGGCTATTAGGAGGAGGTGGAGCGACCTGAGGGGGAAGATGCATTCCCTGGCCTCCATTCAACACACAGGGTCCCAAAAGACTGGTAGTTGTCCTCTCAGCACCCCACTACATTTCTTTAGAAGAAGGTTGTGGCTTTCCTGCATCCTGAGGGCTTCACAGGAATAGCCGTGGGAGCAGAGTCTGGTAAGTTACAGCACAAAAACTCTCACAAAACTTCAATGTCCTATATGCTCGCATTGCAGCTTTTGCCATTGTGCTGTTCATCTACTTTCCAAACATACAGGACCCAAAGTATCAGATACATAAGATTACCTATATGTATTGTCGTACATAACATCACATTGTCAATCTCCATTACATGCCATATATTGGAATGGGGTCCGTATTTTTTTTAATATTAAAAGATCATCCCAGGACCCATGGTATGTGTCAACATGTAAATATATGGTCCAACCCAACTGAAGTGTGGCAACAGGTCTGCAAGACTAAAAATTTGTCAAGTGTTGGAAAGTAGAGAGAGTGACATGACTACAACTACCATGAGGCCCTCTTTCTGTAACTCAAAACAACAGGCCATTGTGCTTTTGCCCAAATACACTTGTTTACCATGTCACAACCGATGTTCACTCATCATGGAGTTTATCATTTGTTTAGTGTAGAGAGTTAGAAAATGACATGACTACAACTACCATGAGGCCCTGTTTTTGTAACTGAAAACAAGAGGCCATTGTATACTTGCCCAACTACACTTGTTTGCCATGTCACAACTGATGTTCACTCATCATGGACTGAGCAATCAACATATTATGCCTAACTCAGAGACATGTCTGCCTACATATTATGATGTTGTCCTGTTATCCCAAAATGAAACTATTGATGCCATGGTTGACACCTTACCAACTGTGTACATTTGAAAGGCATTAAGCTGCTTCAGCCGACTGGAAGTGACAGGTAACCAATTGACTTTCCACTGCTCACATGATGTCTACTGATAAATATACAACCAAGTTGTGTGTGTGCCTGTATCTTATACAACTAGGACTTGGAATGGTCAAAGTACACATGTTACATCTCCACTGTTTTGGCTTAACTGTTTGTTAGATGTGATGTTCATTTCTTCATCTAAAATGCAACTTTTCAGCACATTTATTGAGCTGCTCAATTCTAATAGTTTTTGCAATCTCCACAAATGTCTTGTGAACAATTTCAATACCATGGCAATATATCACAATTGGAAACCCTACGTATTAACATTTTCCAAGGTCCCTACTTACTGTGACACAATTTTTTTTAATTTTGATGTAGATTCCACACTTCACCCAATAGCAGACATTGTCCACCGAACAGACTCTCAACCCACCCCTGGATGAAGCCCTGAGGGATGACAACGCTCCTGGATATGTGGATGATGGACATGGCACATTTGGTCAGCGAGCACCAATGAGTCTCACTATGCCCACACCAACACCTCCTACCCCATGTGCTACAACATCTCAGCCAACAACATACCCCACAACCTGTTTACCTAGCACAGTTAGTACAATCCTGGGCTCCTCAGACCTGGATCCTGAAGGGCAACTCACCAGTCTTGACACAGATGGACCGGTTCCCAGTTGGAGATTGCACCTTGGGCCAAAGGCAAAGGCTCGTGGGGGTAGCGTCCCTGGTAAGGATGCTGTGAGCCAGCAGAGTGAGGCTACTGGGGTGACTTGTGGCGAGAACACCATCAGCCAAGTCTTGGAGGTCTATCAAGAGTCCCAAGGCATGACAGGACAGATAGCTACTGAACTCCGGGAAGTTAAGCAGCTGAAGAGGAACAGGTACCAACAGATGAAGGCCCATAATTCCAAAATGGATGCTTGAAAGTGGATTAATGATAAGGGCAGGTAAGTACCTACACTTCGCAATAGGCCGCTACCCCCCACTAGGTTCAGTTAGGTCTCAATAAATTAACCCCAGCTTGACCCTTGGTAGCTTGGTAATGAGGGACAAGGCTTAACTTAGGAAACACAGGGGCTCATTGTGAACACGGCAGGATTCCCCGCCATGTTCATGCTGGCGGTCTAAACATAGACTGGCAGCCCCTTTGAGATCCTGCCAGTGTTTTCGCTCGCCAGCCCAGAGGAATGCTGGGCCAGGACATGGAGCCGCCGTCAATGCCGTAGTGCGGTGGGTGCAGCAGCACCCGTCGTGCAAACCACTGCCTGTAAATCGTGCAGTGATCTGCGTGATAGGGCTGTGCATGAGGGCCCCTGCACTGCCCATGCCAATTGCATGGGCAGTGCAGGGCCCCCCAGGGCGGCCCCAGAGAACCCCTTCCGCCAGCCTTTTCCTGCCAGGCTAAGGTCCTTTAGGAGTCCACAGCTCACCCCAAGGTTCCAGAAGCTCTGAGTTGCTCTTTTAGGGTATGGACTCCACCTCCCAGAATGCGCCTGGCTCAAACTCCAAAATGGCCACTGTACAGTCGTCAGCTGGTCAGTTTCTTCAGGATTTGATGCAGGGAACTCTGATTATCTATTTTTCACCTGCAGCAAACAGGGAGTTCCTTCTTGAACCAGTTGAAGCCAGGCAAAGTCCTTCTTGTGGTGAAGCCCAAGTGTGCAACCAGTCAGTCCTTCAGAGTGTCCAGGTGCAGGTCAGGGGTCCAGCAGGGCAGTCCTTCTTCTTCTGATGTTATTCTTTGTAGGGATCTGAGGTGTGGGTGCAACTCTGCCATATTTATCCTTGCTCTTGGGTGAAAAACAGGGAGGTCCTGGGTATCCAATCACAGACAGGTTCCTTCCCCCTGTGATGACCACTTCCTGGGAAGTGTGGCAAAATTCAATCCCAGGAGGCAACATTCTTAAAAAATCCAACATGGCTGAAAGTGATTTTTGGAGGTTAGATCTGGTTGAACACACCCCTCTCCTGCCCTCTCCTAATGTAATCAAGAGGGCACCTAATTGTCTGGGGTTGCAGGATTTGAGGGAGGTGCTGGGTTGCTCCAAATGCCCTTTCCTGCCTTTGAAGACTAGTTTGACAGCCCTCCCCTCTTCCTGTTTCCCCATCTGCTGAGGCAGATCTCCTCCCCCAGGCACATTCTTTTGCGTTCATCCCAGGCCACTTCACACCCCATCAGGCCAGCCAGTCAGAGAAGGGCACTACAAAGCTGAAATTGGCATCTTTCTGGTAGAGTTTTGGAACTCTTTACCTGAATTAGTTATATTAAATCCAACAACTGTAAGTGGTGTTATTTTTCATAACAATTAATTTAATACCAAACTCAAGGTATCTGACACTTAAGGGGACTTTGTTAGTTAAAATAAAGTCTTCACATTTTACCCTATAGAGGTCATTCATTACTGTTAGACCTAACAGCCTTAGGGTGGCCACACCTAAATTTGTGCCTGCCTCCCTCCACTTTTTGGATACTGTTTTTGCTGGTTTTAAGACTCTGCTCACTTTACGCACTTTACCACTGCTAACCAGTGCTAAAGTGAATATGCTCTCTCCCTTTAAACATGGTGACATTGGATCATACCCAATTGGATTATTTAATTTACCTATAAGTCTCTAGTAATGTGCACTATCTGTGCCCAGGGCCTGTGGATTAAATGCTACTAGTGGGCTTGCAACACTGATTGTGCCACCCACTTAAGTAGCCCCTAGCCATGTCTCAGGCCTGCCTCTGCAATGGCTGTGTGTGCGGTTTCACTGCCAATTCGACTTGGCATTTAAAAGTACTTGCCAAGCCTTAAACCCCCCTTTTTCTACATATAAGTCACCCCTAAGGTAGGCCGTAGGTAGCCCATCGGGCAGGGTGCTATGTAGGTAAAAGGCATGTGCCTTCCAATCCACATTTGTCTAGGTTTAGTTGAAAACTCCCATGTGCATTCATTCATACAACCCCAAACACAGGATGCTCAGTCACACTTGCACACATCTGCATCATGAATTAGTCGTCCTAGGCTGGGAGGGTGGAGGGCCTGACACTTACATGTCAAAGGACAGTAGCCTGCCCTCACACAAAGGACTGCCACACCCCCTAGTGGGTCCCTGGCAGAGAGGATGGAACTGAAAGGGGACCTTGTGCACTTCTAAGCCACTCTTTGAAGTCTCCCCCAATTCAAAGGCACATTTGGGAATTTAAGCAGGGCCTCTGCCTCTACCAACTCAGACACTTCTGAGGTAGACATTCTACCTTACAGACACTTCCTGGAGAAGAGAACCTGAACTCCTGCGGTGCTGGACTCCCACCTCCAGTCTGCAGTGCTGCCTTTCTGTTCCAGGCCATCTTTTCCTTAGTTCTGCACTTGCAGTATTCCAGCGTTTCTTGCACTCGATGGCTGTTCTCCATACTTCTGCCACACTGTTGATCTTGTCAACAATTTGTTGCCTTATTGTCTCTCTCCTGCTAATTGGCAACTTTGAGGTGACAAACAGTTGGTGCTGGTGTTCCGTCACCTCTTTCAACAGAATTTCCTGCTTCTCTGCACTGAAGCGACACTTTCTCTTCTTCTTCTCCCTGTCCTGGGTCTTGTGTGGGTCCTCCTGGCTGGTTCCTGGTCTGTTGTCATCTTCCTGGGGCCTGTGCAAGCATCTGGGATCCATTTTTCCTCTCCTTAGCACATTCTGCTGTTTTTGCACCACTTTTTGATGCAATTACGTCAAAAAACTTCGCGTTTCCAGGTTGCAACGTCCTAAGCCGTCTCACAGTCATTTTCACCGCATTACCGTTGTTTTTCTTTATGACGTGATGCATTGGTTTGAGTAAAACAAATTACTCACACCTATGGTTTGCGCCGCCGTGCGTCAAAGTATAAATCTAACGCCCGAACGGCGCAAAGAAATGGCGTTAGCCGGCGGTAATATTTTTGATGCAAAACTGCGTCAGCGTAGTTTTGCGCCAAAAAGTATAAATATAGCCCTGCATGTGTAAAACTCACATGCTGAAAGTACAAGGATATACACACACATTTGTAGTCATCTTCTGACTAGCCAAAACCCTGATCATGGCCTACACTGAGTAAGCCAGCCCACTAACATCATGTAGCCCAGGGCCAATCACCAATTACTCTGATGTAAGCCACTATGAGACATCTTTACATCCAGGCACATTGACATGACGCATATGGTCCAAATAGACTAATATCATAGTAGAGACTGCACCCTAATAATTTGGTGACATTCAAAGGGCTGGCATGGGTGTCATTGGAAACCTTCCTCTCTGTGGAGTTGTGGACATGTGGACTACCTAATGGAATCTCATGCTACATCTTAGTGAGTTTATGTACTATGTACTGGTATCACAGGACACATGTTTTACTATATGTGGCACTCTTAAAGAGACAACATTCAATGTTTTAAGGTATGCTTGGCTTGTTTTTTTTTAATGTAACAAAGCTATGATTCACATGTTATGATCTCTCTATAATTAACAAGCCATCTGCACTGTATTTTTGTCATTTCTTCAATAGGCCAGTACAGTGCAAACATGACTCATGGAAAAGTGACAACAGACCTGTGGAAGTAAGGGGCCTGTCATTAGTAAACGTCGCACATTGACAATGTGGGCAACAGAAAGATGTACCAGGTCAGGGGCTAACCTCAGTCACCATTCCAAATAGAGTTATTGTTAAAGCATTCAGTCCTACTACTGGTGCAGAGGACTCATTTTGGTAACACGCAAGGAGCTGCAGGTCTACAGGGAGTTTTCCTTGTGCATCAATTGCATTGCCACAGTAATTCTGCTCCAGTCTGGGCTATGGTCCATAATGGGAAAAACCTTTGGCAGACCTTGTTCTCTGCAGTCTGACCATACTGAGCCAACATGAACCTCACATTTCCATCACTTCAATGCATAACAATATATCTTGTGGCCATCCTATATGTGACCTGGAGGTTGTGTGGCACTCTGAAGGAATCAGTGAGGTTTAGCTACCTCTCAGATAACGGTTTGACCATTCCTGATCTGGGCTGAGTGATATGTGGGACTGTACATATTGGTAACAAGCTTCTCAACTGCTTCTAACAGTATACATACACATGCTGTCCTTCTCATACATTTATTTTGCCTTTTACCATCATCTGCTCATCAAATAAATCAGCAATACCCTGAAAAGCTTTCTTGCATTGATATGTGAATGCAACAGAAGAAGGATCAAGGGCTTATCACACATCACACAACACAATGGTCATTTGAAACACATGTACAGGTTTCCATAATCCATAATATGTACATCCTATTTAAGGACCACAATATGTAACTACAGTCATCCAATCTTGGTCTCTGAGGCACAATGTAGCCTGTGGGAAAGGAAAGGATGTATTGATCAGAGTCAAATATGTATATGAGTTAGGTACCTGTTCCTCTGGTGAACCAATGAGGTGGCTATATAGGGAAGGCTCTCTTAAAAAAAATTCTACAGCTCCTCTGGAGAGAAGGTAGGAGCCCTTTGACCTGAATGGTCTATCATGATTGAGACGGTGGTGGCAGACAGCAACTAAAATGGTGTAGATGTTGATTGCAGCACTGTAACGAGGCAAGTGAGTTATTTTTCAAACCACGGTGTACATACACGGTTATCAGCATAGATGGGCACCACCATTGGCCTGCCACCATCACTGTCAACATCATTAGCCTCTGACTCCATCCACTGTGGATGAATCCTTACACTGTGCGGGCGAGTTCCGGGTACAGCAGCTTCCAAATGTCCAATACAGGAAGTCACGCACTGCCATTTTAGTGGTTGAAACAACAGTATTGGTGACTGGCAAATGCTTCTCCACCACCACAAATGTGTTATAACATGTAAACATATGCAATGCTCCATTGGTGCGCAATTTGATCAGCACAATCATCAGAGTAGTGTGTTACTGATTATAAACATAAATGCTATACAACCGTGGTACACTGTACACCACTGATATCATTTATTTTGGGTGAGCAAAACACACTTTCAATCTGCACATGAGGACCATATAGGTTTATAATGTGCACATATATGTTGTAGACACTTATGTAGACAACAGTGGGGACTGTTGCTGGATCTTGGATAGTAGACAATTGTAATGTGTAATGTATGTTATGGTTTTCAGCCACTAATGTTTTGTCACATTACGTTTGTCTTACTCATCACATGTTGCCCTGGACACTGTGACTAATACTCCTATTCATTTGATTCCACACATAGGTACCCCAGGAGAGAAAGGAGACAGCAAACTCCAGTTTACCATCCATTTCCAGATGTTCAAACCATGGTAGAAAGGGATGTAATTAAGAGGTTTTGTCTGAATGGGCAAACTAGCGAAGATTTATGTTGTCAGTTAGAGCCAGATCTCATGCCTCAAAACACTATTCCAACATGTATACCACCCATTGTGAGACTTATGGCAGTATTACACTTTCTGGTCACAGGATCCTTTAAGTATACAGCAGCTATATCTGGTGATATCTCACAGCCTATGTTCAGATGTTTTAAAAGACATGCTATCAGCAACGATCAAACACATTAACAGCTATATCAAGTTCCCCAGAAATGCAGATTTAGCCAATGCGACAGTTGACTTCTATGGATTTGGTCACCTCCCACAAGTGGTGGGAGTGGTTGATGGCACTTTAATTTGTATTAGTGCCACCACATGCCAGTGAACAAGTCTATTGAAACAGGAAGCACTTCCATTTTGTCAATGTGCAAGTCATCTGCTTGCCACATTTTTACATTTTAAACATCTGTGCACAGTTTCCAGGTTCAGCCTATGATACTTTTGTAATATGGAACAGCACGTACACAAGCTGATGTCACAACTGCTACCGGAGAGACCCTGGCTGCTGGTAAGTAACATCTGTCCTAACTTTGAGTGTGCAATGTCAGGTGCCATAATCAGGATTGTAGCACTTATGTCTCATTACAAAACCAGAGACTCAGCATATCCTAGCCGTCCTTGGGTGTTAACATCACTGAGGAATCCAACTACACCAGGGGAAGTCCGCTTCAATGAAGTCCATGAAAGAACACAATAGCCAGTTGAACAGGCTTTTAGGCTCCTAAAGGCCAGATTTCTCCCTCTGGACAAGACTCAGGGATCCCTTCTCTACTCTCCCAGGAATGTGTGTTCCAATGGTACCATTGCATCAGTTTGTAAAACCTTGTGCCACTTTATACCTGGGCCAGGTATAATGTATTCAAGGTAGGTGTTACCCTACAAAAAGGACTGCAGCAATGGTGCAGTGAAATCTACAAGATTTCACTGCACCATTCTGCGCAGCCACAGCATAATTCTTTTAATGCATGCTCAGAGCAGGCATTAAAATGACGCTGTGCAGTTTTCAATGGGCTTAGTGCAGCAATGCTATGGTTTAGCACCACAATTGCATCAGAATTTCTGACTCAGCTGTGGACACTGTACGCCATGAAGTACAACTATAAATACAGTGCTCCTATGGCTTCTTAGGGGGGCCACAGGGCAATGCAAAAAAACCTGGTGCTTTGATTGTGATCTATCAGTTTCCTGTAAAATACGACCTTTATTTTGTATTTGTTTAGGTAACTTCGCCATTGGCATTTTTATTGGGACATTTCAGAGATGTGACATTGGCAAGTATTTAATGCTTTTGGGGACATACAAAGTGAACATGGACGGTTCCTGGGAAGGTATGTCACAGACTTTGTGTGTACAAGACCTGTGCCTAGACAGCTTGCACAGTGATAGGATGGAAGTTAAAGATACTCCAATGGACTTTTTCCTTGTCGTCTAGTGGCCATTATGCATTATGTGTGTCATCATGTGGTCAGAAAATATGTAGTTGTAGGTCGAATACATGTTAGTTTCCTTTCACATTGGCTAAATAGTCTTTTTGTAAGGACTGTATGTAGCTGTTGTTATGTTACATCATTGTAGGCCAAAGTGCCTGCGGCATATCACTGACATTTGTTTGTGCCAATCCACCAGATGCAGAGGCACTGAATTGTAATGACCCTGAGATCAGGAACTGTTGTAGTGCCATCTCTCTGAATCTTGCATTATATGTTGTTGGATACATTTTGTGAGGTAGGCGATAGGCTCAACTGATGACATTTGCCAAAATATTTTTTCTATTCTAAGGGTCATTGTCTGATATATCCCTTCCTTCCATGTTCTGGAGGGCTGTATCTGTAAATTTGATCACTTACACAGTATGATTCAATCATGCATGATTTTCTAAGTTTCTAATCTTAGCTTATGATTTGAACAATATAATAACGATCTTATTAGACTAGAAACTTGTATGTATGTGTTGGTCTGGCATGGTTGTGACCCTGAGCTAAACACTGTGTACATGCAACATATCCATGCTTACACAAGTAGCTTGTTTTATAATTATATAGTTCATGTGATTTTACATATCGACATTGCTAAATGTGAAGTTACTACTGCAGACAATGATTCTGTGAATTTATTAAAGTGGCAAAGGTGAAGACATACTTGGTGCAAAACCAAACATAATTGAAAAGTGAAGTAGTCAATCATGGTGAATAAAATCATGGATATATATGCACAATCATCTGAATTCCAATGTCCAGATTACTCCTCCCATTAGAAATTGAATAGTGTCCAGAATTAGTCCACAGAGAGAATCTGTGACACTCAAAGGAGGACATCAAGGTTGAAGTTTCTTTCTGGCAGTGGTGGGTGTCTTGCCATCCACACCTCCTGAATATTTGCATGGACATCCTCACTTGTGAGGGCAGGAGGGGTTCAGGTGCTGCAGAGGCAGAGGTGTTTGATGGTGTTACTTCCTCTGGTCACCCCCACACCTTTTGGACAGATACTGGTGGTTACTGACTCTTGGCTGTACCCTGAGTACTGCTTACCAGTCCCAGGGCCAGTGCTCTGTTTAAATTGGATATGCAAATTAGGCGAATTAAAATTGGTAGTTTCAACCTACCTACAAGTCCCTATAATATGGTAGGGCATGTAGGTCCAGGTAGCACAGCAAAGGAAGAGCATCCATAGGTACTGCTGAGGTGCCCAGTATATTTTTAAAGTTATATGCAAATTAGACATTGGTATGAACTTAAGCTACCTTATTTTTACATATACGTCACCTCTAAGGTCTGCCCTATGTGCCCCTAGGGTTGGGTGCCAGGTAAGTATAAACAGGGACTTAATACACATTTTTATAAGCCCTGGTGAGGTAAAATAGACAAATCTGTTTTTCCCACACTGTAGTTGTTATAAATGGGGTTTTTGGTTGGCAGTTAGGTTACCCCTGTCCAAGCAAAGACCTCACTCTAGTCAGGGTAAGTCACACATAATCCAAATTTTCCTGTGCCCACCCTCTGGTAGCTTGGCACTGAGCAGTCAGGCTTAACTTAGAAGGCAATGTATAAAGTATTTGTGCAATAAATCATGCAATAACACAGTAGAACTTCACAAAATACACCACACAGTGTCTAGAAAAAAAGATACATTTATCTGGTAAATGATTAAGAGATTAAGATGCAATTAGTATATGTTGAAATATCACTGTAAAAATGATATAAAGTGTCTTTAGTCTCTTAAAAGCAATAAATGTCTCTTGCAAGCACAAAGTACCTGATTTGCATTCAAAATCTCTGCAAGGAACCACAGAGGAGGAGATGCGTTAAAAACAGAGAAGTGTGCGTCGATTTCTCGGGCCACACACAGCGCTGCGTCCTTTATTTTTCACGCAGGGAAGGCGTTGCATCGATTTCTGGCGCTCAGTCTTGGATCCTTTTCGGGTTGAGGGGTTTTTAGACACCCTGGGGACGATGTGTGGATTTCTGGCGCTGACAGGACGAAGTCACAGAGGCTGCATCGATCTGGTGGGCATTGTGTGGAAATTTCTACTGCATGGCAGGCTCTGCATCGATTCCTCTCTGGAAGCTGGGCTGCATCATTCCGGCTCGGATGTGCATCGATCCAGTGGGGTCTGCATCAAATTTCCAGTTGCTGCACTAGCGCTGCGTCAATCTTCTCATTGCAAAGTGGGGCTGCGTCATTCCAGTTCGGCGTGCGGTGAACTTTTCACCGCAATGAGGCTGTGCATCATTTCGGGCAGGCTGTCCGTCGATTTTCGCCACATAAGGAGTCCTTCTTGTGGAGGTGAATTCTTTTTGGTCCTGAGACTTCAGGCAACAGGAGGCAAGCTCTATCCGAGCCGTTGGAGAGCACTTCTCAGCACAGCCAGAGAGCAGCAAGGCAGCAGGGAAACAGCAAGGCAGCAGTCCTTCAGAGAAAGCAGTCAGGGGAGTCCTTTGGGCATCCAGGCAGTTCTGGTTCCAGGCAGGTGGTTGGTGTAGTGTGGTACTGTGCCTCAGATTTCCTCTGAATGTACCATGCCCACGTACCATGCCCCTTTACCCATGCCACTCTCTGAATATCATGACTTACATGCATTGTGTAGTAGGTATGTCCTCGCCTGCTTACAGTTAACATTTGTGCTTTTTAATTCCCCATGTTACTTACCCTGCATGTGTGTTGCCTCCTGGTAGTCTGCGCTGTCCTGTCCTTGAATCCCTGTGACGATCTCCTCAGGGATGATGGCTGCCACCATCTCCTCCATGTGGTCCAGGGCCTCCTGCGGTGCTGGACTCCCACCTCCAGTCTGCAGTGCTGCCTTCCTGTTCCTGGCCATCTTTTCCTTAGTTCTGGTTGCATGGGGGTATGCTGCCATGCCAAGGATGTTGGAAAGGTAAAGCCAGGCCAGGAGGGTAGGGTACAACTTTAAACTGGCCTGCTGTCACATGTCAGCCAGTATTCTCCCTACATGAACTAGGGCCCAATTAACAATCTCAGGCCATATCTGCAAGTGGAATTTAACATTGACAACAGTTGCCACTACCACCTCTGCTGTGTGTGCAGGTCAAGTAGCTAATGGCAGTAACTTCCCCATGGATCAAACACACGGAAATTAGAGGGTTCATGATGACAACGTTATCAATCCCCTGTAATCAATACAAATGTTCCAATCCTGTCAAATGTGATTGTCCATAGTTGCTACAAACATCAGCCATTGCCAAAAACATTATGAGGCACACAGCACTAATGTCATACCCATGCTGCATATGTCAGGGTCCACCCTATGCCTGGGTCACAATAGCTCCAATGACACCATGCACCATCCCAAATGTCATACTGCTCAGGCAACAGCATTGAGGGGGAAGACATATGTAACTGGCTAGTGAAATACACCTGCACAGTTAGAGGAGTAACTAGAACATTGCTAGGACCATCAGTGCAACCCAATGTAGCACACATTTCCCAACATCAGCAGTACACACTACCAATGCTGACACCCATATCGTGCCATGCCAATGCAATACATAGTATATGCTACGTCTCAGCAACATATAGGTGGATGTGAAATATCTGAGACTGCGTCAGTTCCAGATTGTTAAGTGTGGTGCAAGTGCCATCAGAACACCCACAGCCAATGAAAGGCCTCACCATGAGAATGGAAGTAGACGGAGGATTGAGTAGGACAAGAAGGTGGCACTTCACAAATAGGCCATAACCAACACCTAGAGGATGTGATTCTGACAAGTCCCCAAACTTACCACAATACATGTGACATGCAGGTAGGGCATAGGCCTGGGAAAATTCTAATATGAAAGACAGGAACAATGAACAGGAACCAAGATCACAATGTACAACTAATAGGAAGGCAGGCACATCACATTACAAATCCCTCAACACAGACACACTAATTGTACCATATCTCATTGCAGAGGACAATGGCTCTCCTGCAGATATGCCTGTCCTGGACTACCCTGATGCAGACATCAGCCAGCAGACCCTCCAAGATGTCTTTGGAACCCTCCAAACCCCACCTTCAGTCACAAGGAGGAGCACAGCCATCACAGAGGACCCACCCACCGCCCCAGTTGTATGACCTGCCAGTTCTAACACAGCTGAGGACTCTGATGACACTGGCACCAGCTTTGAGAGAACTGTAGTTGGAGTACAGCGTGAGCTGGCCAAGGAGGTGCGGGTGGAGATGGAAAATATGGCAGCCAGCTTTGAGGGGGTGCGTTTGTGCATGATGCCAACTGCAGAACAGGCAGCAGCCATGCAAGGGAGAACATCAATCTTGCAGGAACTTGAAGGAAGGTTGAATTTAATCAGCACAGCTGTAAGAGAGTTGACACAACGCCTACAACAACAATCCTGTCAACGAGTGCACAAATGCAATATTGAACCCCTCAGGGCTGACCTGGCTGCCTACCACAGTGATGTGGCTGCTATACTTAAGAACCAGCAGCTCCTCCTTGCTGCAGTACTGGCCTTAATAGCCCCACAGTTGGCCGCTACCGGAATGTCTGACTCCACGTCTTCAAACACTGAGGTGTGTGTTGCCCCTTCACAACCACCACCACAAAGGGCAGAGGAGGTGACACACACATCAGAAGATGAAGACATGGAACAGATCACCTTCACACGTAAGAGTACCTGGTAGCACTAGTCCCTGCCACATGGCCACCTATTACCAAGGTCTTGTGCTTTGTAACTTGTCAGTCTTGCAACAACTGTACTTTAGCAATGTTCTTCAGCCCACTGTTTATCTTGTCATCCTGCCCCGTGATTGTCTCTCACTAACTCATTGGCAAATCCCGCCCCTCTGCACTTTCTCTGACACCTCACCCCAGCATGTCCTTTTGCACTTGTGTAGGATCACAATGGAAGCTGTCACACTAATGGACTCACAATCATGGACAATGTACATATAGCACTACAGCACTTTAAAATAAATAGCACTTACACAACAACTTTGTCTCTGTGTAATGTGACACATCGACCGTGATGGAGATCAGTGATGTTTACCTCAGGTCAGTGATTATATATTGTTAATACACCTGACCTGAAAGAATGTTGGCTGGTAACAATGCACAGTGGTCTGGATTGTACCATCATCTGCCCTTCCTGAGGGTTAATTCTGAGGAAAATAGAAACTATACACCATAATGTTGTGTTGGACAGAATAACGCTTCCTCAAGGGATGTCTAAGCCAAAAATTATTGCCTTCAACTTTTTCTTCAAGTCAAAACTTACGTGTGTGACATTTGACCCAAATTTTACCTAACACACACCATACTGCATGAACGGATGTGTATGAGTGTACGTAGAAATATGTAACCGGGCTGAACATTGTAACAAATGATAGGTGTGAGTTATGTATACCATACTACAAGAGAACATACTACCACTCAACTTATAAGGATTGCTTTGGACATCAGGCTGCAGGCAGACTTAACACAGTGTCCTCAATACCAATTCTGGTAGCAAAGTATGTGAGATTGAAAACACACATCAAAAATTAACAACACTTTGGGTGCAATGGATGGCAGAATCTTAGCAAAGTAGTTTTGGTGTAGCTGCCAATGTAACAGCTCAATTGTGATTTGTTTACAGGATGGGACACCAAAAGGTAATACTAAAGAGACACTGTTGACCCATGCCAAGGCCCTGATCCCCAAGCATGTGACACATACTGTAAAGGGTTACATAAATATTTATGAAACAGTAAAAACAGAAGCTAAAACCAGGGTAAAGACCTTACCTAACCTAACCTATCCTAACTACACATTACCCACAATGGGTCCTAACTAACCTAAGCTAAACTTACTTATCACATTTAACGAAACTATGTAAAACATCAACCCCGCACCCCCCTTATAAGAGGGGACACATGGAGGACAACATATACTAACCTAAACACATACTATTTTATAGTAAGCAAATATATATGTTTTTGTATTTTTATATTATATATATATATTTTTTTAAAACACCAAAACCCCTACATCATCCACCACCCACCCACCCACACACATAATAAAAAACAGTTATTAAAAGTATCATACCCCCACCCCCCACCCACTACTAATAACTAAACTAACAGCCTATTCTAACCTAACACTAAGCCCCCTAAACCCACTAATGAAAAGAACCAGGAAAGAGGAGGGATGGGAGGGAGTCACGGCTGGGGGTAAAATGTTTACATGTTCGCCCTCTACCGGGTCTTTTTTATGGCACACACCCTTCTATTCACTTGTGCCACCTCCTGCTGCAGCCTGGTCATTTTCGTCAACATACCGTCCAGGTTCCGTTGCATCCGCTGAAAATCTGCTGGGTCAATGACTGCAGCAGTGGTGGTCTGGGTACCAGTTGAAAAAGTATGTCCACTTGTCAGTGCCATGTCTGTAGGAGGAGGCGCAGGTGGTGCTGTGACAGTTCCTGGAGCAGTAGAGGTTGAAGGTCCAGCAAAGGTGCCTTCTAAGGTTGGTGGTGGTGGTGGCTGTGGTGGACACCAAAGGGCCCCCTTGGGCAACTGCCGTCCACACTCCGGAGGCTCTTTCATGGCGATAACGTCTTGCCATGTTGCGGAACCCAGACTCCAAATCCAGAATGTGGCGGTAACACATCGCCCTGCGCTGAAACTCTTGAATCTGGATGGGATTCATATTGGCAGCTGTTAAAACAAATATAAACCCAAACATTAGGTACTTCATTGTGTGATATGGCTCCAGAAGTAAATCAGACAATAGATCTAATGTACCAGAAACAGCCCATATCATCATACAGGTCACTGATTCTCCCTGAGGAAGTACATGCCAATGCAGCCTACACATGTCCTATCAAACAGCACAGCAATACTCTAAAGGATGGGTAACAACTTAAATGACCTATGCATCATTGTTCGGCCATTTGTCACGTAAACAAATGCTGCAAGTCCTCCACCAGTGACAGGCCAACTAATGACTATCTTCTGGATGACAATCAAGTGCCACAAGATCTGCGAGTTGTAAATGGAATTGCCAGGATAGAATGCAGTTGCAAATCATGAGTGGGTATCCTAGGTTTGGACAAGTGACTTACAGATTTACATGTCTGTGTACTAAACTTGGATCATCTGTCCTAGGTACACTTTTCACAACCCTACGCCTGTGCCAAAGTAGGGGGGTGGAAAAGCAACAAATACTTTAAAACATCAAGGACACCCAGGAAGCTTTGGACAGCTGTACATGGGTTTGGGCAGTCCACTACAGGTAAGGAGGATGTCCAAACCGGATACACACAAACCTTGGACAATCACATCCACACTTATGTTTGGAAATGCTGACAATTGTCAACATCATTTCCTACCAGTAACACATGGCTTACAACAAGCAGATAGATGCAAGCACATATCTGGCCATGAGCTGCATGCACACCTAGGCCATTGTACTCAAGTGCCTCATATACGTAACACAACATGTGGAGCTACATGCTGCTAGGAAGTCAAACATACAGTCAAACATGTTCATTAGTGAATAGGGAAGCGGAAGTCTGTGTGTAAGACTTTGGCATCCCTATTCTGAGAGAATCAGGGTCTGACTTGCTGACTAAATCACAAATATGGTCCTCTGCTACATTTTCGGAATTTATGTTTTATCCACAAAAGTCACCCTATTCACATGGACGTGCCTACAGGAATGCCCTACAATCCCAAATTATGACTATACGCTAATGATTGCCCAACTGAAAGATGGGAAAAAAATGATACTCCACTCAAAAAACATATCCAATCATTGACCAGCGTATCACACCTTGCTATGTGTCCAACTCACAGGAGTCAATCACACAACAGCAGCAAACACAACACAGAACAGAAATATCAACACTTACTGGAGATGTCTGGGTCCTCAAATCGAGGCACCTCTCCTATAGTGTAGGGGCAGGTCCACCTGTAAAGCACGGAAGGGAGAAATGTGCTCAATGTCTGTACAATATACAACACTTCCAAATACAAAAACTATGTGCAAGATGAAATCAGAAAGTCAAGCCTCTTAGGCATGATGATACTGCATCCGACATACCACTGCAAACATGTACAGACCCGGCCACTCTAGTGAGTGATACACACATATCTGCACACATGCAGTGGCCCTAACTATCATGTGGTGGCAAACATGCTCCATCATTTGTTTGCAGACTCATTCATGTAGTGTATTCCTCTCATCATGTGTATCCATGAGAGACATGCAAAGCCACTTTCCTGGAGGACTGCAATACCAGTCACCCAGCTATTGTGACTAAGACCAATGTAAAACACACAGGTACAATGTACAGAGGGCCAGGAATAGTTGTTACCCCTCAATTTGTAGCATGTGCTTCATTGTATGTGCCACAGCCATGTATCCGAAAAAATTGAGGGACACAATACTTCTTGAAAATATCTGGATTAAAAACATGTCTTTCCTGGTACACTCACAGACCATGCATAAAACATATGTTAGAGCCACATTTGCATCATCTATTGACGTGGAGGCAGCACTAATTTGCAGGTTCCTGTTGTGTTTTGTAAGTTAGTGCAGCTGTTGCGTGAACAAATGGCGGTAATGTGTCGAAATTATTGTATAACTCACGGCAACTGTATGTTTAACTTGCATTCAACATGTCCAAAAACATTGCCTGCAGCATATGAACAAATCTGCTACTGTCACTACAGAGCATTTAAATGTGCACATTACTCTGAATTGTACTCACCAACAGGGCCACCAATCACAATCCCCAGGTGGTCCAGCAGGTCTTGCTCCCTAGCAACCAGGTCAGCCTAATGGTGTTTCAGCTGGTGGTCGTTGTGCGGTGTGTTGTAGATTCTCTTGAGATGGTACAGGACCTTTGCCCACCAGAGCCTCCTTGCCTCTGTTTGATACCCCTGTATCACACGCCCACCTGATTCGATCATGAAAAGGTAGGAAGTGGCACACCAGCCAAATAAATCCCCCCAGCTCCTCCTCTCCCATCAGGCCAAGATGAGGCCTACCCAATATGCTTGCAAAAAAAAAAAAGGAATAAAGGGGTACAGAGGAGAATGAAGGGCCAGTATGAGAGAGAAATGATTTTTTTTTACAGAAAACAGCCCAACCATCACCAAACTAACATTACCCACAACAGACTCCCAACAGTACAAAGACCAATGTAACACCAGAAATGACAAAAAATACACTTACACAGGACACCAGAGACATTTAGGAAACACAAAAAGACAATTTAAAGACCGCACAGGAGAGAGACAAAATCACAAAATGCACAGAGATACAAGTCAAAACACAGCCACACGGTCAGGCAATATCACAGACTGCAAAGTGAAAGTACACCCACTGTTCCAATTCTGTAAACCGGATATCCTATTTCATCACTTCCTGCCTCAAATGCGGGATGTTTTTATTCTTATGCGTCAAAAGGTTATAACGCTTACAGTCTGTGTGTCATTCTTTTTTTATGCACATGCTTAGAAATTACCCCTCATCCATATTTTCTATATTTTCATATATAACAGGTGTGACAATACAGAGATAGGCTGATTGCACTTACATTGTGCATTCTGGTGTATGGGAACATGTGACAGATCATACTACTGCGGACCATGATCCTCTAGTTGTTGTACCGAATATGCAGTCTTCAGTGATGCAATAGATGGCAAAACGTGTGGAATACAAATAGGTATTACCCAGTTTGGGCATGTTTTGCATCAAGAGAGGATAGCAAGGCTACGCAAATCAATACAGTAACTCAATGCCTATGTGTCAATGTGTGTGAATTGGCTCTTACTAATGTAGTTGTCCCACTGTGTGAACAGCGCCAGATGCGTTTTCTCAAATTTGCTTGTATGCATGTGGAGTCATTGTGTCCAACCATCAGATGCTATTCAGTGTGGAAATGAGAAAGGAAATGTGTTTGTCATACACGTAGCAACAAATGCTGTTTGAACTTCCTAGGTTTTTTGGGACATAAGCATCACCAATGACAAACCATGAACAGGATAAATAGAAGAAGGTTGGTCATGGCAATGTTCCAAGACTAAGGCATCACAGGTCCTGGAATGTTGGATATAACTTCCTAGTCACTTGTTTGTATACTACCCATGAGTCAGGCATTGGATCATGCTATGTGGGTACAGTGTTTCTGACACCGAGTCCCAAATACAATACACAAATGTCATGTCACGCCACAGTTGGAGTCGTATAAATGAGCCATGTTTCTCCTGTGACAGTGGAGGACCAGCAGACCAAGCAGCATGTGTGCACATATTTCCAGTGGTTAATTGCACAAAGGTGTCCGGTTCAAGTGTGTGGGGCCATGTGTAGCCTGAGCCATTATTGGGGTCCATGTTGTCACAGTTACATGCAGGTCTAGTCATGAGTCTGTGGTGCCATTTCCTGCATTTACAAAGTATCCTTCATAGCTGAATTGAAGGAAAGCTGAAGAGGAATTGAGAACACATATGGGGATAGTCCAGCTATGGCACTGCAGACGTGTTAGGAGACTGACAACAGGGCAACCTTGGTGTGCTGACAAAGTTAATGGATGAGGAATTTTAAACCGGCAGGTTTCATCACAACATTTGTACACAGGGTGGCCTCTAAAATTCCGACTGCAGCCGTGAACATCAGTGGCTCTGTGCTGATTAATCTCACAGCTATTCACCACGCATGCCCCATCAATATTTTGGGGGAAATGTGAATTAGCATGTGGACTGTTAGGGTACTAACATGTGTTGACATTTTATGCACATTATCTGACGTTGTTTGTTGTGCTGGAGGCACCATACCCAATCCATGCATACAGCTATGGTACACTGTCACTATTTGTCACTCATGCATACATGAAACCCAGACAAGGGATGGACCATGATTAGGCTATTTAAAGACAAGTTCCACCCCATGATACGATAAGTAAACTGATTACGCTATACAAAGTATTTGAGTATTCATTGTAGACCTACCTGACACAATACCCCAGGAGGAAAGTGAGGGCTTGGAAAGAAACTATGAGACCAATGTAGCCACAGGGAACCTTTATGGTAATGCAAAGACAGGAACTAGTCAGGCTAACAGGATGCAGGGTCAATCAGGAACAAAAATTTAACAACGCAAATACACAGTGAGCAGACTGAGACTGGTCAAAGCTGGAACCACACTGTGGAAAATGAAAACTGTGTTTGTCCTGTGTGTTGGAACGTAACACAATAACCCAAGGTCTGTGTTTTATATGGCAATGTATAATAGTGTTATACATATAATGGTAGTTTTTATACCGTTCCATGCAGCTGCAAGGGCAGTGCATGTTCAAATGGCTGGTCTGCATGGAGGTGCTCACAGGTGTGTGCAGCTTCAGTCTCTCACAAGTCCTTTAGGTGAGAATCAAGTTCAAAGGGCCAGCAGTACCTTTCACATGGGAAGCAATGTACAGGTGAATTCAGGTGCTAGAGACTACAAGGCAGTGCAGTATTCAACCAGAAGTCCATGCAAACAGAAGAACAATGACTATGGCATACCATACTAAAGAGGGAAGCACACTGGATTCAGAATGTGAGTCTGAGTGTGTGTAGATGAGGGATTATCTGGGTACACATATTCAATTTCCAGGGCAGTCTGAAAAAGGGTGGGGTGAGACAGGGAACATGGCAGTGGCAGGACTTAAGACCTGGGCTGGAATGTGCAGGGAATGCCTTGTGAGCAATGCTAGTCATACCTGGGGCACTCGTGCTATCCATTTGCTGCTTGTATGGAATTCTTGTCACACATACTCCTTGCAAAGATAGCTGATGTAACACTTACTGATGTCAAGGGTCTGGTCATACCTTCTTGTTACCAATGCAATAGCACATCCACTGCCTCATGTATGAGGCATTTCTTTACCTTAGTGAATGATGGTGTCTTAGTTGTGTCCAATATGCTGCAATGAACCATGTTGCTAACATGTATGTGTTAAATAGCAGTGCTCCTCTGATATTGGCCCTCAAATGTTAAATGGACAGGACATAGGCCATTTACAGTGTGTGTGAAGTTGGGTGTACATTCATACCCATTAAATATGATGTGGATTTTTCTGTATCCTAATCTGTATTTCTGCAATGCTCCGTGAGGCTTCACTCTGATTCTGATTGTTAGGGATAATGTTGTGCAAAAATGATTACCCAGACCATGATATAGTGAATTGAATAGGTGTTTATTGACATATGGAAAGACAGTGGTGATGGACGGGTAGAGTTAAAAGACATTTTGGACAATATGTTGTCTCCGACACAATCCTGCAGCTGTGTTTGGATGGTCCCCCTCATGTTGATGGACAGCATCCTCCTCTTCAGGCATTTGTGCGTCAGGTTCATATAGGGGAATATTCCTTCTTACACAACATATGTTGTGCAGGATGGCACAGGTCAAAATGATCTTGCAGACCATTTCTGGTGAGTATAGGAGCCTGCCTTCAGTGATGTCGAGGCACCTGAATCTTGACTTCAGGATGCCAAAGGTCCTCTTGACTATGGTGCGTGTCCTCCGATGTGCCTCATTATAGGCATGCTCTGATGCTGTGCTTGGGTTTGAAATGGGGTCGTGATCCATGGCTGGATCCCATACCCCTGATCAGCTGAAAGAGAAAATGCGTGAGAAAATGTTGATGTTGCTTGCACCATGATTTTCACTTTGCATGGCAGTTGTTCTCTTGTGTTGTCTGCAACTCATCTGTGTTTGTGTTATTGTGTGGAATCCTAGGCTTCTAGGATGTACCATCAGCATTGGGTTGTTTCCTTATCTGAACGGTGTTTGGCTGATTGACCAGATGTCAGCAGTATTTTTGTAGACTTGCAGTACATTGTGTACTCCCTTGCATTATGTCATGTGAAAGAGGTGTCCATGTGCCTTAACTGAGGGTGACATGATACTTCCATACACAGAATCAATTCCACAGTGGTGGTAACACGGTTGCATCTATATACCCTGGACATCCCATCCAATTTCACATATGCAACAAAATTAGTTAAACATCAGTGAGACCCTTAGATTTGGCTGGGTAACAATGTACAACACATCTCCATATGTTGTCAGCACTGACGTGTTGACAGTTGACTATGCACAAATTTCCCATGTGTGACAAATTCTCTGCAGACCTATTTCTCTGCCCTTGCCAAGTCAACTCCGATTCTAACGTGTACCTATACTACTGAACATGTTCTAGTTCAGCTGGCTAACTTGGTTGTGAGGTTGTCATTTTGAGTGTCAGAGGGTCCGTATGCTTGTACGTCTGTTGTGTGTGTGTGAAATTGTCTTAATCCGTATGTGTAGGAATGTGTACTTTCAATATTGTCACATCAATATGTGTTCTTAGCACAGTCCACTTGCTTATCGGTAGTGGGCAATGTGAGGGCAGGATTGAAGTGAGATATTGGTACAGCCTCAATGATTCCATGTCACCTTCATTGTAGTCATCATCATGCTATGAGTGTCATGGTGTTTGACCTGCAGCAAAACACATTACACACCCCTTACACAGTACATATTGGGGTCATTACGACATTGGCGGCGCAAGCGGTAACCGCCGTGTGGCCGCCAATGCGGCCGCACTCCCGCAGCCCCCATTACGACATTCCCGATGGGCCGGTGGGCACAAACCAAGTTTGCGCCCGCCGGCCCAGTGGGGATGAGGCCGCAACATAGGAGCCGGCTCCTAATGGAGCTGGCGGTGTTGCGGCCGTGCGACGGGTGCAGTTGCACCTGTCGCGCTTTTCACTGTCTGCTATGCAGACAGTGAAAAGCTGGCCGGGGCCCTGTTAGGGGGCCCCAGGACACCCCTTACTGCCAGCCTCTTCCTGGCGGTGCAAACCGCCAGAAACAGGCTGGCGGTAGGGATGTCATAATCCCCAGGGCAGCGCTGCTTGCAGCACTGCCCTGGCAGATTATCACTTCCGGGGCTAAAACGGCGGGAAACCGCCTGCCCCGGCGGTGCAACCGCGGCGCTACCGCCACGGTCGTAATAAGGGCCTCCGTACCACCAGCCTGTTGTCGGTACGGACGCTACATTACCCCTGGCGGTCTCCAACCGCCAGGGTCGTAATGATCCCCATTGTTTGGAAGGGTGTTTGATTGAGTGTTATTGATGTGATATTGAAAGATTAATCTTCCAAGTTGGACTGCCAGTTGAGGCCATGTCATTGTCATTGTTTGTTTTAAATTGTTCCATTGTGTCTGTGGAGTGGCATCTGTTGTTATTTGGTTCTGTCATTTGTCCATAGGTGTGTATCCAAATGGGTTAGGATATCACACATGCCTAGCAGTGTCACAACCTCAGTGTCTTCCTGGCCATGTGTCAATGTAGTGGCGTATGTGTTGTGCATCCTACAGGGTTGCTGTGCTGTGCGTATATAAGTAGGTTTCTGTACTTACCAACAAGTAGGCCATTTCCATATCCTCCATCCTGGAAGTGTTGATTGATGGTGCAGTGGCGGAAGATGAATGAATCATGTGCACTGCCAGGATACTTTTCACGATGTTGGTGATCAATCCCCGGTGATCGACAATGGCCTGCACATTGATGGAGTGTGTGTGCTTCCTGTTGCAGAATACATGTTCGGTTGCAGCAGGTGGCACAAGGCGTACATGTGTGTAGTCAATGGCACCAAGCATGTGTGGGAAGCCGTTGATTTGATAGAAGCCCTGTTTGGTCTCCTACTGCTTCTGCTGTGTGTTGGGGAAGCTGATATCGCGGGGTGTGAGGGAGATGATGGCTTCCAGTACCTTATGTAGGAAGGCAGAGAATGATGGCTGTGAGATCCCGGCAACCAGGGCACCAGTGGTTTTGAAAGGAGCCATTTGGCAACATGTGGAGTACAGCTAGCAGCTTGGTTTCTGGTGGAATGGTGTGGGGTGTCTGCAAGCTGGGTGCCAACTGTGGCTCAATGTTGAGCAGCAGCTGCTGAATGGCTTGCCAGTTGAGCCTGTACCTCTGGATGATATCTTGTTGCCGGAGTCCCAGAAGGGTTGTCCTGGTGCCTTCTGCGTTGCCTTTGGGGTCCCTGCTGGTGTTGTAGTAGCTGCTGGTGTTGATCCTGTGCTCTGCATCTACGTACATGCTGGATGAATAGCACCTCCATGTCTTCCTTTTTGTGCTCTGTTGTTGCTTGTGTGTGTTTTCCTTAAGTACTGGTGTGTCTGCCCCATTTTAACGCCTGCCCTGACTGAGGTGCTATTTTTGGACGCAAATCGGGCTGTGCGTCATTTCCCGCCTCCGCCTCCCGGCTGTGTGGGATTTTTGCGCGGTAGGATAAATATGGCGCACAGGTGTTTAATTTAAGTCATTTTTTGGACGGGAACACCTACCTTGCATGTCATTAACGCTAGGCGGTTTCCCGCATCCAGAAAATGATGCACACAGCGGAATTTTGCTGTTCGCGTGCTCGGGCGTCAAAGTTTAAATATGGGGCAAGGTGTGCGCCGAATGTGAGTCAACATTTTTGACGCACATTCGGCGCAAACATAGTATAAATATGCCCCGTAGTGTGTTAACAATTTAAAAATTCTTGTGCTAGGTGTCTACAAAATATGTGCTAACCAAATAGATATCCTAAACCACGCAATTAAGATCTCTTCATTTGGCTATTGCATCCATGCAGGTCAACGCCCATCAGGAGCAAGTCATTTGGAGAGCCATCACCCGGAAGGTGTGGAGCCTGGGGGTCTATCTCTGGTGCAGAGTCCATTGTGAGAAAAGTTGAGAGGACATGAGAAGCTGGATCAGGAAGATCACAGAGGTCTAGCAGAGGCTGTCCTCCCAATGTGGACAGGGCTCATGCCGGATCTTGCTCCCCTAATGGCTGTCATACTGGAGGTGGCCTAACCTGAGCTTGATGGGTAGTTGAGGGAATCACAGCGGCTTCAATGGGGTGAATCCTAAGTAGATTCATACATGTTACATTGCCGACATTATGTGCTAATGGCGGCTACCTCCCTATGAATTTTGGAGGTTGCCCAGATGTGACCCACAAGAAGAGTTATTGTTTGTGTAGATCTGGTAGTAGGTGCAAGTTAATCTGCCTTGCCTTTCCTCCTAATGACCAGGAACACACCAGAGTACAGTCTACCAATAATATGTTCTCTCAAGCAAACACATGGTTGAGTACAGTCATCAATCAGCTAATGTTTTTTCATTTTGTGGGTGACATTTGTACCCAACAGGCCACTTGTCTTCAGTGTGTCACCCACAACATCAAACAACATGAGCATATTGATCACTGTACTCAGCCGTGTGCCTGCTCAAGAAAGAATATTGGCATTTCTGCCCAACATGCCACTGGCCGTCAGTGTGTGCCAAGTGTGCTGATACTTCACTACTGTCTTTCATGTTATGGTGGCCCTCATACCATGTGACACAGCATATAGTGCACTTTGTGTGTACTCATTGAGCAATACTTTACCTCAGTAAGTGAGGAATGTACAGTTACATGTGTTGGCTAACATCACTGTTTTAATCAGTATTTGTGCCTACATGTTGGCATGTGTACCCTCCACTTTGTAGTATCATTTACATTACTGTGTAACACATCATCAACCTGTCTTTATAGAATGATGTCTGGTTCCATCACATGTGTGTGCATGCAAAACTGTATTAGAAAATAGTTATATGCAATTGGTATACAGTTCATGTGCTACCACAGACAAGAGTGTATACAAATTATTTGGTGGGTCACGTATTCCAAAATCCATTACTTAGTGTCATTTGTCATGTCCAAATGCTGAAGCAATCAAGGACATGCCAGGTAGACATACAATAGTTTCTCACAATGTGCATTTCCATGCCATTAATTTGGAATTATTAAGCCAAGTGATTTGCACATGTTTATTGGTAAATGTTCATTTACTAACTGTTGACATACAGAAGGGAGTGACATGCAGAAATGTGAGAATCATATGTGAGTGTGTATACTCAATAATACAATGGAATTTGTGATTACATGAAATAGGGTACAGTGATGTGCCTTCCCAATGAGAAACAGATTAAACCACCTCTTGATATATTGGAGATTCTCTGAGCCTCAACTACATGAAATGGACTATTGGCTTCTAGTTATGCAATGTTAAACTGGTGATTCCCTGAGCCTCAACAACATTCAAGGGACTATTGGCTTCTAGTTATGCAATGTTAGACTGGTGTTCTCACCAGTACCAATCGAGACTGGTGATTTCCCTAGGGGTAGTTGTTTTTTTCTGGTGTTTCTTTTATGTGCAACATGTGCTATATAGTGAAGCTACATTAGTATATCTTTCATGAGACTATTTTGACAATGAACATATTAAGAAGTCACCATTGAGACGTTTCTACAGTGTGACATGAGTTTTTGAATGTCATCTTCTTCTGGCTACTATACATCTTGTGGCAACATAGCTGTTAGATATTGCATCCTTGGCGTAGTCTCCCCTGTCTTTTCTGCCTCCGCTTCCCATGTTTTGAATGTGTGCTGGAATTTTTTTGTACTCATTTTGGTACTCTAGGCACTTTACTACTGATGACCAATGCTAAACTTTCCCTTTTCCTATATGTAAGGCAACCCTAAGGTAGGCCCTAGGTAGCCCCATGGGCAGGGTGCAGTGTATGTTAAAGGTGGGACAGTGAAATACTGCCAAATTTGCTTTTCACTGTAGCAAGACCTGTCTCTCTCATAGGTTAACATGCGGGCTACCTCTAAATACCCTTAAGGTGAAGGTTCCCTTTGAGAACAGATAGGAAAATGGAGTTTGGAGTCTCTGAACTCAGAATTTAAAAATACATCTTTTTAGTGAAGTTGGTATTTCGATTGTTTGTTTGAAAATGACACTTCTAGAAAGTGGACATTTTCTTGCTGAAACCATTCTGTGATTCTGTCTGTTTGTGGATTCCTTACCTGTGTCAGACTGACAGTTGGGCTGTTTGTTCATCCGGTTTAGCGGGGGCTCCTGTTCTCCCTCGAATCTTCAGTGCTTTTCGGATTTGGTCCCCTTCTTCCACAGATCTTCAGGTCCAGGAATCCATCATTGGTGGCTTGCAGTCTCTTCTGGTTCTTGCTAAATCTTCTACAATGTGTTTTTGTGTGTTCTAGTTACTGTGATTTAATCCTGCTTTCCTGGGATGTTGGGTGGGTTACAATACTTACTTTTTGTGTTTTCTTACAGTCTCAGTGCCCCTCTACACACTACACTTGCTCAGGTGGGAATTCAACTTTCGCATACCACTATTTTAGTATATGGTTTGTGTTCCCCCAGGTCCATTTCTAACTATTGTGATTATCACTATTAGCATTGTTTTCTAACTGTTTTTATAGTTATTACTACATTGTAGAGTATATACTGTCTATATTACTTACCTTCTAACGGAGTATAGTCTCTGGTATTTTTGGCATTTGTGTCACCAAAATAAAGTACCTTTATTTTTGTAACACTGAGTATTTTCTTTTATATGTGTGAATACTGTGTGACTACAGTGTATTGCATGAGCTTTGCATGTCTCCTAGATAAGCCTTGGCTGCTCAGCTACAGCCACCCCTAGAGAGCCTGGCTTCTAGACACTGACTACATTTCACTAATAAGGGATAACTGGACCTGATATAACGAGTAAGTACCTTAGGTACCCACTGCAAACCAGGCCAGCCTCCTACACTAAGGGCTTGGATTGAGCTTGCCCCCTGTTCAAAAATATAACTTTTTTGCCATTTTGGTTGAATTTCAAATGTTGATATTGTTTTATTCATATTTCAGGTTTAGTTTTAATGTAATTGAATTTACTATGGTTACGTATTTAAAATATTTTCCCTGTTTGCTTTACATCTAGTTTAAGTCATTGTTTTCATTTTTTATAGGAGCATTTCTTTGTTGTGCTTATATTGGAATTTTAATTTGTATAATTTTAATATTTCTTGTTTTTAATGTATTTTTGTGATTTCATTCTACAGGACAGTAATGTCAATATTTAAGTTTTTTTTTAAATAAAGTAACTTTTTATTAATATTAATATAATTATGTATGTTTGAAGTGGAATTTTATTAATTTAGGAACTGTATTGTTAATTTTTAATTATTTTCTTCAGTGTTTATTAGAAATGTATATAACGCATATTTTTAAAATACAAAAAGCAAATGAATCCACAGCTTGGGAGATCTCTTCCTGATGTGGATGTAATTTTTCTTTTTTTGGCCCTTGCTGCTAGGTTTTCCTGGCAGTGAAAGTGCACCTGACATTTAGCTCATCTTCCTAGAATTAGGCCTTTGCAAAAAACTCTGCTCCGTGGACAGAGCTTGTGGAATTTGGCAACTCTGTGTTCCACGGACAACGCAGAGTTACCGATAGACTCTGCACTCCGCAAGATAGTGGAGTTTTTTTGTTTTTCCGTTGGTGCGTGCTTTCTGTCACTTTGTGTGCGCGAGATGTGAGATGAATGAGTTCCGATCACAAACAAGATTTTTACCCACTCACAAGACTTTGCGCTGTGCCAGCGACTTCCGGCGCATCTTTTTTGACAAGGGCAAGTGAGCACGATCGACTGCTGCTGAAACCTGGCAAAGCTGAAGCAGCTAAAATCTGCAACTTCGAGATAAAAATATTTTCAAATTGACTATCCGCGTTGATAGTGTTGTGTATGGAGTACTTTTTAAAAAAATAAAAAGAGGAAGTGCCCCAGAGTCTCCAACTTCCTGTTCCTGTTCAGCAGGCTCTTCTCACTTCTTTTTCCATCTCCTGGTCACTTTTCACTTGGATTTCAAGCTAAAAGGATCACTTTTTTTGTCTCCTGGATATATCAATGGATTTAAGAACTGCTGTTGGAAATGGCATTTCTGCAGGGTCAACCCCAAATGTTTTGCCTTCCTCCTCTTCTTTTTCTGACCTCATTTGTGCTGGCTTTAGGCCTCTGGACACTTTAACACTGCTAACCAGTGCTAAAGTACATGTGCTCTCTCCATAAAAACATGGTAACATTGGCTCATACCCAATTGGTATCTTTAATTTACTGATAATTCCCTAATAAAGTACACTACATGTGCCTAGGGCCTATAAATTAAATGCTACTAGTGGGCCTGAAGAACTTATTGTGCCACCCACATTAGTAGCCCCTTAACCATGTCTCACGCCTGCCATGGCAAGGCCTGTGTGTGCAGTTTTACTACCATTTCGACTTGTCATTTAAAAGTACTTGCCAAATCCTTAACCCCCCTTTTTCTACATATAAGTTACCCCTAAGGTAGGCCCTTGGTAACCCTTAGGGCTGGGTGCTATGTAGATAAAAGGCAGGACATGTACATGTGTGTTTTATTTGTCATGGTAGTGGGAAACTAATAAATTCATGATCCACTACTGTAGGCATGCTCGTTTCATAAGATAGCATTAGCAATACCCTCATATACTTTTTGAGTAGTAGATTCTGAACGGAAAGGTCTAACCAGGTCATATTTAGTATGGCCAGAACAGTAATAGAAAATCCTGCTCATTTGTGAGGTTAGATTTTATATTATCATTTTAGAAATTTCATTTTTAGAAAGTAAACATATCTCTGCACTCAAATCCATCTGTGCCTTACAGCCTGTCTCCAATCAGTGTCTGGGCTGGGCTGATTGACAGCTCCCTTGTGCATTTCACCCAAACAACCACAAACACAGGACACTCAGTCACACCTGCACTCATCGACATACTAAATGGGTCTTCCTGGGCTGGAAGGGTGGAGGGCCTGACACTTAAATTCCAATGGCTAGTGGCCTGTCCCCACACAATGGACTGCCAAACCATCTACTGGGACCTTGGCAGACAAACCTGTACTGAAGGGGGAACTTGTGCACTTCAAAACCACTCTTTGAAGTCTCCCCCACTTTTTTGGGTAGATAAACTGGGTCTCTGACCCTGTGAAAAAAGACATTTCTGGACCCGAACCTGCAATCTGTTAAGAGAAACTGCCTGGCTGCTCAAAGGACTCATCTGAGCTGCTGTACTGAAAAGGCCTGCTGTCCTGCTTTTTCCCTGCCGCCATCTGACTTTGCTGAGAAGTGCTTTCCAAGGGCATGGAATGAGCTTGCCTCCTGTTTTCTGAAGTCTCAGGGCCAAAAAGACTTCATCTCTTCAGGAAACTCCTTGTGCGCTGAAAGTTGATGCACAGCCTGCCAGAAACGATGCACAGCTGTTTTGCGATGGGAAATTGCCACACAGCTGAGCCAGAATGACACAGCCCAACTTCCTGAGTGAAGATGCGACTCAGTGCCTGCATTGCGAACAGAAATTCGACGCACAGCCCTACTGGATTGGTGCACAGCAGAACCAGAATGACGCAGCCAATTCCCATACTGGAAAATTGACGCAACACCTGCCATGCTACAGAAAATTCGATGTATCGCCATACCGCATTGACGCAACGCCTGTGACTTCTTCCTGCATGCCCAGGATTTCCCCCACTTCATCAGTGAGTGTCAAAAAGATCTCTGCATCACAGTAAGGAACCAAGCCTGCATGCCAAAAAATAATGCAAAGTCCCTTGCAGAGTGGAAAGAAATGACGCATCGTCTGTGACACGTCAGAAAATGTGATACACACCCTATTTTCCTGCGCATCTCCTCCCCTGCAGTCTCCGTGTGTGTTATATTTGACACAAACCAGGTAGTTTGTGCAAACCAGAGACAACTTTTGATTTTTAAGATTTAAGACTCTTTTAAAACTTGCAAAAGTGATATCTCAACTTGTGCTTATTGGATATGTACCGTTTTGACCTTAATTTAACTAGATAAATATCCTACATTTTTCTAAACCTGTATGGTGTATTTTTGCAGTGTTTTCACTGTGTTACTGTATGATTTATTGCACACATACTTTACACATTGCCATCTAAGTTAAGCCTGACTGCTCAGTGCAAGCTCCCAGAGAGTGGACACAGGATAACTTGAATTATGTATGACTTATCCTGACTAGGATTGTGGTCCCTACATGGACAGGGTATGTACCTCTGCCAACTAGAGACCCCATTTCAAACAACTGCTGCATTTCAGATTTCACAAGTAAGTTTAAAAACACTTGTGTAAGGGTGTTGTACAACTTGTTTGTTTCATAGGAGGCATGCCCTAGGATTTATCTGTACTTTTATTTTAATTTTTGAATTTATGTTTGTGGTTGGTCTGCATTTGTGGCTTAGTTATATTTTTACTTATAATTGTTGTTCTACAATGGAAAAATGTTTAATTGTTCACTACATTTTCTCCCTGTTTTGTTTTGTAAATTTGCAATATTCATTACATTGAATGTTAATGTTGAGTGGTACAGCCTGCTAATGTAATAGGCATTCCAGCAGCAAGTCCAGTACTAGTCTTGGGTGCATGATGAAAAACAACTATTTGTGGTGTCTGTGGAAATGAAACACCATGAATGGCATTTGATTAAAGATAACACAATATTGTTTGGTGGTATTTCACATTTGTATTCTGCAAACAGTGTATTGGGGATTATGGTACTTCAGGCCTTTGAATGATGTGTGTTGTTTTAGCCCCATTAATTTTAGGTTTTGGAAATACTAATACTGACTTAATGCAGTTTTTTCTTCTGTAACAATGCCTTCTTTGTCTGGCCAGTACATGAGAATGTTTGTCATAGGCCACCATTTGTCTTTGTTCCCCATGCTATGTGGCCAGAGTCCCTTTTTGTATAGTCAAAATTATTGTCCTATACCTTTATGTGTTTTTTGTTTTCTATTCATCCAGCTTGTTGCTTGATGTGGCTGGTGGCCATTTCTTTTAGGCAGCCAGTAGTCCTGCATGTGTTCTTCTTTGTTGTGGTAGCCATGCCTCCTTACTGGATGTTGTTTGAACATGTGGCAGGAGGCCATTTCATTTAGGCAGCCAGTGTGCTTTAAGGCTGCATGTGTCCTTCTTTGTTGTGGTGTCCATGCCGCTTGCTGATTGTTGTTTGACCATGTGACTGGCGGCCATTTCCTGTAGGCAGCCATTGTGCTCTAGGGCTGCATGTGTTCATCTTTGTTGTGGTGAACATGCTTCCTTGCTAGTGGTTGTTTGACCATGTGGCTGGTTGCCATTGTGTATAGGCAGCCAGTGTGCTTCAGGGCTGCATGTGTTCTTTTTTGTTGTGGTGGCCATGCCTCCTTGCTGCGTGTCTATAGGCCATTTTGTGTGATTATTTAGGCCCAGTGTTTTTCTTCTGATGTGTTCTACAACATTTATTTTATTTAATATTATTATATAAGTCTAATAATAATAATAATAATATTTAAATATTCCTTAACTTTTTTCCTTGCTTTTTGATTTTTTAAAAATATCTCTATATATTATTTGTTCTATTTTCCTCATTAGCCACATGTCTGCTATAGGCTTAAAGCTACACTACATTACATAACATTGCATTATTCAAGGATTATTATTATTCCATTTGTAACCAGAACCTCCCTGAGTGTCATATGCCAACTTGATGCAGACAGATAAAGCTAAATGTCACATTCTGTATGTTGTAGTTGTTGCTCTTTCTTATCCTTCATGACTGTATATGTTAATGAAAGTTAACGTTGATGTATGTTTTTTATGAATGGTTACACATTATTTAATAATTATTCATGTTTTTTTAAGTAACCATTCAAAAATATTGTTTGTTTCTACTAATAATCCAACTGCAGCAACAATGCCACATTTCACTGACAATTCTTGCATGTTTGCTTTTAGGTACATGAAGAGAAAGACATATCACCCACAGTACTGCCAAACAGAAGGCCTGTGCTCAAAGTGATGCATGTCCACACTTACTGCCACACAGACATATCTTCAGCTGGTGAAGCTAAGTGCTACTGCCAACTGACAGCTTCAAGATGGCCCCAAAGAAAGCTGCTACCAAGAAAGTGGACAGTGATAAGATGTAGCTTCCCACCACTGGTATGTCACCCCAGACCTTTTTTGGGCAAAGACTTGTGTCTGCCGCACCAGCCTCTGGGGAGCAAGCTGAGTGCACCATTCCTGCATCAGCTGACCCATTCCAAAGTAGGCCCAAGCCCATGTCTGGCACAAAGGCAGCTTCTCTAATCACAGGAATGCTGAAGAGCAGTGACATTGAATTGGACTTATCTCTTTCTCAAAGTAGTACCCAATTGTTGCTGGAAACTCAGGCCAGAGAACAACAACAGCCGCAGCCAGCAATAGCAGTTTCTCCCAAAGTAGGAGCACATTATGATGTTGGGTTTCATGTAAAGGAAGCAGAAGAAGCCCCTATTTTTTCACAAGATCCACTATCTTCCAGATCTCCACCATCTTCTTCCTCAAGCCACCTTTCTGATCATCAAGACTCCACTTGGATGCCACCTCAGTCTGAGACACACCAGTTGAGGCAATTAGTGAAAAGGATGGTACCTGAAACCCTTAAGATTATGGTTGAAGAAGGGGAGGATGACGAGTCTGACGAAGAGCCAGTCATCATGGATGTTAGCCTAGCCCCAGTGGAGTCAAACATTACCCATCTTCTCAACCTTCTCTGAGAGATGTGTATAGATACCACCACCTCCACCAGCTTCCATATTTACAAGGCCCATGGTGCAACATACAGCCACACCCACCTCAGTAGAAGAAGACACTGCAGAGAGTCAAACATCATCATAACAACATCCACCTACCAGCAGTTCTTCAGACATTGACAGTGGCACCAGTGTTAGAAAGTTGGCCTCCCCATTTTGGGGCTTCTTTACGGTTAGTGAAAAGGAGCCAAACATTGCCATATGCTCATTTGCTGAGCAAGTGTTAGTTTCGGTAAGCTTGGTAAAAACTGTGGACCGGAGGCCAAACAACCCATTTGAGAAAACTCCATGCAATCCACTGTGAGGTGTACCTTAGCGGCCAAAAGGAAAAGCCTGCATGTGGTGTTAGTGTTGAAAGCAGGGAATTTGATCCGATCATGGTGGAAGGTGAAGAAGAGGGTGATATTTTGTTACACAAATCAGCCTTGTCCCCAGCAGTGCAGTATTATTGTTGGCACATCAGCAACATCGTAGTGGCACATTAAGATTCAGAGTCAGGTCGAAACACCACGGCAAGAACCTACAGTGGCTGCCCCCCTGAGACGCTCATTGAGCCTACCTGCACCTTCTAAGTAGCCTGCATCAGTGGCACCAGCAAAGAAAAAAATCTGGACTACTGTTACCGCCATGTTTAGGCAGGAGGAGCAGTACGAACGCAACCACCCAATGGAACGTTTGTACAATGGGAAGCTAGCTAAAATGTTAGCTTTTGACCTCCTCCGTTTTTCTTTTATGGAAGGAGGTTTTCTAGAATTTGTGGTGGCTACCTGCCTGAAATAGAAGATTCCTGCTCTGAGCTTTTTCACCAGAGTTGCT
This sequence comes from Pleurodeles waltl, assembly GCF_031143425.1. Classification (NCBI taxonomy): domain Eukaryota; kingdom Metazoa; phylum Chordata; class Amphibia; order Caudata; family Salamandridae; genus Pleurodeles; species Pleurodeles waltl. The sequence continues at coordinate 194,538,654 of NC_090448.1, read as the reverse complement.
GTTCCAGCGCTCCATCACAATGTGATGGAATTGGTTGGACAAGCTTTGCAGCAGAGTGCTGTCCAGACATCCACCTGATGAATGATTTTTGGACCAGTTGCCAAGCAACTTATTACATGTGTGTCACTGCACACTGGATTGTTTGTGGGGGTTAGAGAAATTATATCTGCAGGTGTTGACACAGCTGACATTTTTAATGGTACTCAGAAGCATGCAACAGTAGCTATGTTCGCCATGGAGAAATACCATAGAGCTGCAAACATCCTCAATGATTTTAACACCTAGGTCTTTGAATGGCTGCATCCCAGAGGGCTTAATGTAGGATTTGTTGCCATGGACAATGACAGTAATATAGTTAAGGCCATGTCAGAAGGTGGCTATTTCAGGGCCCTGTGTTTGGTGCACTGCATTAACATCATTGTACGGAACGTCCTCAAAAAAGAACCTCGAGTCAGTAACTTACTTGCCACATGCAGAAAAATATGCACTCATTTTAGCAATTCTTTTAAAGCCCACAAGCTGTTGAGGATTATACAGCATGATAATAGAATGCTAGATAAAGCTGTCATACAGGTGGTGCCAACACTTTGAAATTACATGTTACAATGTCTGTTTGAACAGTATGGACCGATCAATGAATATGTCATGCAAAGAGGGGATGCAACTGTGAAAGACATGATCATTGAGATGAATGAATGGGGCCTGGTCAAATGCCTGACAGAGATGCTGCTTCCCTTTGAAATGTTCACACAGGAAGTCAGCAAGGAGGACTGTACCATGCGTCAAGCTATCCCATTGATGCATATGCTGCAGAAACAGCTAAAGGAGGTGTATGAAACTTACACAAGTGTCAATGAAAAAGCAGATGCATATGAGTTGGTGGAGAGCTTAATCCTTTGTTTATCTGTTAATAAAAGGCTTCAAAGATACTTTATGTCATCCAAACATTACATCTGCGCCACAATTCTTGACCCACAGTCCAAACAATTAATGACCACTTTCATTCCTTTTTCAGACAAGATGTTTCAACCTACAAAACATGATTGCTGAGCAAGCCAGAGACCTAGAAAAAGAATGACTGGAAATTAGAGGCCCACTCATGGGAAGAAGTTCTGGAGTGCAACTACAACTTTCATAGGGCCTGCAGACAGTGCTGTTGGCTTACAGCAGCCAAAATCAACACAAGCAAAGGAACAGGAACAGCAGGCCCAAAATCTGCCTTTGATTGGTTTCTAAAGGCAGGGCTTACGACCGCTGAAGAGGTGAAGGCAAAGGACCTTGAGCAAGGTGGAACACTATTGAACAGATGGTCTAGGCCTACCTGGATTACCCAACGAATGTCTACCTGGATCAAAACCCATTGGTGTATTTGTATGGGATGGGAAGAGGCACCAATGGACAGTGCTCAGTAGGCTGGCAATAAAATATTTGGCTTGCCCTATAGCCATTGTGTCTGCGGAGCATGTTTTCAGTGCAGCTGCTGCAGTTGTGACAGTGAGAAGGACCACTCTCTCAAACTCACCCCAAAATGTCGAGAGATTGACCATGATCAAAATGATTCAGCAGTTTATACTACCAAATTACAGCATACCTGAAGTACAACAGGAGATGGATGAGGGTAATGATTGGTTAGACTCTGGTCATGGTATTTTGTTATCTGAACAATTTCTGGGTAAACCACCTGAGTTCGAGGACAAACTCTATTTCCCTGACTGGACCTGGGGCACCAGAGAGCTTTCTACTTTCTACCATGAACAGCTTTGAGAAAACCTTATTATTGTTTATTGTCTATTTCTGTCTAAATGACTAATGAACCACAACTGTTTTAGGTACATGTATGGCTGAATTGGAGTTTGACCAGTGTGCATTGAAGAAACCCCCAAACCCACCAAAATCACTTCAAGGAGATTTGAGAGACAATGCCTGTCTTCATTCTGTGCCTATCCTTTCTTTTGTCCCCTAGAAGGACTGCCCCAGATACTTAATTTACAACTTACTGGCCAATGTATGTTTTATTTCCTGAATTGAAGAGGATAAGCAATGTGCCACTATGCTTGATTGGAACAGGTACATAATGCTACATATATGCCTCAATGATCGATATGAGGGATACTTGTTTCAATGTTGAGAATTGAGACAATTTGTGTGACTCATCATGCCTAGTGGTGGCAGATAGTGAGAGTGGGTGTTTATATTGTTTAAATATATTGTGCTGGCTTGTGTTTTTGTCTTGATTGATTTACGATGTTGGTGGCATAAAAATAATAATGGGTGATATTCTTTTCCCAGAAAGTGATTTTTTTCCCCTTCCCTTTTCACACGTACCAAAATTTATTTCCCAACAATTTCAACCTGCTTTGCTTTCTGATGCTCTGCTTTCTGGTTCACATTTGTCAAAGAAGACCCCACCAGTCCAATTGGCTAACAAACAAAATTCTAATCCAGAAAATAAAAAATACTGAATGTTTCTCATATTGTTAAATAGTTACAGGTTGCTCTATATCAAATGGGTTGTGAGACTGTGATTCTCAGGAGCAGTTAGTATGGAGTTGGACATAATAATATTTAATCAGAGACTGGAGTATGATGGAAGGAGTCAGAGCATGAATTGACAACTTAAACAACTGCCAGAAGAAGGAAGTCACCAACTGCACAGAAATCAACAGGGGTGATGTGAGGATGAGCCTAAGAGGCCTACTCCAATCTGTGGACTGGTGGTGAGAGGTGTGTAAATTATTTGATTTGGGAAATGCAATGCTGCTGTGTGTGTCTACTGGCTGGGTCAAACTTGAAACTACGTGTTTGGGTGGGGGGCTTGTTGTAGGAAACTGAAAGAGACAGATGTGTGATGTATGATAATGTCAAATTATGCAGTGCTCTAGGCTACATTTTATGATGAGCATGACCGTTGCGAGTTTGATCATAACGATACATGCTGACCCTTGTCTATGACAGTTGGTGGATGATTACAAAGGTCTTTGCTCTTGCTCTGCTACCTATGAGTCTTCTTGGTAAACTACTCCTCATGAAGATTATTTTCCAATCCATCCTTCTTGATTCTGCAAATCATGGTGAGAATTATTTCCGTTTTGCAATTCACAAGTCTTCTCTTCTCCTGCACCATAACAGTCATGCTTACCTTATCGGACCACTTCAGGCAGACACCCAAGAAAATTGACGGGGCAATCCAAGAAGATTGCAGATGCACCACCCAATTTGGCAATACTTACAAGTATAATTTTTCTTTCAATATTCTATTTTGCAAATGTACATGACCAAATATTTTTAGATATATACAACATGGGTCTCATTGGGCCTGAAAAAATGTAAAGTTATCTGCGTCATACATCTTAATGTTTTTCTATTCCTCCCATGACAAGCTGCTGATCATTTACCAGATTAATATTGTGTTTGTGTTGTGTTTGTCTTTTTGTCACACCTTTCCTAAAATTCCTTTCCCATTCATTCATCAAATCCCTAACCCTCTTCCCCTGGGCTGTGTGATTGATTGAGGTGTTACTGAATAATTTAAACTGCTGATTAATCTCCCACTTGGTGGGGCAGATGTGGTAGAAGCAATATCAACTCGGTGTGCATGATCTTCATTTGAGTCTACCTAGGTGGAGTGGGACCTCGCTTCCTATGTCTTTACTATTAGTGCGCTAGCATGTTACTACTACACCACCATGGTACCTTGAGAAACCATGCAGCCCTTGCTTTATCCATTCAGGTAAGAGAATTATGGAGCATTGTTATACCTTTAGTTTACGCAATATATTTGTCAATGGCAAATCTCTCTGCCCCATTGCGCTCTGTCATATTTTGCCGAATGCACTGCAGAGACTAGAAGAGTATTGGAACAATTTGACCTAACTGCACAAATAATTATTATGCACTATCAGCAGTCATGGAAAACATGTGGGTTCTAAAAGGAATATACTATTGGCAGATTTTGAAAACACACTGTGTAAAGGCAGCAGTGCAAAGTAAAACACCCCAAAAAAGATTTTAGGCATAAAGAACTGTAAATAACTATTTATTTTCCCCCATACCTGACAAAAAAAAAAAAAAAATAGCCACCCCTTCCACCCACAACAGGCCCACCCCTATCCTCAAGCAAATGTCCCTTTCCCCAACCAAGTTTCAAAACAAAAAATGTCCAATAGTCCAACATTATATACCCCAAACCCATTCCTACCCTCTCCACCCACAACAAGTCCCACAAAAATAAAAGGTTAAGAAAGGGGTAGAGAAGGGCACTAAAGGCAGACCAGGATTCTCCTGAGGAGCCCCTCAACACATGCCTGATGGGCCTCTACAAGCTCCAGCCTCTGAAGGATGTGGCGTTGGAAGATGGTCTTGGAGGAGGGGGTAGCAGGAATAATGAGATAGTGGGTGGCTGCCCTGGCACTGTGGCATAGGTGTTGCTGGACTGGAGGCACGGAGGCTTGGCTGGGGCCCTGCGTACCAATGCTGACTCTTCCTCGAGGACCACCAGCCACTGGTACTCGGCCCGTATGGCCTCCAGCTACATCCGCCGCAGCCGGGCTGCTATTTCCTACCGTAATGGTGGACCAGCAGGAATAGCTGTATTATGAAAGACAAAAGAGAAATTGTAAACAATGTTCTAAGCAAACACTTGTTTAAAATCATGTAGAGTAGTGGCACAGTAGCAGTACATGTGGTGGTCTCCTCAGGACATTCAATTTTATGGTGGTAACTGTCACAGCCATAATATGCTCTATGGAGTACAAGTATTCTTCTCTCTACTGTTGTGCTAAATTAATGGTGGCATTGCTAACTCAGCTGCCGCCATAGTCATACTTTTTACTGTTTTCAGCTGGGGCAGCCGTACTAGAAAATTATTTTATTCCAATGGCCCTCTGTTTCTTTGTACCTGGACTAACAGTCCGATGAATACTAAGAATGAAACATGACACATATTATAATCAGTTATGCAGATATCCTGGCTGCTATAAGTAGGCTGTGGGAGAAGCGGCGCACTGCAGTACAGGGAAAGAATTAAGGAATTAGATATAGATTGTATGTGGCACATTCACATCGCCACAAACTATCCCATTCAGTAAAATCAAGGCACTTACTCATGGACCACTTTACTCACTGTCCTCATGCACCTCCTCAAACACACTTTGTAATAACTACTTTCCCCTAAAAAATACATATGCTTTGCAATAAGGAAAGGAATCTTCTTAACATCCTCAATTGCAGGGTAAGATGGAGTGAATTGGGATGGGTAGAAAGAGAAGACACTTTACAGATCAATCAATGCCTCATCATCATCATCATGTGCCTAAGGTTTAAGTAGTAGTGAGACTTACTGTGGTTGGCAAATGTTGATAGGGAAAAATTAGAACAGAAGTAAATCCATAATGGAAGCCATAATGAATTATATTTATCACTAGGCTAAAAAAATATTGTGCAACCAAAGATTGGATTTTTCAAATTATTCAGAAGTCTGGAACAGAACTTAAGAATGATTAAAGGAGTGAAGTACTAGGAAGTGACTGACACTGTGGGCATTGGAAAGAAAGGGAAACACACCTCTTTTTGCATTGCCATGCATTGAAAAGTGTTTGACACATTAACCTAACTTAAGCTGAAAGATGCACATTGCACAGCCAACTTTGCAGGCCTTATCCAGCTGATTTGTACTATGCAGCTGTTGGGTCATTGTTGGTGGCACTGGCGAAAGGACATAGCAAGAGAGGGAGGTAATGATAAATGGATGATGGGATACATATTACTTCCCTCGCTTGAAAAAATAATTTGAGTCAAGGGAATATTCTGAAATACCATCCAAACCTTTGCATAAAACCCTTGATAAAAAACATTCCAAGCAAGTGAATTAGGTGAGAAGAACACCCCTATTCAGAAGAGCTCCCTTGTTTAGCATTTATGTATTCAACATTGCAAATGTGTCCTTCTAGTACCCTTATTCTTCACCCTTGGCTTTGATACACACCATTAAAGCTAAGATTTACATTCTCTCATCCCGTCCTTCACCATTTAAAGTCATCCAAATTCCAAACATGGCTGTCCACTAATCTTTTGCCAACATACATTTACGCAATACCCACCCAAACATCCTTTCACCCATTCACCCATCCATGAGATCTAACCCACCTGAGGAGTCAGTTCACCCATCCAGGCATGGAATCCTTGCACCCATACCATTTCACCCACCTGTGTTGGCATCCTTCACCCATATACTCTTTCATCCATCCTTCACCCACACATGCATAGTATCATCCTCCTCATCACCCACCTATATGAATGTTATTATGCACCCTTTAATCTACACACACATCCTTTCACTCATATTTCACACATCTATTCTACTTCCATTCTTCTTTCAATTTTCTAAAACACATAATAGTTCGAGTTCATTTTATAAATCTTAGTCTGCTGAGTTGCAGATAGAAGAGCCCAATACTTACTTATATACTGCAACAGCAAAAGTAGGGTGTTGACGAGTGAGTCAACCTCACTAGTACACTCTTGTAGTGACCATATTACTGATTGTCAATGAGAAAGCAATAGGACTTACCACAGCCCACCACTACCGCCACAGAGACTTTCCCCCTCATCCACTCCCACAGCCACGTTGGCGCTGGCCCCAGCACTGGTGGTCGGTGCAGCTAGAAAAAACAAATACGCAATTTAGATGCCACATATGCTTCCCCCTATTGTTTTTTAGTAATAGTAAACTACAACCAAAAATACATCACCATATTTCAGTTGCAGATTCTCTTCTATCAAAATATCGGGTGGGTATTTTTTGTTTGACAATTTTTTTAAAGCAAGGTATTCACGTAACAAAATGGTAATGGAGGGGCAGAACTAGCTATTGATGAACCTGGGTTTTTCATGATAAATAAAAAGGTGCAATAACTGGTCAATGAAGGACATATGGTCTTGGTTGGCTAATGCAATGGGGCTATCTTCATCATACTTCCAACCATGGTGCACGGTCATCAACTTCTAGTGTATTAATAATACTTTTACAACATTGGAGGGTACAACCAATTACATAACCATGTTCAAAAACACCTTTTTTCTCTTTTTTTAATGATTGAGCTGGAGACAGAAAAAGAAAGCCTTCTCATGAAACACGTGAAGAATACTTTACATGGGCATGCAGTATTCAATACATGTGTTCTCTAAGCATTTCCACCACTCCGTAAGATAAAAAATATAAGAGGAGAGGGAAAGCTCACTGACAAAGTAAAAGAAAGAAATCTACAGGCAGACTAGCATAGCAAGACAGTTTGAAGTAAAGAACCATGAAATATAGAAAATATGTAAATAGGATAAGGCAGGAATAAGAAGGATTTAGGAAACAGATAAATCAAAGTGGAGTTGGAAAAAAATTAGGAGACAGACACAGTAAAAAGGTGGAAAATAATTTGAAGTGTGGAGTGGTAAAAGTTAGGAAAATAAATATTAACATTAATAACAATAACAGGAGGTATTTCTGGGGCCAGCAGAGCCATCTGCCCTGGCACTTGTGGAGGGGCCACCTTTAGCTGCCTCGCCCACCTCAACACCAGCCCTCCTCCTGCCCATGGATGCTGGATGACTGAAGAAAAAAAATAGAAAAGATTAGTGGTACTGTTAATAAATAATCTTACCAAGAATATAATTTTTTTTAAGGAAAAGGCAAACATAATAACATTTCTACATCAGAGGTTCAGATTGCCTCTATAATAATATCAGTGTCATGGATCATCCATACCAAACTTCCTAACCCTATTCCTAATTTCCTAAACTACATTTTGGAATTATTAATAAATTGCAATGAATGATTTCTACAGTTCTCATCTCATTCTCAGTCTCTTCATGGATACATTTGATGCTTGCAATACTACAATACATCACTGGGAAATTGCTTGCACATAGAACAACAAGGCGGCCACCTCCACCTCAGAAAATATGGCGCATGGCTGCCCCCTTTGACATCGCTGCCGCCGGCAAGGAAGGCAGCTGACAAATGGGGACCTAGCGCTTCCACTCCCCTGTTGTTCCATGGTGCTGGGGACTTGGAGAGGGGAGAAACAGGAAAGAAAGAATTAGAAAAAAGAAGGGAAAAATGTAAAGAAGAAAAGAAAAAGTTAAACAGTTGCAAATAAAACAAAACAGTTAGGAGAAAAGTTAAAATATAAAAAGAGAAAGAGAAAAGGTAATATATTAAAAGGAAGCTAGGGGAAAAATAGTTTGCAAACAGAGGGATAGGAAAGATAAAGACGGATAGATAAGTAGGCCCCAGCACCACAAGGAAAAAAAACCAAGATGGCCGCACCCATGCGAACCACATGGTGCCGTCCGCATGAGAATTCCAACGCGAGGTACAACTTCATGTTGCCTGTGACTTTAAACGTCACGCAAACAGGTGTAGCAAGAAACTCTGCCCACTAGCGGGACTCCGCATAGCACAACAGAGCTTTTTCTTGACTCCTCGTAGTTCCACGTAGCACTGCTATGCGAACTCCGCCCAGGCTATTCCCAATGTCAAATGAACTAATGATAAAGTATACATAACTTGAAATTTTAGAGGGATCCAGTGATGTTAAAGTGCATGGGGTACATTGCAGACCCAGTGTAGCAAATATCCTATAATATTTACAATATCTCAAATTCTGTGGTAATGGCAGGCACACCCTAGTGCTATGAAAAAATCTGAATTTAACACACTCTTTTTAAAAGCAGGGGATTTGCTTTACACTACAGCTACTTGTCAGAACTGAAAGGAGTACTGAGAGAATGAGAAGGCCAAACATCCCTTTGGTTTAGGTAAGAACAGGAGTCATGCCTTCAGCTATTCTCTTTGTGAATGTGTGGTTTATCAGGTCATCAGCTTACTTATCCAAACTGGTTAATTGTGGGATGTGAAAACAACACAGTTTTCCAAAATCATTTGAAGAATGTTTTGATCTCCAAAACACACAGAACAGTTTGACTTTTGTATCTAGTGTAGGGAAGAGGGAAAGAGGAGGAACAATCAGGTGGATAGTAGGATACACACAATGCACACACACACAGACATGCACACAAACACACACACATGTATCACACATATGACACTCTAAGAGGTTTGAGGCTTGATTTCTCAGTAATCATAAACCATTCAGAGTACTTGGGGAGGGGCCAGTAGGCATCATTATCCGACTGGGGTGCATAACTATCATTACATGGCTGCTAACCATTAATTAATGGATATACTATGATATTCAGTCATGTTAAAAGTCATTTCACACTAGGTGACCCCATGCCAAGCAAGCGCAAAGAGGTTAAACTTGTACAAGATCATATAAAGTATCTGGACTTGTTGCATTGATTTGCAATTGTAGGAAATTATTCCAGCTCACTCAAACATTCAGAAATGAGGACCAGGGTGGCACAGGGCAGAAGTCTCTAGTACTTTGAGTCAGCACAATGTTAACATTAAATCCTGCTGTTCAAAATGAAAAAGCTAATAGAAATAAAGCAGCACTTGAGGTAACAAATTGAAGAAGGGCATAAAATCACACCAAATTTCAAATAACACAAATCTTGGTAGGTGTTAATCAAAATCGTTAGACTTGGCATCCTTGGCGTTGTCTCATGTAACTTTTTGCTTCTGTCTCCAAGGTTGCTGATGTGTGCTGGACTCTGTTTTTGCTGTTTTTGTTACTCTGGGCACTTTACCTGCTATCCAGTGCTAAAGTGCAAGTGCTCCTATGTAAAATGCATGTGAAATTGGCTTTCCATGATTGGCATGTTTGATGTACTATTAAGTCCCTAGTACAGTGCACTAGAGGTGACAAGGGCCTGTAAATCAAATGCTACTAGTAGGCCTGAAGCACTGGTTTTGCCACCTGGATGAGTAGCCCTGTAAACATGGCTCAGACCTGCCACTGTAGTGTCTGTGTGTGTAGTTTTTAACTGCAAATTCGACTTGACAAGTGTACCTACTTGCCAGGCCTAAACCTTCCCTTTTCTTACATGTAAGGCACCCATAAGGTAGGCCCTAGGTGGCTCCATGTACAGGGTGCAGTGTATGTTTAAGGTAGGATATATACTAATGTGTTGTATATGTCCTGACAGTGAAATACTGGCAAATTCAGTTTTCACTGTGCAAGACCTATCTCTCTCATAGGTTAACATGAGGGCTGCCTTTAAATACTATTAAAGTGCAGATTCCTTTTGGGAGCAGATAGAAATCCGGAGTTTAGGGTCTCTGAACTCACAATTTAAAAATACATCTCTTAGTAAAGTTTGCTTTTAGATTGTGTCTTTGAAAATGCAACTTTTAGAAAGTAGGCAATTTCTTGCTTAAACCATTCTGTGCCTGTTTGTGGATTCCCTGTTTGGGTCAGTTTGACAGCTGGGCTGTTTGCACCTCTCCTTTAGACAGTGACACAAAGGGAGCTGGGATGTAGCCTGCATATCCTGATGAGCCATCTGTGCTGGGAGGGAGGGTTGGAGTGGTCACTCACACTTGAAAGGGCTGAGCCTGCTCCACACAATCGAGTCTCCAACCCCCTGGTGTGTGTGTGGGGCCTGGCCTGGGCAAGGCAGGCTCTTACAAACAAGAGAGACTTTCTTTTGAGGTTTTCCTACTTTAAAAGCAGAAAGGAGTATATGTAGTGGACCCAAAATTCCTGAAAATTAGATCACTTATGGAATCAAGAGGAACCTCTGCCAAGGAGAAGAGCTGAAGAGCTGAGGGGAAGTGCAGCCCCTGGCTGCGACTGTTTTTTGTGCGACTATCCTGCAGTTGTTGCTCTCCCTGTGAAAGGTGATAAAGACTGGACTTTGTTTTGCATTCCTGCTTGAGAAGAATCTCCAGAGGCTTGAACTGTGCTTGCCTCCTGTTGTTGAAGCCTCAAGGCCTTCAAAAACTTCCCCTGCCAGCACCTGGACTCTCTGCTGAGACTCCTGCCCTGCCAGTTGGTGCCCTATCTAGTCCCTGGTCCCTGGCCCCTGGAGAGGTGCAGCTAGCAGACAAGAGATGAAAATCCACACACAGACCGCTGTGTGGGGAAACTTTTGATGCACCTTCCGCAGTGAGTCTGATAAATGACGTGCTGCTAGGGGGCGTAGCCGGGCCACGAAAGAAGATGGCCGCCTAAGTCCCAAGCTCCGCGCCGCAGCGTTCCCGAGGAGGCGACGGGGGCCCCGCAGAGGCCGAAAAATCGCCTTACTGCACGTCGAAACCCTCCCACAACCTCGAGCTTCCGACCCGAACCTCAACAACCGGCCGCCGAGATCTTACCGGCCGGCAGCGCGCCTCGGAGGGAAAAGGGGAAAAATGGCCTACAGAGAGGGCGGAGCCGCGTCTCCTCGACCAGAAAACCGGCTCTCTTAAGAACGGAGGAACTCAGTTCGGAAGACCCTGAGGAGCCCCCCAAAGCCCAGGACCTCTGATCTCGAGTGGGGACACGCTCCGGAGCACCAGGGGATCTAGGGTGCACAATATCGAGGTTGGCCCAACTGCGGGGGAGGAGCCGCGCTCTCGAGCCGAGAGAGGAGCCGGCCTCCCTACCATTACGGCGACTGGAGTCACAGGCACAGCCCTTCACATCCGATTTCCAAAGGGAGGCGGTGAGCCTTTATCCTCTATTTGGCCCGGGAGAGAAAGGAAGACAGTGCCGCAGAGCAGCGAGGGGAACGAGGTGAGGAGGAAAGGAGACAGTAAACAATAGAAAGGAATAAAGACACAGAAATAAGAGAAGAAGGGGAGTAAGGGAAAAATAAAAGGAAGGAAGAAGAAAGAGCAAACAGAAAAGGGGAAGAAGAGAGCTAAGAACCAAGTTAAATAATGAAAGGGAGGTGAGGGGAGGGGAGGGGGGGCAAAAGGGGGGGAAGAGGGAAAGGAAAACAAAAAAGGGGGAGAAGAAAGAAAGAAAGAAGAAACAAACCAAAAAATCCCCCCCCCAACATATCCGGGAACAGAAAAAGGATTAAATATCCTCTTACCGCCTAAACCCTACAATCCCCCCAAAACAAAATAAAGAGGAGGGGAAAAGAAAGAAAAAGAAAAAAATAAGAGAGTATATCAAAAGTCAGAACAAGACAAGAACCGACTGACTACGTAACACTGCTTTCGCCAGACTCCGAGGAAAACTCTGGAATCAGCTGGACAACATACGCAGACAGACGAGGCGATGCCCGGCAGCAAAACAAACCAGAAATCCACTGGTAAGTCGGCACGACAATTATTATTCTCCGAAGCTCTTCATCACAGGCGCCCAACATCTACGATAACAGGACCTCACTCACCACCTTCCCCAATGCAATCCACCGCAATGTCTGACAAGGAACAATCCATAACCATGGAAAAAATACTACAGGAGATCACCGCTGTCAGCCGCCGAATAGAGGGAATGGACGCTTCCCTATCTTCACTGACCCTGGAAACCAAATCTATGAGATCAGACATTGCAGGTTTTCAAACCAGAGTGACAGGCTTGGAACACCACATGGGCTCATTAGAAACGCAGGTGACCACTTATCGAGACAGAGACCAAGACCTCCTTTACCTTAGTAGTAAACTCACAGACCTAGAGGATAGGAGTCGAAGAGATAACATTCGCCTACTGGGAATCCCGGAGCATGAAGAAGGCACAGACATGCAGGCCTTCCTGGGCTCCGTTCTCCCCAAACTAACCTCCCTGGACTTTGATCCACCGCTGGAATTCCAAAGAGCACACAGAGTAGGCCCGAAACGTTCTGACACATCTTTAAGACCCAGACCGATAATCGCTTGTCTATTACGCCACAATCATGCCTGACAGATATTACAAACGGCGCGCAAACAGGGCCCTTTCCGGATAGGCCAACATGACATCCGAATAACGGCTGATTACACCAAGGACACCAACGAACGAAGAAAAGCCTTCCTAGCTCTAAGACCTCGACTTCGCCAACTGGGGATGAAATTCGGCCTCTTCGACCCCGCCAGAATGTGGGTCACCAATAACAGTATATCCAAAGACTTCTATAATCCAGATGAACTGAGCCTTTTCCTTGACTCTTTAAAACATCAGCCTATGGACTCTACCAATCCAGACTGTTCACAAGATACCGGGAGAGAAAACGAAGGGGGAGGACTCTTACCCCCAGGCCCAGAGAAAGAAGGCCCGCTCCACCATGACACCGACCTCAATCAAAGGGGCAGGGACGCAGAGAGACTAGCCAGACTACACGACGACAGGGGTCAGGTTCTCCACGCTGTGGCAACCTACACCCAACTGTCAGAAAGGGACAAATCCAGATCACCTCTAAAATCAACGACCGTACCCCCCTTAGACACCAATCCCTCGTTGGGCGCATGTGAGATGATTACAAGACATTGAAACCTGAATGACGAGAACTCACGGAAGGATGAGTACAAACCCGGGTTTTGTTTGTAGTCATTATTACTTAACAATCGTCAATAACCCTTTTAACACCATTAGATGACCATTATGTTTACATGTCCTACAAGATAACACAGGGCCTTATTCTATAACACTGTTGCATAGACGTCCATTGTATAACGCGAAACGCACAAGCCGGATCTTGCAGACCCCACAGGTGATGCAAACACATACATCGGGACCCTGCTCAGTAGGGACACGTTCCAACACCTAAAGAGAAGCTGCCATTTATCCCCTCACAGCGCTACTACAATATAGAACATCCAACAACACAACACCACACAATAACAATAAGACTACATGAACAGGCCCGATTCTGCAGACAAGTTGTAATGCTGACCCCTTTCAGCTGAACCTACCACCTTCCACTTCTGCCTTAAACGGCCACACAGGGAAAAGAATGTAATACAATCTACACGCAATAATACACATCCCGACGATCACCAGAGTACTGGCACAACATGATCACCTGCCACAGGGGACGATGAGATATAATACAACACAACATTACATATTACGGAGATGCACCACTACTTCTTACGGGAACACAATATCTCCATGGAGACATAACAAATAGGCCGACATTCACACGCACTCCCCAGAATCCTCCCCATGAGGGGGATGCAACCCCTCCATATATTCGCGATGGCACCTGACCACGTAGATGATGAGCAGTAGATCAACCACTTGCATATACAACCCATGTTCCACTCTTCTATAACAACACCCACTCCTGGGCTGGTCCCACGACATATAAACTAATAGAATGTAATACGATTACATGTGTGGAAATAAGTTATATTGTGTTGTGTTATGCCATATAATATTATGTTATGTTATACAAATTAACAGTTTGCAGTGACATTATGCTGTTTGACACTATGTTGTTTGACATAGCGAAATTATGCTATATAAGTATAGTAATATTTCAACTGTTATTATGTGCAAATGTACTCCTGTACTCCAATATCCTGATCTGAACCGGCATTATGTTACTTTACACCCTCCCCCCCCTGCCCTCTCCTCTGGCCCTTTAGGCATCCACCCTTTGATCCCACAAATCATTTCCCCCCCCTCACACCTATACCAACACCTACTGTAACATCTACATTAAAATCATTATCACATTTACATCTATCACCATAATCATGATTACAAATACACACCCATCCCCCTCCTCGACCAATATACCCTCACAACATAGAACCCATCGCGATGACACACACCAAGTACAATGATCGCTAGCCCCCTTTCACTCGAAAATAGGATAAACATTTAACCTATTGTATTAGACATTGGACATTGCAAGATATCAACTGGATCTTCCTCCATCTCTTAATCCAGGCCAGTGTGAAGTCCCCCTCTACCACCTTTCCCAGTAAGCCCACCCTCACTATATTAAAATTATGTCACCAAATCCCCCCCCCATTATCTGCACATCACACCCTCCCTTATCAACATAGCTACTACCCTCTACCGAGCCCCCCCTTCCCCCCTCCCATAATATGCTAATGGCTTCCCCCTTTATCCGTTCCCCCCCTCCGGAGCTCAGCTCAGAACCTGTGCATTCGACCGCCTTGGATCAATACTGGCCGCCCCTTGCCCCAACGCCGCCTCCTCGGAAGAGAGGCTGCACCAATGGCATTAGGAGCTCGGATAGGATCCGGACTCGCCGTTTACAGACCGTCCCCAAGGGAGCATAGTACTCCCGGTCCCCCCTGTATCCCTCCAACCACTTCCCCTCCCAATCATCACATCCATCCCACTTCACAGACAAACGCTAACTCTAGCCTTCTTTCCTCCCATATTATCCCTTCCCCTCCCTCACCAATCCCTCCACGTTCTCGTTTCTTCCCCCCCCCCCACTTTTCTTGTTGGGGTACCCGACCCTCATCAGCTGCCCCGTCTCACCCCTGGAACTCCCAAATATTCATATTACAGCGAACACAGCACCACACGACTACCACTCCCAGTATTACTGAAATCCCTTCCTCTAACTCAGTATGCCAGAGACAACTCCCCACATAGTGCCCCCACTACGAATCCTCTCCTGGAATGTTCATTGCATGACGAACTACATCAAACGGAAAAAGATCTTGTCATATTTTCAATCTAAAAAAGCAGACATAGCCCTGATCCAAGAAACACATCTTGACAATGTAGAGTCCGATAAACTTAGACGTGACTGGGTAGGAAAGGTCTCCTTCAGCTGCTGTCCAGAAGATCAGGGAACCAAGGGAGGCACACCTCGTAAATGTGGCGTAGCGATACTAATACGTAAATCTCTGCCAACCACGATCATTAAAACATGGAATGACACAGAAGGGAGATATACATTTGTCAAACTGAAAATAGGAAATACCTTCCTATGTGTGGGCTCTGTCTATGCACCAATGGGGTCAAAGCGTTCCTTCTTCCTACAACTCAATCGCGTACTGACCGAAATAGGGACCACACGTTATATCATCGGGGGGGATTGGAACCTTGCTAGAGACGCCATACTGGACAGGACAGGCCCCATCGATGTGGGCAATAATTCCGATAGGGCCTTATTGACGGACATCACAGCAGATGTAGGCCTAGTCGACTGCTGGAGACTAACACACCCAAAGGACAAGGAATTCACATTCATTTTGTCCGTCCATGGCACCCAATGACGCCTGGATTATTTTCTTGTATCACACACCATAATCCCCCAAATACAAGACCCTAGCGTCTTAGATAGCGGACTCTCAGACCACTCCCCGATTTTACTCTCTATACAGGTGGGTTTGACCTCTCCTGGTCGTAAACTATGGCGCTTTGCCATACACTGATACCGTTCCCCCCAGGGGAAAGAGCAACTCAAGGCCCACATATCCACATATATGACCGAAAACATAGGCTCTGTGACATCCAAGCGGGACTTATGGGCAGCGGCTAAGGCCACTCTGTGAGGGAACATGATGAGGGACGCAGCACTGGACAATAGAGATAGGGAGGCCCGCTACCGCACCCTAGAAGACACGATTCAACGCCTCACCAAACAATAAACTACTCAGCCGTCCCCAACGCTACGTCGCTCCCTCGAACAAGCCCGAATGGCACATAACGATCTTTACACAACACAGCAGAATATGCACTACAAAGGTTACGCCACTGCCACTATGAACAAGGAGAAAAGGCCGGGCGCCTCTTAGCGGCACAACTCCGACAGAGAGATTGTAATGTAGGGTGAATAATCACAAAGTCGATCTTGCAAATAAAAGAAGATCCGAAGTTTATTCTCCAAAATGCAGACCCACAACAGAGCCAGCTGCCTCCAGCTACCGGATCAACGGCTGAATGCCCGTCGAACCAGCAGCTCAAGCGCACTACAGAACATGGAATGTCATGACAATAAAACGCTAATAAAAGAATGCTAACCACGCTACACATAATACATCACCAAACTAAGAATGCATTTACATCACCTATTACATCACCTCCCCCCTTTATACAACACAAATAAATGATAAAGCTATACCTATATACATATTTATACAAGAATGAAATCCTGAAATTTTGGAGGTAATTTGACTGTTCTAGAGCTACGAGTTGTTGTTGCACCCACAGTAGATTCCAAAGGCTTTGCAACAACCGCAGAGTTTGAACCTTCATACAGCACAATATCTGAGGTATCAGATAACACATCACCTGGAGAATATGTTGGTTCAATTCTCGAGCATGTACTTGACTCCAAACTTGATTTAGACTGTATAACATTAGATTTTGATGGTCCATAGCCACTAACATCAGTCGACAGCATAGAACATCCATCACAGATAGAGCGATAAACATTTTTAAAGATTTGGACTTTTTGAGCATTAAGCGGTATGACACTATTCTTATTCCACCATCCTCTGCCTTCGATTAGAACAGAAAATTTGGAAATTTTAATAATTCTCACTGGTACAGAAAATTTAGAGTCAGCCTTACATACACGAAAAGGTTTTTTGATAAGAACCCAATCGTTAATTTTAAGATCAATTGTTTTAACATTGTTCCTTCTGTCATAATACACCTTTTGTTTAAATTGTTTGTTAGAAATTCTATTTCTTAAATTAACATCCTCCTCCAGACCCTCCTCTTGCGCATGACATTTCTCATGTAGAAAATGAGATAACCAATTCGGGGCAAGTTTGGTCCTAGGATTCCTTCCCCTTAATAATTTGAAAGGAGTAACCCCAGTGGTAGAATGAGGAGTAGTTAAGTAAGCCCAAATGTTTTCCTGTACAAACTCAGCCACATCAGCATTGGATGCTAATGCAGATTAAATTCCTTCTTTGAAAAATCGATTGATCCTTTCCACTAAGCCATTACAAGAAGGGCTATATAATGCCACTCTAAGGTGTTTGATGTCATGTGAAAGTAGAAAATCCTAAAAAAAAATTGAGACAAAATGTGTACCATTATCGGTAACCACGGTTCCAACCGTGCCTTCTAATTTAAATAGTTTACTTAAAAACAAAACAACAGCGTCAGAATCAGGATTGGATACAAAAGCATAGTAGACCCACTTAGAAAAGTAGTCAATAGCAACTATAAGGTTTCTCATGTCTTTGGGTAATAAGTGATAAGGACCTGAAAAATCAAGAGGAATTTTATCCCATGGATTCTGTGGAAGTGGAAGTGGAAACATAGGTTTGATAGACGTCTTCCAATGTTTATCAGACAATATGCATTCAGGACACCTATTAATGTAGTTGAAAACTTATTTATCCAAGCCCGGCCACCAGTAGGATAATTTAATCCTTTTAGTGGTAGCGGAAATACCCAGATGACCTTCATGTGCTATTTTAACAATTCTGTCTCTGAGATCAACGGGAGGAACCACAAGATCACCTCTCAAGCAAATTTCACCTTCACAAGAAAGTTCTTTAGCTACTTGGCTGAAACATCTGAGTTGATGTGACAATTTCTTCTCTGGAGGCCATTTAGTCTTCAAAAACACCACCACTTTGGATAGAATTTCATCATTTAACATCACATTTTTCCACTCTTGCTCAGTAATATTATTATCTGCAACTGCGAAAATATCCAGAAAGCCTACAACACATTCCTGTTCCGAATCAGTATCCACAGAAGCATCAATCGGTAAAGGTAGCTGAGACAAGCAATCAGCTCGAAAATTCCTCCCACCCTGTATGTATTTAATGTTTAAATTGTATTCTTGTAACTTTGACAACAAACGAACCAGGCGTGCAGATGCTTTTCCCAACCCATCACCATTCAAAAGGAAAGTGAGGGGTTTGTGATCACAAATCACAACAATTTCCCCAAATGTATGTTTTAAATTTCTGAACTGCCCATGTGCAGGCTAACGCTTCCTTTTCAATTGTACTGTAATGTGTCTCTGCCCCTGATAAAGTCCTGGATGCAAAAGCTACAGTATTTTCTTTACCATCCACCCATTGACCGAGAACAGCACCAAAGCCTTTTAAGCTTGCATCAACCATGACTTATGTGATGGATTGAAAGGTTGTAAAGCAGAGGCATTTGCAACCAAATCTTTCACCTTCTCAAATACTTCACTAACATTCTCATTCCAATCAAATTTAATACCTTTTTTGAGCATTGATCGTAAAGGCTGAACAATCATAGCATATCCAGGAACAAATCTAGCGTAGTATTCACAAAGACCCAGGAAGGATCTTAAAGCATCTTTGTCGGTGGGAGGTGATGCTTTCCTGACTGCATCTATATTGCTACACTTAGGTCTAATACCAGTGCTTGAAATGCTATGTCCCAAATACTCCACCTCTTCTACCATTAATTTGCATTTGCTAGGCTTGACTGTCATGCCTCTGTCTTTCAGAATACTTAGAACTTTGTTTAACACTTCTACATGTTTGGCCTCAGTGTCAGTGTGGATTAATATATCATCCTGAAATGCTTGTACTTCAGCTAAATCACTGAAAAGTTGATCCATAAGTTTCTGGAATACACTAGCCGCAGAGGCAAGACCAAAGGGTAAGCGTAAGTATTTATATGCACCAAATGGCGTTACAAAGGTAGTTAAATCCTGAGATGATTCAGTCAAAGAGATTTGGTGGTAAGCAGAGTGCAAATCAATGGTTGAATTTTTTTTTGACCCTCCGACCTTGGAAATCATCTCCTGAATGTGTGGGAGGGGATGGCAATCAACAACTATGTTTTTGTTTACTGATCTTAAATCCACACATAGCCTCAAACTATTATCCTTTTTTTTGTGACTACAATGGGAGAAACCCATTCTGAGGAATCAGTTGGGGTAATTATACAATCCTTCTGTAATTTGTGTAGCAATGCTTTTAGATCTGCCCTGACACTCAACGGAATAGGTTTTACCTTGTGTATTACGGGAACTGCACCATTCTTTAGCTTAATACAGTGTTCATAACCTTTCACACTACCTACATGATCCATAAAGACTTTGTGAAATGAGATAATCATTTGGGTCATAGTATCATTAAGAACTGTGACATTAGCAATGTGGCTAGATGACAAAGAGGTTGGTAAGTCACCTAAAAGGATGGGAGAGTCATGACCAGGCCTGAGAATGATGCCTAAACATGCTAAATCTTTCCAGCCTATAATATCTTGCCCTTTGACAGCAACGTAAATTTTGATATGAATAGTTCTACCTAAACATGTCAAATCAGACCAAAATTATCCAAGTAGATCTATGTCATATCCATCGAATGCTTTCGGAGTAATGTCAGTAGTGAGTAAATTGACAGTGTCATGCCAAAACTTGAAGAAAGTGCGAACAGCAGGAATTGTAATGGGTGCTCCTGAATCTGCTAATACAGGAATCTTAATAGAATCTATAAAAACATCACATAAAGCAGCCTTAATAACCTTCACGGGTTTTGCGCTAATGTCATCCGGAACATCAACAGCTAACAGAACATTCGAAAACTTGTTGGAACACTGAGCAACTTCATCATCAAGCTCTATTGTGCTAATCTTAACTTTGTTTGAGTAATTTTTGTTGGTGTTGCGAGCAAGGCAAACACTGTGGAAATTACCTATCTTGCGACAGGAATTGCACCTTTTCCCTATTGCAGGGCAAGAAGGATCATTGCCAATGTGTAGTTTGGAACCACAACGAAAGCAAATACAAGAAGTCTTCCCAGTTCGCCCACGAAAACTGAATTTCCCTACTCTGTCTTGCTTGTTAGACACAGCACAAACAGTATCATCATTAATTACACAATCAACAGTAGCATTCTGATTAGCTAAGACTCTTGAGGTAGTTATCGACCTCTCAATGCTCTTAGCGAGGACAATCACCTCCTCAATAGTAGGGTTCCGGCATGCTAAAAGTCTCTCTTGTATTTTCGTGTGAAAACAATAAAAAACAAATTGAACACGAATGTAGGTATCAACATTGATTCCAAATTTGCATTTGGAAGCTAAGACTCATAGATTGGCGACATATTCCTCCACAGATTCATCAGAAGATTGTTTGCACATAGCGAAGTTAAACCTCTCCAGTAAAACACTGGGCTCATCAGAGTAATGTTTCTTCATTCTTGCCAAACCTTCAGCGTAGCAGTTCCATGCATTATCACCTCCAGCTGGTGGGGTTATAGGAGGTAAATTGTCAAAAACACATTGGCCTGAAACTCCAAGATGATTGAAAAGTATGGCCATTTTACTAACTGGGGAATATTCATTTGCACCAATGGCTGTAAGATAATTATCAAATATACGCAGCCATTCAGTCCATTTGATATCTGGTTTTCCTGGCTTTTGCAAAAAAAGCTGGAGGTTGTATTATTCCATGTGTGGCAGCCATTTAATAAGAAAAAACAAGTCACTATAATAAAACTGAAATTTGTTTTGCCAAAATGGTGCCAAAAAAAAACAATATGGTAGCTGTCACAACTTAAATTGAAGTAAAGTACTAGGTAATTTGTAGCTCGTTCTGGACAAATGTTAATAAATAACTTGAAGAAATGCACAAAGAAGTAACAAAATTGTTGGGCAACTGTCACCACGTTGATATAATGATATCAATAAATCATTGCATCATCATTGGCGTGTGAGAGACGTATTGTAAAGAATGATGGGTGTGCGCACCTTTCCCCGCATGTAGAATTCCAATCTGATGTCAGGAGCACGTTGCTGGTCAACCGGCTGATAAACAAACTCACGCAGTCACGAGAACACGTTGCTAGGCACCCAGCTGTTCAAACGTGCACACTCTCTTGCGCGTAGATCTATGGCATCCGAAGAAACACGTTGCTAGGCAACCACTTGATGAACTCTCCGTCATGCACAGGAATCAATGAAAAATTATGCCACAAAAAAAAAAAAAAATAGCTCACCTGGGAATGAACGAAATAAAAGTCAAACTCAGGGGGTGATTCTGATTGAGGCGGGCGGCGGTAGCCGCCCGCCTCGCGGGAACCGCCATATGGCCGCTCCGCGGTCGAAAGACCGCGGAGGCCATTCAGGCTTTCCCGCTGGTCTGGCGGGCGACCGCCAGAAGGCCGCCCGCCAGCCCAGCGGGAAACCCCTCCCCACGAGGAAGCCGGCTCCGAATGGAGCCGGCGGAGTGGGTATGTGCGACGGGTGCAGTTTGCACCCGTCGCGGATTTCAGTGTCTGCATTGCAGACACTGAAATACACTGTGGGGCCCTCTTACGGGGGCCCCTGCAGTGCCCATGCCATTGGCATGGGCACTGCAGGGGCCCCCAGGGGCCCGCGGCACCCCCTACTGCCATCCTGTTCCTGGCGGGCGAACCGCCAGGAACAGGATGGCGGTAGGGGGTGTCAGAATCCCCCATGGCGGCGCAGCAAGCTGCGCCGCCATGGGGGATTCCAAGGGCAGCGGAAAACTGGCGGGAGACCGCCGGTTTTCCTTGTCTGACCGTGGCCGAACCGCTGCGGTCAGAATGCCCTGCGGGGCACCGCCGGTCTGTCGGCGGTGCTCCCGCCGACCTTGGCCCCGGCGGTCCGAGACCGCCGTGGTCAGAATGACCCCCTCAGTGTCTTTAAATCTGCTCAATTATCAGTGAAAGTCGTTAAAGATTCCATCTGTTCACTCCATTCGGCATAGTAAATCTGTCGGTGGGTCGCAGAAATGTTTTTAAAAAAAAATGGTCACCCCACTCCTGGTACCAATTGTAATGTAGGGTGAATAACCACAAAGTCGATCTTGCAAATAAAAGAAGATCCGAAGTTTATTCTCCAAAATGCAGACCCACAACAGAGCCAGCTGCCTCCAGCTACCGGATCAACGGCTGAATGCCCGTCGAACCAGCAGCTCGAGCGCACTACAGAACATGGAATGTCATGACAATAAAATGCTAATAAAAGAATGCTAACCACGCTACACATAGTACATAACCAAACTAAGAATGTATTTACATCACCTATTACAGAGATGCTGCCTCAGCTATCCCGGCCATAACGTCTCCCTCTGGAGCAGTAATGACCCGCCGCAAGACATTGTGAATGAATTTGCTACATATTATCAACACTTTTACACCCCCGAAACAACGACCAACCAGGCACAGACAAAGGCATTTCTCATTGCAGCAAAATTGCCCTGCTTATCAGAAGCCGGCCGAGCTCTCCTTGAGGGCGATATAAGCAGGGAAGAAATCACACAGGTTATCACAAAACTCCCATACCATAAATCCCCGGGTGAAGATGGATTCCCCGCAGAATTTTACAGATGGTCAGGAGAAGAGACAACCATGGCAGTACATGAGGCACTCATGGAGGCGTGCCAGGAGGGCTCTCTGGGTGGCCTGTCCAACAGGGCCACGATTGTCGTTCTGCCTAAACCTGGAAGGGACCCCCTACTCTGCAGTAGTTATCGCCCCATCTCCCTTTTAAACTGAGACGTTAAATTACTAGCTAGTGTCCTTGCAGCACGTCTACGCAAAGTCATACCGTCCCTAATCCACAACACCCAGGTGGGATTCGTACCAGGCCGCACCTACAGAAATCATATGCGCACACTATGCCACACCCTGCTTGAATCGTTAAACCTACCAGAAGAAGCCTTGGCACTATCCCTCGACGCAGAGAAGGCATTTGACCGCATCGAATGGCCCTATTTATTCACCACCATGAAACATTTTGGTCTCGGAGATCAATTTATTTCTAAAGTCCGATTATTATACGATCACCCTACGGCACAAGTTAACTGTGGGGGCTTCCTGTCGGACCCATTCCCCATCGGAAGGGGCACTCGACAGGGCTGCCCCTTGTCTCCACTCTTATTCCTACTAGCAATGGAACCGCTGGCGGCAACTATAAGGAATTCTCAACAGATAACAGGCATCTCCTTACCAGGGGGCTCCTCCAAAATGTATTTATATGCAGACGATATTCTGTTAACCTTGTCTGACTTAGAAAGATCCATCCCATCCCTACTCTCTATCATAGAAAGCTTTGCACCCTTGTCCGGGTATCGAGTAAACTGGGACAAGAGTGAATCTTTGCCCCTATCTCGCGTAACAACGAAAGCTGCAATCCATGGCCGCCCATTTAAATGGACCCCAACCCACCTCAAATATCTGGGGACATATATTAACCGAGGCTTAGAACACATGGTCAGGGATAAGCTAGACCCTCTTATATCCCGGATGAAACAGGACTTTGCTAAGTGGACCTTACTCGACCTATCTATGTGGGGCAGAACACAGGCGGTTAGGATGGTCACCCTCCCCCGCTTCACATATGTTTTAGGCATGCTCCCCCTACAGATTCCGCTCTCTCTTCTCCGAAGGATTGATACCTTGATAAGGTCCTTTGTCTGGGGTTCTATACAGCCAAGACTAAAACCGGGGACAATATTAGCGCGCAGACCCTATGGAGGACTAGGTCTACCCTCAGTAGAACAATACGCTTTAGCCCTACAACTATCACAACTAGCCTACACATTACCAGGCACCCCAGACCCTCCACAATGGACAATCACGGAGAAACACATACAGGGACAGCACTCCGAACTAGGCGGGATATATACCGATTACTCTCACTCCTCCAACCCTATCCTCGCGGCCACAAATGCAGCGTGGCGCAGAGCCCACCGGCTACTGGGAGTGCACCCTTCTCTACATGCTCAAGCCCCTTTAGCGGGAAACAAATGTATAAAAATAGGGGGAAGTACCCTAAGATGGCCCCAGTGGAGCGACGCTGGTATCCACAACATAACCCAAATAATAGATGGCAATGATTTCCGGTCCTTTGAATCCCTACGGGAAGAATTCGGAATTCACAAAAATCAGGAATGGAGGTACATGCAACTTATGCACTGTGTGCGCAAGGTCCTAGGACCCCCCCGTGGACGATCAAAACCTCACCCGTTGTCAATTACCTGCAGAAATGGGGCCGACACAGAGGAGTTATGGCCGGTCTATACGCAGAGATTACGAATCACCTTTACTCGCAACCTCTCCTAGAGCGACTGCGTCTCAGATGGCAAGATCGACTAGCGATAGCCTACACAGAAGAAGACTGGCAAGACATAATCGAAGCCCTAGACAGGGGGGTCCGCGAGGCCCGCCTGAAAACCTGTCTCTTCAAAATCCTCCAGGACTGGTACTGGACTCCCACATAACTCTTCAGGGCAGGTCTGATACCACATGCGAAGTGTTGGCGATGTGCAGATCTCCATTGCGATCTACTTCATATTTTATGCCACTGTCCGACGATACAGCCCCTATGGGAAGCTGTGTCCCAGACACTTAGGGATTTCATATCAATACCAAACCCGTCACCAATAACACTCATTATCCTACACGACATGCGCCCATACCCCTCCCTATCACGTCCCCATAAACGGCTACTCCACACGGCAATTGCCACAGTGAAAATCCGCATTCTTCGACACTGGAGGTCTGCTATCGCCCCAACACCAACGGAATGGATGACAGCCATGTTCCAAACAGCTACCCATGAGCGAGTCATTTATAACCTACAGGATCAAACGGCCCTATTTACAGAAATTTGGAGCCCCTTCCTGTCAAGACCATGAGGCAGCTGGCTGATGGTCAGTGGATGACAGTTGACACCCCATCATCTTCCTTCCTTTCTTTCCCTCACTTCCCTCCCCGCCCTCCTACCCCTTTCCTCCACTCCGGAGAATATTCATCCCAGAGAACACCCTTTACACCATGCCATATCGACCTGCTTAAATACGTACTAGAAACTATCCTTCTTTGACTTGCTCGACCAGAGGCTAACTGTCCAACATTAGTAAGCAAGGCCGGATTCTTTATACATCTGACCCTGAATCTACACAGGTACTCTCTCTTGTCTACCCTCCCCCAGAATGGCCCCCTCCCCCCCCATAAATGTATCCTCTTGGCCCATCCCACTCTCCTCTCTATCATTCTTCTCTCTCTCCTGCTCCCTTCTACTACAATCTGACCCCCCAATAACCTTTACCCCCCTTCCCCCTACCCTTTATAATCTTCAAACCACAGTCTATGTCGACGAATCAGTGTACCTATTAGACAATGTACATTCAGATATCATTTGTAAAATTACCGACTGAACTACGGATTACTGGAAAAATGTCAATGCATACTGTGTACCGTCTTACATTTTTTTTTCTAATAAAAAATGTACAAAAAAAAAAATGACGTGCTGCTAGCTTCGAGGCAAAAATCGATGCTCCACCTCCATCGCGGCTGGGAAATCGATGCAACGTGGCTGGAGAAACGACATGCAACTGCCACTTACGGAGGCTGATACGACACAAGCCCCACGCAGCGCTGTTTTCTGATACCGTGCGACTGGATTTTCCATGCATGGTCACTGGGCATCCAAGTCCACCCGACTCTGCGCGGATCTGAGGTGCCCTGTCCGGAAATCAACGCATCGCTCTTTTGCGAGGGAGAAAAACGGTGCATCGCTGACCCAACCAGAGAAGGAATTGACGCAAGAACTCACTAGCAAACAAGGAATCGACGCATCACTACCCTTTTCTGATGTATGCTCACCCGTGTGGCTTAATTTTTTACACTTACTAGGTACTTTGTCTAACAACAACATTCTCACTGTTTTCTAAGGATTAAGACTCTACTCTTTTGAAAATTGGTATCTTGACTTGTGTATGTTGGATTTTTGTTGTTTTGGTCTTGTTTTTTTAAAGTAAATATTACCTATTTTTCTTAATCTGTTTTGTGTCATTATGTAGTAGTTCACTGTATTACTATATGCGTTGGTACAAATTCTTTACACATTGCTTCTGAGGTTAAGCATGCCTGCTCCTGCCAAGCTACCAAGGGAGTGAGCGGGGGTTAACTGAGTGTGATTCTCCTTTACCCTGACTAGAGTGAGGGTCCTTGCTTGGACAGGGGGTAACCTGACTGCCAACCAAAGACCCCATTTCTAACGAAAAAATATTTATAGAATGATTAAGAGAAGGAAGATTTGATTCAAGAATGGCCCGTGTATCAAATCCTTCTTTTATGCATGGTGACTCCAGACTCTTTAATATTCTGTGGGCCCTATTTGTATTTTCCATGTGCACTTTACCCTTGCTAAATAGGAGTAAAGTGCCAATAGATCCCTAGTATATGATGTAGAATGTACACCCAGGGGCTGGACATTTAGGCCCATATTTATGAAATGCTTGCGCTAGCTTAGCCTAATTGTTTATGCTAAAATGGTGCTACCTTAACTACATATACATATTTTGACTCTAGACCCATCAAAATATTGGAGTTGGTGCCATTTTTAGGATGTGCCAACCCACCTTAAGTCAATGAGATGCAAGATAGGGATTCCCTTCCTAAAAATGACGCTAGCCCCCCAGTGCCATATTTAACTCTGACACAGAAACGATGCACAACTGGGAGGAGGGCCTAAATAATGGCTCTAAGTCCATTGTTTAACATCTGGCAAACCAGGCGGTAGAGTGCAGGTAGGCCCATTTCTGTGGGAAACACCATGGAATTGGCACATAAATGCCCAACCCAACCCCCAGCAATACCACCACCCACACCACAGAGACACTACAGGAGGAGGGAGCCCATCCCAGGTAAGTTGCAGATGAGTGTTTGTTTATGTGTGTGGTGTACCATTGGGGGCTCATTACAGAGGGCCCCTTGCCCGGCACTGGGTATGTAGGGCTTGCCCAGGGGACACTGGTCCCCTGTGGTGGGCATTGGGATAGGGGTAATGACTGCTGTCTATACTTAGACAGGAGTCATTTTTTGGCTGCTTGTGCGTAAAAAAATGACGCAAGGCTAACTAGCAGCAGATATTCTGCCGCTAAGCTCATTTCTGACCCACTAGCCCCATCACTTCGAATGCCATCCCTCAATGGCTAGCATTTTTTTTAGAGACACTAGCCATTCCTTAGCACCATCGTGTGCCATTTTATAAATATGGCACATGGATGGGGTTAGTGACTGTCATTAGCCAGCATTAAACAAAATGTTAGCACAGTTGTGAGCCATTTTTCATAAATATGGGCCTTAATGTCACCTGTAGACTGTAGCACCTGTGGTTTAACTGTAAAATATGCCTTCAGGCCTTCAAGGTGTAGGCTCACTGCAGCAGCCTACACAAATGTCGAGTCTGTCAAAATAACCCTGTTTGACAGATGAGAACCCCTGCATTTAAGTGTGAATAGGTTATGTCTAAGTGCACACAAGGTGAGGTACCTGATATTTGCAAGTAGAACATGTGTCAAATCAAAGTTGGCATGTTCCTCCAGTGAATACATCCCAGAAGATTTTTCACCACAGGGCTGTCATTTAATCCTCAAAAATATCAGAGTCCAGAGATAAATTTTAATTTACAGTTTGTTACACAAAATGGCTAGTCATTCAAATACTATTCTTCATATTAATGAAAATTTAATCGAGAAGTTCAATTTTTTATATTTATAAAAAATAACTATGTGAAAGCTCCAGGAGCATAATTTTCATTAGCCAGCTAGCAGCTGTCCAGCCAGTGCCTTATTTTATTGAGGTGTGAAAACTGCTTGAAGAACAGAACAGTGACATAGGCCTTGAGACAGAATTCCCTGAGTGTGGGCCATTTTACACCTATCAGTTGAGGAAGTACAGTTTGAATGCATCAATGAACTTCATTAACTTGAGAGGGACAGAGGAGAGGGTACACTGGTCTATTCATATTCTTATGTAAGGGGAGACCTGAATGTGGCAACCCGGCGTGCAAATGATCAGATATCTCGCTAGACCTGCTGCCAGTGACCTGAGGAGAGCCCTTAAATACTGGACCTTCTCCCTCTTGATCTCATGGCAAAGAAGTGGACTCTAAGGTTCAGTGGGCGGAACTCCTGTGTGGCTTTTTTTTTCAGAAATGACAGTTGACCAGTACCAACTGCACCGGGACAGGGCCTTGCTGATGGCCTCTGCTGGAGTGTGGGTCTTGGCCCCTAAGTGGTGTCCCTTATCAATGACTCAAAAGAGTTGCTTCAGAAACCCTGATATGTTGGGACTTAATAACATTTGGACTTCCAAATCCTCTAAAATCATCAGGAGGTCCTCACAGAAAAGGTATCTGATTCCAATGGAGCTTCCTCTGATGTTATGCAAGGATTGCCTCTCCAGGGGATTTTAATCTCTATAAAAAGCTGCTAACATTTTTGATGGGAGGAGCACACTTGCATTCATCACTGTCGGCCTGATATCGTACTTAGAACTGGGATACCTCTTCCATAGACTACCATTGGTGCTTTCTGGTGCTATTTGTGCTTAAAACTTCAAATTCAAATATTTGGTTCCCCAATTGGATGGTTGATGTTCTGGTTTCAATTTGTTTACTAAAATATACAAAAATTTTTGTATTCAGTTTTGGATTTTTGGCAGCATATTTATACTTTTTGACGCAAAACTGCACCAACTCAGTTTTTCATCAAAATGTTTAGCACCCGCTTGCCCCTTTCCTAAGCACCAGCGAGGCACCATATTTATAGAATGGCACAATCCGGTGCAAAGGGTGGGCTAGCATAAAAAAAAAAAAAAATTATGTTAGCCGGGTGGGGGTGGCGGTATGGGAGAAGGGGATTTTTGCACCAAAAAATGACATTAGGCTAGTTAGAGGCAAAATAAAATGCCTCTAACCAGCCTAGCATCATTTTCTGACACAAAACCATCCATACCACATAACTCCTGTCTTAGAAAAGCCACCCCTAGGGCCAGCACAGGGGCCCAGTGTCCCCTGGGCATGTCCATTGCACCCTGTGCCATGCAGTTGCCCCCGATGGCACTTTAATTTAATAAAAAAAAATACTTACCTATACTTACCTTACGTCTCCCATCCTCCAGTGTCCCTTTGGTATGGGTGGGGATGTTCCTGGGACTTGAGAAAGGCACCTCTGGACCCATTCCGCCTAGTCTGACCCCGGCGTTATATGGGGCCATGGGGTTAGCACCATTGTTTAGATGGGAACACCTACCTTGCATCAGATTGATGCAAGGTAGTTTCATGCATCTAAAAAATGGTGCAAAATCCAATATTTTGACGTTAGACGTGTCTAACATCAAAATGTAAATATGGAGTTAATTTAGCGCAGAATTTGAAAAAAAGATGCAAATTTTGCGCAAATGGGGTATAAATATGCCCTTTATTGTTTAGTGTTATGAGTTTGTTACTGGTTTGGTAACAGGGTGCTGGGCTCAGGTTAATGAAGTGTCTTGTGTTCAGAGTTCAACTTGTTGACAGCATAAGATTCCTTAAATTGGGGGACCTTCCAGTCCAAATATTAATCCATTTCTTAGAGTTAGTTTTTTGCAACATCCCAATACTGATAAGAAGTGTGATCAAAACATTGCTGCCTAAGCGACTATAGCACTGGCTGTAGTACGGATTCTTTCTTGAGAGTCTGAGGGGAACGCATGAACTAGCTTCAACCAATGCCAACTGTCATTTATCCACTCTTTCTAACTTTATAAATACTCATGCATAGCAGGGAGTAAGAGCTGGATTGAAAGTGAGAATGAAAGAAGAACCCACACAATTGTGTTCTTAGCCCTCTACGTTTGAGCTTGATCATGTTGTATTCCTCTTTTTCTTTACTGGTTGTATCCATTGTACTCGATCTTATATTTACAGCAAATCTGAAACACAACTATGAAATTATGAGATTTTAACATTCTGTATACAAACGCACTCCCTGTGTTGGCCACAAACAAGAAAATAAGCCTACAATTATAATTTTAGTCCGCTACCTTAATGTGAATAATTATTTTCAATACTCGTTATTAAAAAAACATGCCATTAGCAATAAAACGATCTTATTTTGGAGAGACTGTTAATAAATATAGACTGCACGCTAATTTCTGCTTTACAAAACGGAAATAAAGTGTTGGAAAGGACGTATTTTCTGAATCAGCTAAACTGGCAGCATGCCCTACACATTCTTGCTCACATTGTTACAATATCAGAAACATAGCTATCAAGTTAAGTTAATTAGACTAATGCTCAGAAAATATGGCACAGCAGATTGGGGGTAATGAATTATGCAGTCAGATTGAATGATGAAATAAACAATAAAAGAACGCAAAGAAAACTCAATTTGACAGCATGACTGAGCATACACAATTGATAGGTCAAGTTTAAGAACCATGACAAAGACATTGGGCTTTGCGGATAAGGATGTGTTAATGAGAACGTGTGGAAGACTTTATAACAGCTCTTTTCATTTAATATTAAATGTAAAGACATTTTTGTTTAGCTGTTAACACAGCGATCGCAAAGTGATTTATTTTCTAATGCTAGAATTGTGCAAAACGCTCCTTATGTTACTACTTTATTGTATATATTTCACCTATGTTATTTATAGAGTGCAAACCTATCTTCAAATCAAAGAAGAATTGTACAAGAGGTGTAATACAGAAGAAAATTGGGGTAGTAAAAGAACACACGACTGTGGAAAGGGGAGAGAGACGAGTTAGCAGCTGGCTGAGAGGGGTGCTAAATATAGGATTAAGAAGGCACTATGCACCACAGACTAGTGGGATTGGAGATGTATCGGCAAGCTATGTGCTTCGTATAGATAGATGCTTGCATTTGCAAAAGAGGAGCACGTTTAGAAACTGAGAGATTGTCATGCACGTTTAAAGATGGGAGCAGGTGGAAAAGATGGTATTTTGTACAATGAACTATGGATTTGTCATTTCAATTCCAATAAATTGGATTTTGGAGAGGTTTTATAGTTACTCTTTAAAAAACATGTTCCTATCATTTGGTATTATTATTATTATTATCATCATCATCATTATTGTCTTGTTTCCCACCGTCACATTTATCATAATTTTTTATCAATATCAGTAGTAGTGAGGATATTATCAACATAATCATTTCAGAAATACAGATTCAAGCTTAACACATTCCACTGACTCCTTGGCATAGTTCCCCCAGAATAAACAAGACATGATTAAAATCCAAAATGTGTCCCCTTGGCACCCTGCCAAATATTAAATGAAAAATAGCCTTTTCCAGACATTCTTGTTATATTGACTTAAAATTTTAAACTGAATATTTCTGGTTCTACTGCATTCCTATAAATTGATTTTGATTTTTTTTTGTGTTGGGTCTCCTTTGTATGAGTGTTTGCGTTTTGTCCAAATACTTTACACATTTCCTATAAGTTAAACCTGACTGCTGAAGGGTGAAGCGCAGGTTAATTTAGTGACTTTTGTTGATCACCCCGACAAGGATTGTGCTTACTGT
Source organism: Pleurodeles waltl (assembly GCF_031143425.1). NCBI lineage: Eukaryota > Metazoa > Chordata > Amphibia > Caudata > Salamandridae > Pleurodeles > Pleurodeles waltl. The sequence goes on along the minus strand of NC_090448.1, from coordinate 194,506,549 downwards.
ATGAGTAGGGAATAGGGCCTCCTCAGCCAATAACCTTGATGTCTTACATTGGTATTCAATGGTGGGATCCAGTACTTGTGTTTGTGGAGTGCCACTCAGTGATTTTGTGTAACTCTAAAATCCCATATAAATTACCTAGCACCAGATTCATCTTTATTTTACAATTCCCCTTGATTGTCCTTGTTTGCTTTTTTCATATGTAATTCATACCTCATTTGTGCACCTGTAGCTCTTGCCTGCAAAGAGTTTGAGTTTAACAACCTGGAGTTCTACATTGTGACTGGGCTCAAGGGATTCTGCATGGAGATGGGGCTTCCAGCAATCAAGGGATCAAAGAAGTAAACCTCCTGACTATGGCCCCAGAGGAGAGAGAGAGAGCTATTCTGCTACATCCAGGGTAGGCATCAGCATCTCTTGCCACAACATCTCCCCTGAAGAAGTGGAGGACCTGATAGGGGGAATGCGCAAATAGGCAGTGAATATGTTCCTCTCAGTCTTTGACCCTTTTCTGTGTAGGTCTCATTGTGTAGGTATGAAAGTGAGTTCAGGCTGCAGCTGGCAAAACTCAAGATGGAGGAGGCTGATGCAAAGAGGATTGCAGAAGACACTTGCTATCCGGAGAGCTAAGGAGAAGAAAAAATGAGCTGTAATTAAGAAACAAGCTGTGAGTCTCAAGTAGCTGGGCATAAGGGTCAAGCAATGGACAAGCTCCTGCAACAATGGTGGCAGCACAAACCTAGTACCCAGTGGACAAAGGAAGGTCCACATCTTATCTGGAAGCACATGCCTATGATGGGAAGGGATAACTTGCTGAATTTAGAAGTAGAAGAAAAGATGATGTATGTTCTTGTGAAAGTCATTTTCATCGCCAAATTTAGACTCTCCCCAAGGAAGTACTACTTGTGATTTAGGGACAGACAGAAACTGCCAAACCAGTCTTTGGAAGATTTACTTCACTACTCCAGTAAAGCACTAAGTGGTTAGGTGAGAGAGCACATGTTCAGTATGTGCTTTACAGAGTAGGACCAACACCTGATTGATAGCAAGCTAGCATTTCCTAGGGAGCTTGCCAAAGAAGACCTCTGGGTGAGCACCAGAGTGTCCAAATCATTACCTGGAGGATCCCCAGAAGAATGGACAGGGTCCCCACCAGTTGGAAGATGGAGGAGACAAAAATAAAAAAGTGTTTAGCTAATGGCTACCAAAACAGTCATCAGGAAAAGGAGTCCTAGTCCCAATCTGATCGGGAGCATAGTTTCTGTGAGCTGAAATTATCAGACAAATTCTTCCCCAAATACTATGAGCAGCAAAGGTACAGGCATATCAAGGGGGACCCCCAATTCTCTAAGAAGGCATAGTCTCCATTGTCAGGGGACACCATGGTTGAGGAATGTAAGCTGTAGGAAGAGATTGTCCCAGTTGGTATGGGGGGGTCATGAAGAGGTTACCCTAGTGCTCCTGGGTGAGAAAGAGATGCCTAACGCACACATGCCTAAAATATTTTCAGTAAGCAGTGGGTCACAATCAATTGTCAGTGGGTGGAGGCTCTGAAAAACGCAAGAGCTGGTATCACTACTGTTAGGTGTCATCTGGTGTCCTCAGAGCAGATAATCCCTAATGTAGTCCACGCGGCTGAGGTAGCAGTCAACCGTGAGAGTCACTATTCTGTGGCCCTGGTTCACTTTGAATGTGGAGCAGGCGGGCTTAGTTTCCTTAAGGGTAGCTATAGGTCCATCCATGATTATCTGACGGGCAAAGACATTGAGCACACCACCTAGAAGGAGGATGAGCTGCAAGTTCAATTAGAGATGTTAGGAAATTCGCCCAGGTACTTGCCAAAAAGAGGAAAGGCTAGAATGCAGGAAACCTCCTACTGCTCTCATGGTCCGGGAAAAAGCTGAGCTGGAGGGTGACACATCAGAACAGGGTAGGACATCTGACTGGGGAACCAACATTATGTGGGATGAGTGTGCAGTAATTTACAAGTTCCCCATACTCTATCATATTTAGACCATTGGGGTTGTTGAGAGATTCAACTAGACCCTACAAGGCATGATCCTGCAACTGTCAGAACCCATGGGACAGAAGTGGTTTGTCCTTTTGCCATGCCTGTTTCTTGAATACAGGGAGGTGTTACAGAATAAAGTTAGCTTCCGTGGCTTTGTGCTCCTCTATGGATACCCTGTCAGAGGACCTCTCAGCCTTATAAAGGAGTGGGGCAAACTCCAAAGAAGACCCTCCAGGATGTAGTCAGCTACATTTTGCCTCACAGGATTCTGATGAAGCATTTTTAGAAGAAGTATTCTGAGAACCTTGAAGCCAGCCAGGAGCTTATGATTCTCTGGTATGACCAAAGACAACTCTGGTTGAGTAGTAGCCTGGTCAAAAAGTATGGGATGTGGCAGGACCAGTGGTCTAGGCCCTATGAGGTGAAGTTGCAAAAAAATTAGGTGTCCTACTAGGTAGACCATAAGACCCCCTGGGGCCTTTTGAGGGTCATGCATGTCAATCGCCTCAAAGCTCAGATGATGGAGTAGATTGGAAAGTGATCCTCTCCCTAACACCTTAGCTACGAAGGAGTAGGAGGAGTCAGTGGAAGGTGTCAACCTATTCCCTGACCCCAGAGCAACAGAGGGACTGTCACCACATTTTGGACAGTTTTCCTGTATGTTCTCACTTACCCCTAGGCTCACTAATCTGTGTACCCATGATATTGACACTGGGGGCAGTATGCCTGTGAAGAACAATATCCACAGGGTATCTGACAAAGTGAGAGACATCATCAAGGAGGGTTTCTCCAAGATGCTAGAGTTGTGGGTGATTAAGCACTCCCATTGCTCTTGGTCCAACACTGTGGTCATGGTACCTAAAGCTGCCCAACTGAGTGCCACACCATAACTCCAGTTCTGTGTGGATTACAGAGGAATCAATTCAGCCACCAAAACTGACACTCACATCATCCTCCAAGCTGATGAGCTTATAGAGTGGTTGGGCTCTGCCAAGTTTGTTTTGATGTTCAGGTACTGGAAGATTGCCATAAATTTGGGGGCTAAGCAGAGGGCTTAATTCCCCACCCCAGAGGGCAACTTTCAGTTTAAAGCAATGCCTTTTCAGTCAAAGTATGCCCCTGCCACCTTTCAGAGGTTGGTTAACAAAGTCCTGGCTGGGATGAAGACTTTCAATGCTGCCTACCTGGACAATATTGTAGGATTCAGTTCTAACAGAGAGGACCTTCTGTTCCACCACCAGGTAGTTCTTGAGGCCCTGCAACAAGTGGGCTTCACCATCAAGGCCAATAAGTGCTGGATAGGAGAGAGTTATTTGGCCTACTTGGGAGTCTAAATTGATGGTTGGCACGGTGCAGCCCCTCCAGGCCAAAATTGAGACCATATCGGATTAGGAACCTCCAGGACTTAGACTGAGGTGAGAATTTTCATAGACCTCACCAGATACTATAGGAGATATGTCAACCATTGTTGTCCCCTTCACCAAGCTTACTTCAAAGAAGCAGCCCAGAAATATAATCTAGACAGAGATGTGGCAGACTGCTTTTGATACCCTGAAGGAGGTCCTGCATACAACACCAGTGCTCAAGACCCCTGACTTCTCCCAGGAATTAATTGTCCAGACGGATGACTTTGAGCATGACATGGAGGCTGTGCCCTCCCAGCTAAATGAAGACAGCCTAGACCAAACTGTAGCCTTCCTTAGCAGGAAGCTACCTCCCAGGGGCCAAAGGGGGAATGCAAAAGAAAGGGAAGCCTTTGCAGCAGTGTGTTCACCTTATCTGTCTGACGCTCACTTCTGGGTTCAGACAGACCACAGACTACTCAGATGGATAATGCAGCTGAGGGTTGAGAATCCCAAAATGTTGAGGTAGTTCATCTCCCTGCAGGGAATGGACTTTACAGTGTAACATCACCCTGGAACTGACCACATTAATGCTGATGGTCTTTCCAGGTACTTCCACCTTAGTGATTGCCACTGCAAACTAGTACTAAAATGCTTATGCTTTCTCGCTAAAACATGGTATAATTGTCTCACACCTAATTGTCACATTCATTTTACTTGTAAGCCCTTAGTAAGTGGCAATAGAGGTACCCAGGGTATGTAAATTAAATGCTACTAATGGGCCTGTAGTACGCATTCTGTCACCCACTTATGTAGCCTTTTAAAGCATATCTTAGGCCTGCACTGCAGCCTGTAGTGCAATTTTAAACTGTAATTTCAACATTATAAACCTATTGCCAAACCTAAACCTTCCTTTTTAATACGTGTACATCACCTCTAAGGTAGGCCCTAAAAGGCTTATAGTGCAGGGTGCATTGTAGTTAGAACGTAGGACATGTACTTTCACATTTTACATGTTCTCTTGGTAAAACACTCTTGAAGTTGTTTTTTTATAACTATAAGTCCTGTCTCTCCCATTGACTGACATGGTGTTACCTTTAAAAAGTGACACACTTTGATTGGGAGCAGATAGACATGTGATGCTTACACTCAAATGAATTGTCATTTAAAAAATCCTCTAAAGTCAGATTTTAAGGCACAATTCTGAACATGCCACTTTTAGAAAGTTGGTATTTTCCTGCCTTAGCCATTCAGTGCCTGCTGCCAGTGTCCTGGGTCAAAGACTGTGAATGGCTCTGCTTTGGGGATTTTTCCATTCCTGCTGGACAGTGAAACAAAGAGCATTAGATATTGGTAGGTTGGGCCATCCTTCCAGGATGTTTGAGGGCATAGCTGTTCCCTGCCCTACTTGCACTTCAAAGGGCTTGCCTCCAGCATACACAGAGGAATCTGGCACTAGTAATTTGTCACCCAAGTCTTATTGGAGCCTTGAGGGGAAAGATAGAACTTTCTGCTGCTTTAGGTTTGCCTTGTATCTCGGAGGACTGCCCAACTGCTACCAGATCACTGCCCTGCTGTGTGAGACTTGCCTTATCTTCCCCAGAGGACTGCTCTGCTGCTTGATGCCTGCCTTGATGCTTGAACCCAGGAATACCAGAGTGACTCCATGGGCTAACTGGCAGGCCTTCTGTGTATGCTCCAGAGACCTTAAACCTTGCACCCGGGATCTGCTGGAGTAAGTCCTGAACGTTTGGATGTGGTGTTAAACGTGCTGCTCTTGCTTTACGCTAAAAGTCAAACTTAGAAAAATGTTCACCAAAAAGTGGCCTGAGATGACTTACCTGCTCCCAAATACCCCAAAGGTGCATCGCCGATTGACCTGACTCTGCAGTAGCTCCTGCCTTGCAGCAACAAATCCTCTTCAGCAAGACTTCTCAGAAAATATATTTAGACCATATTTATACTTTTTTAGCACCGCATTTGTGTCATTTTTTTATGGAAAATCGGCTGAAACTTAATTGTATTTTGTAAGTTTGCGCCGATTTTGAGTAAAAAAACGACGCAAATGCAGCGCTAAAAAAGGATAAATTTGGGCCTTAATCTTTTGAAGTGCTCTTCAACTAAGTCCTGCAGCTCCACCCCACTGGAAACCCTATTTAAAAAAAAGGCCCCTACAACATACCACCAGGCGGTGGTGCAAGCACTGCTGCCCTGTGGATTATGAGTCATCAACTGCCAGCACCTTGGAAAGGCTGGCGGTAAGAGGGACTCGGGGTGCCCCTGAGGGCCCCTGCACTGCCCATGCAGTTGGCATGGGCAGTGCAGGGGCCCCCATGCACAGCTCCATCGCCCATTTCACTGCCTGAATTTCAGGCAGGGAAATGTGTGACGGGTGCTGCTGCACCCGCTGCACATCAATATTGCCACCGGCTCTATTATGAGCCGTCTGCAATGTTGATGTGACTTTTCCGCTGTCCCAACAGAAAAGTCATAGTAGGAAGCCACAAATGCGGTGCTAAAAAAGTATAAATATGGGCCTTAATCTTTTGAAGTGCTCTTCAACTAAGTCCTGCAGCTCTGCCCCACTGTAAACCCTATTCCCCAAAAAGGGACAAAGAGCCTCACTACGACCCTGGCGGCTGGCGGTACACCGGCAGTAACACCACCAACAGGCTGGCGGTGTACCGCCAGTAGATTATGACCGTGGCGCATTAGCCATGGCATTACCGCACGCCCCTACAACATACCACCAGGTGGCGGTGCAAGCACCACTGCCCTGGGGATAATGAGTCCCCAACCGGCAGCCTGTCCATGGCGGTAGACACCGCCATGGAAAGGCTGGCGGTAAGGGGGACTCAGGGTGCCCCTGAGGGCCCCTGCACTGCCCATGCAGTTGGCATTGGCAGTGTAGGGGCCCCCAGGTACAGCCCCATCGCGCATTTCATTGCCCGAATTTCAGGCAGTGAAATGCGTGACAGGTGCTGCTGCACCCGCTGCACATCAACATTTGCGCCAGCTCTATTATGAGCCGGCTGCAATGTTGATGTGATTTTTCCGCTGGCCCAAAGGAAAAGTCATAGTAGGGAGCCACATATACCGCCAGCACTGGCGGTATAGTGGTGCCCAAGGCTTCGGCAGTCTTCTAGTAAGACCCCCGAAGTCGTAATGAGGGCCAAAGTTTGAAGGTAAAAATCTTCACTACATCTCTGTCCAGGGTCTCCTCTTTTCCAATGCCTCCTCCTCAGACAGTGCAGTTACCTTGCCCAGCTGAACTTTGCCTGTTCAGAAACTTTTCTTCAAGTTCCTTCTAAGTCTGAAAATAAGTTGAGACAGTGCCAAACCACCTCAGTATGTGACCCACACTGCATTACAGTTGGTCTTAAATTTGGACTTTGCCCCAGTCTCGCAAGACCAGATACCAGCATTTGGCGCTTTGATCTTTTAGGTGCTTTTTCCACTAAAACTTTAAAAATACATAATTCCAGTTCTACCAAAAAGATTTTTAGTTTTGGTGTCATTTTATTACATTTTTCACAATTGTTTTAGAATTGATGTGAGCATTTCTTCTGTTATATTTTCACTTTACTTCTGTTTGTGTGCTTCAAAAATACTTTGCCTCTAAGTTAAGTTATTTGTGCCAAGCTACAGGAGAGTTGAGCACAGGTTGATTTTGTAACTTTTGCTGTTCACCCTGACAAGAATTGGGCTTACTGCTTCAGTAGGTTTATCACTCGACTTTATACCTTTCACAGATGCTTTGCAATGTTATTTTCTGAGATGTCAAATCGGTCTTGGTATTATGTGCAGAGGCCTACTTTTTCAGTGAAATAGCAGGATCTTTTTGAGACATGTTTGGTGGTAAGTATTATACACAATATAGGGACCTCGGGGTCTCGACACAGAATGAGGAGACAGAGGGGGCTCTCAGCACTTTAGAGAGCACTCAGAATACCAGGTAGCACCCATGGGAGTCCCAGAGCACGGGGACAAAGGAGTTGCAAAGTGCGGTCGTCGCAGCATTACATTGGAGGATACCACGCTGCAGGAGAACAACTCAGGGAGCTGCGCGTCGCAGGATGGAATGCTAGGGACCAGGGCTATGTTGTGCATGAAGAACTTTTGGAAGAAGTGCACAGAAGCCCAAGGAGTTGCAGAAGACATAGTGCACAGGGGTACTGTCGCAGCACGGGGAGGCAAGATCTTACCTCCACCAAATTTGGACAGCTGGACCTTTGGACAGTCTGGACCACTTCAGCTACCACCTGTGTTCCAGGGGGCATGCTCATCACCAGGAGAAGAGTTCCAGAATACCGGTTGTCATCGCAGAGGGGTACCTGCTGAAACAGGGAAGTGACTCTGTCACTCCATGGGAGATTCCTTTGGTTCTTCTCATGCAGGGTGAAAACAGGCAGACCTCAGAGCATGCACACCTGGGAAACTGTTGTAATTGCTGGCTGGAGCTGAAGTTGCATGTCACAGGAGTCGTCCTAGATACTTTGTTGCAGTTACAGTGGTTCCTGGAGCAGTCTGCCGTTGATCCAACAGTCAGAACCTGGTGAAGGACGGGGCGTGTCCAGTTTCACACCAGAACAGGGACTTGGGGTCCCTGAACCAGTGTAGACTGGATTATGCAAGGAGGGCACCGTTTGTGCCTTTCAAAGAATTCCCAGAGGATCTAGGAGGATACCCCTCCCATGCCTGTAACACCTACTTCCAATGGGAGAGGGTGTAACACCCCTCTCCTAAAGAAAATTCATTGTTCTGCCTTCCTGGGATTGAGCTGCTCAATCCCCAGGAGGCCAGAAACGTGTCTCTGAGGTGGCAGCAGCTGGGGCTGCAGTTTAAACCTCAGAGAGCTGGATTGGTAATTCTGGGGGTCCATGGTAGAGCCCCCAGGGTGCATGGGATTGTCCCCCTAATACCAGATTTGGACTGGGGGGTTAAATCCATGATCTTAGACACCTCACATGGCAATATTCGGATTTACCATTCTGAAGCTCCCTATGTGTATTGACATAAATGTAGTGCATGCTTATAATGGCGTCCCTGCAGTCACGATGTCTGGGGAATTGGCCTGGACAACGTGGGGGCACCTTTGCTAGTGCAAGGGTGCCCTCACACACAGTAACTTGGCACCTAGCCTTCAATAAATGACGGGAAGACATATAGGTGACTTATAAGTCACCTGTGCAGTGAAAATCAGCTGTGAAAGAGTGTGTGCACTATTTCACTCAGGCTGCAGTGGAAGTCATTATGAAAGGTTTGTATGAGGTCCTTATGAGTGGCAAAAGAAAGGCTGTAGCCCATAAGAGTCTTCTGGAACCCCAATGACTTGGTGTGAGAGAACAGGGCTGATTGCAGAGGCCCCCTAACTTTTTGCCCCCATTTTCCACTTTTTGCTGGTGTTTTCCTGACTCTGATGGTGCCCTGGGTACTGCTAACCAGACCCAGGGCCTGTGCTCTGTGTAAAATCAGTATGCAAATTAGGCTAATTATAATTGGCTAGGTCAACCTACCTATAAGTCCCTAGTATATGGTAGGGCATGTAGGTTTAGGGACCCCATCATAGGTAGTGCACCCATAGGTGCACTGCTGAGGTGCCCAGTGTCATTTTTAAGGCAGGCCTGCCTTGCTGGCTGCTTTTAAACTAAAATTATATGCAAATTTGACTTTGGAATTAAAAGTAAAACTTGATGAGGTAAGGAGTTTAAAACTTTACCTGAAAAGTTGCCAACTTCAGCCTTGCAGTGTTTTTGCTGCTGTGCTCTGATTGGCCAGCCTCTGACAGCCTGGCCAGGCTGCCTTGATGAGGTGTGAAGTGGCCTGGCTCCACACAAAGAGATGTGCCTGTGGGAGGAGATCTCCCCTCAGCAGATGGTGAGGCAGGAAGTAGGAGGGCTGCCAAACTGGTCTTCAAAGGCAGAGAAGGACATTTGGAGCAACCCAGCAACACCCTCACATCCTGCAAACCCAGACAATTAGGTGCCCCCTTGATTAGATTAGGAGAGGGCAGGAGAGGAGTATGTTTAGGATTTTTAGCCACACCAGTGGGTGGGCTCAGCCAGATGTAACCTCCAAAAATCACTTTCAGCTATGATGGATTTTTGAGGAATGTTGCTCCCTGGGATTGATTTTTGCCACACTTCCCAGGAAGTGGTCATCACAGGGGGAAGGACCCTGCCCCTGATTGGAGAACCAGGACCCCCCTGTTTTTCACCCAGGAGCAAGGACAAAACTAACAGACCTGCACCCACACCTCAGTTCCCTACCAGATCCCTATCAGATTCCAACAAGGAAGAACTACAGGAGAAGAAGGACTGCCCTGCTGGACCCCTGACCTGCACCTGGACACTGCACTCTGGAGGACTGCACAAGCTGCACACTTGGGCTTCACCACTAAAAGGACTTTACCTGTCTTCTACTGCTTCAAGAAGGGACTACCTGTTTGCTACAGGTACAAAGGAGCTACCCAGAGTCCCCTGCATCAAGTCCTGCAAGCAGAGCCCAGCCGACCAACGTGCAGTGGCCATTTGAGGATTCTGACCAGGTGCATTCTGGGAATTGTAGTCCCAACTCGCAAGGAGAAACTCAGAGCTTCTGGAACCTTGGATCAAGTTGTGGACACAAAAAGGACCTCTGGAAGAAGATTTAGAAGTTTGGAAACTTTTGGAGCAACTCCATAAGTTAAAGAGGTGCATTATGGGAGTTGTAGTCCCAGACCCCAAGAGGCACACCAGAGCCTGTGAACCCTTGGCTGGTGCTGTTGACCACTTTCCTGAATCAAACACTTCTGAAAGTAAGTGTGACAGTGTTACCTCGTGGGTGGCCTGAACTCTAGACTTTGTTCCTTTCCTGTGTGACGTTTTTTAACCCTTTGAGCGCTAGTTGCTTCTGTGCGCTAGAAAGCATTAATTCTTTAAAAATTCATATCTCTGGTTCCCCTTATCTGATTTTATTCGTTTTGGTGTTATTTTAATGATAAAAATATAATCTATTGTTATAAATTGATTTTGGATTTTTAGACTGTTTCCTGTGTTTTATTTAATTACTGTTTTGTGATATTTGAATGCTTTACACGCTGTCTCCTAAGTTAAGCCTTGTCGCTTGTTGCCAAGCTACCAAGGGTTGAGCTGGGTTTAATTTACTGAGACCTAACTGGACATAAGTGGAGGTTAGTGGCCTATTGCTAAGTGTGGGTACTTACCTGCCCTTACCAGTAATCCATTTTCCAACACCTGGGTACCATATACTAGGGTCTTAAAAGGGGGAGGAGGGTGCAGTGTGCCAATTACGATTTGAATATGGAGTCACTAAACTATAGTGACAAATTTGGTAACAGAGAGAGCATAAGCACTGGAGTTCTGGTTAGCAGAAATCCAGCGACAGTCAAGCATACTGACAACACACATAGGCCACAAAGTATGAGCACTGGGGTCCTGGCTAGCAGGATCCCAGTGAGACTGTATAAACAAACTGACAAATTGGGTTTAAAGTATGAGCACTGGGGTCCTGGTTAGCAGGATCCCAGTGAGACAGTAAAAACACACTGACAAACACTGACAAACAGGCCAAAAATGGGGGTAACCATGCTGGAGATCCTTTGTTTCTTGTCACGCAGGGTGAAGACAGGCAGTCCTCAGAGCATGCACACCTTGGAAACTGTTGTAATTGCTGGCTGGAGCTGAAGTTGCAGGTCACAGGAGTCGACCTGGATACTTTTTTGCAGTTACAGCGGTTCCTGGAGCAGTCTGCGGTTGATCCAAAGGTCAGAAGCTGAAGCAGAGGATGCATAGGAGTCCTAGAGGGATCTTGAAAACTGAATCTGAGGAAACACCCAGAGGAGAGACCCTAAACAGCCCTGAGAGATGGATGGCTACCTACCGAGGTATGCTCTTATCAGGGGAGGTCTCTGATGTCACCTGCTGGCATTGGCCACTCAGAGGTCTCCAGAGAATCCCCACACCTTGGAATCCAAGATGGCTAATGCCAGGGACACTCTGGAGGAGCTCTGGGCACTACCACTGGGGTGGTGATGGACAAGGGAGTGGTCACTCCCCTTTCCTTTATCCAGTTCCACACCAGAGCAGGGACTTGGGGTCCCTGAACTGGTGTAGACAGGATTATGCAAGGAGAGCACCATTTGTGCCTTTCAAAGCATTTCCAGAGGTTCTGGGAGGATACCCCTCCAATGCCTGTAACACCTACTTCAATGGGAGAGGGTGTAACACCCCCTCCTAAAGGAAATTAATTGGTCTGCCTTCCTGGGATTGAGCTGCTCAATCCCTAGGAGGGCAGAAACCTGTGTCTGGGGTGGCAGCAGCTGGGGCTGCAGTGGAAACCTCAGAGAGCTAGATTGGCAGTACTGGGGGTCCATGGTGGAGCCCCCAGGGTGCATGGGATTGTCCCCCTAATACCAGATTTGGATTAGGGGGTCAATTACATGATCTTAGACACCTCACATAGCAATATTCGGAGTTACCATTCTGAAGCTACCTATATGTATTGACATATATGTAGTGCACACTTATAATGGTGTCCCCGCACTCACAAAGTCTGGGGAATTGGCCCTGGACAACGTGAGGGCACCTTTGCTAGTGCAAGGGTGCCCTCACACACAGTAACTTTGCACCTAGCCTTCAGTAAATGACGGTTAGACATATAGGTGACTTATAAGTTACCTGGTGCAGTGAAAAATGGCTGTGAAGTAGTGTGTGCACTATTTCACTCAGGCTGCAGTGGCAGTCATGATGAAAGGTTTGTATAAGCTCCTTATGGGAGGCAAAGGAAAGGCTGCAGCCCATAAGGATCTCCTGAAACCCCAATGACCTGGGTATCTAGGTACCATATACTAGGGTCTTAAAAGGGGGAGGAGGGTCCAGTGTGCCAATTACAATTTGAATATGGAGTAACTAAACTATAGTGACAAATTTGGTGACAGAGAGAGCATAAGCACTGGAGTTCTGGTTAGCAGAACTCCAGTGACAGTCAAGCATACTGACAACACACATAAGCCATAAAGTATGAGCGCTAGGGTCCTGGCTAGTAGGATCCCATTGAGACTGTAAAAACACTCTGACAAATATGGTTTAAACTATGAGCACTGGGGTCCTGGATAGCAGGATCCCAGTGAGACAGTAAAAACACACTGACAAACACTAACAGACAGGCCACAAATGGGGGTAACCATGCTGGGAAGAAGCTACTTTCTCACTTAACCCCCACCCCAAACGAAGGACAATAAGGCTAACCTTGGACAGTTGAGACTTTATTGTCTGAGTGGTGTTAAGTGGAGAGTAGATCTACAATAGAGTGGTTACTCCATTTATCATCCACTGTATGATTACTTCCCTTTGGGGATGTAAATAACCCTGTTTGGAGATTTCTACCTAGAAAACAGTGCAAGTGTATATTCTTAGAGTATCTATTTTTAAGTTTTAAAGTGGGGTAGTGCAATTGTTCCTCTGAGCCTATGTCAAGACAGGGGTGCTGTCCTAAGGAAGAGAATGCTAGACAGGGATGCTCTCAGTAAGGCCATAACTGGCAAAAAGTTTATCTCTGGCTGAAAGAGAGAAGAGGGTTGCTGTTTCTCTTGGGTTGGAGCAGGGCATGGATGCTGTTCTATAAGCTCCACACTAGGACAGGGCTGCTGTCCTATGTGTTCAGAGGTAGTGCAGGGCTGCTGCACTCACGTTTCTCTGAGAGGGCTGGAGGGTTGATCCAAATTTACTAAAACAGTGCAATTTTGCAAAATCTGGTTTAGTGGTTCAACAGAGAGGTATGTTTACTTCTGAGAGTTCAGCTGTGGTAGCTGTGAGCTCCCTTGGTACAGGTTCCACCCCTGGAGACGTTTCTCCCACCACAGGAATGGTATCTTAGTGGTAGGGTAGGGAAGGGATATTTTGATACCCTATTTCTCTTCTTTGCTTTTTCATTTCACCTGAAATGAGAGGAAGAAATTCCTCAGGGATACCCACCATGGATGCATGGTTCCTAAACTCTACCTCAGTCGAGCCTGAGGCCTCTAGGTCATTACCTAAGAGACAGTCTACAGGTAAGCTAGGTGATACCACAACCTGCTTTGAGCCTGTAACTCCACCCCAACTGAGTTGCACTACAGCTAAGAGGGGAGACTGAGTGGAGTTGTTGACATCAGTAACCTGGTACTTCTGTCCAAGGAGGTGTTGTGCATGTGACACCAAGTTTTCAGTCACCAAGGTGATACTGGCACTTTTGTCCCTGTATGCCTTTGCCTCAACCCCATTTATTAGAATTGACTGCTTGTATTTGTCCATGTTAAGGGGACAAACAGACAATGTGGCAAGGCCAACTGTCTTGAGAGTGTCTCCCCCATTTTCTATGATGGATCCAAAAGTGAACCCAACTACACCCTTTGTTTGACTATTGCCAGTAGGCTCACCCCTATTACCACTACTGCTAGGGGCAGTAGAGTTTGATGAATTAGTGGTGGTAGGCTAAGGGGCTTTACCTGGGCAGGACTTAACCCCTGGCCTATGGCCTTTACCTCTGCACACATAGCGCAGTGGCTTTTTATTGTGTGTATAGTGAGAAGAAGAGGAAGATGATCCATCCCTACCCCCAGAGGAGTGTTGTGGACTTGAAGAAGGATCTACGTGTATCCCCATGCTTAACCTGAGATTTGTCACCATCTTTCTTATTTTCTTTGTCACCCCCTGTATGAGCTTTTCTGCTCACTCTTGCTCTAACCCATTTGTCTGCCTTCTTTCCCAATTCTTGGGGAGAGGTCAGATCTGAGTCAATAAGATACTGGTGTAACAAGTCAGACACACAACTATTCAACATATGCTCTATCAAAATCAGATTATACATGCCCTGGTAATGAGCCACTTTATTGCCATGTAACCAACCCTCTAAAGCTTTCACAGAACAGTTCACAAAGTCAACCCAATTGTGTGAAGATTCTTTCTTGGTTTCCCTAAACTTGATCCTGTATTGCTTTGCAGTTAGGCCAAAACCATCAATGAGTGCATTCTTTAAAATGTTGTAGTTGTCTGCATCCTCCTCCCTAACAGCGAGCTGAGGAGTCTGACCCTCCCTTTGCCAGGGAAGGACAACCAAAGTATAGCAGCCCACTGCTTTTGAGGGACCTTTGGAACCTTACAGGCCCTCTCAGTGCAGCAATCCACTTTTGAATATCATCCCCCATCTTGTATGGAGGGAACAATTTTGTGTAAGTTTCTGAAGTTAATGCTGTCCTCCCTGACCTCATGAGTCCTGAAACTTTCAATGCTGCTGCCACCATGGGGAACTAACCCCAACCCCTGCCTTTCTCTTTCTAAGCTAAGGCTGTCCTATCTAGGGCCAGCTGTTGCTGTTTCAGCCTCAGCATGGCCTCCTCTATTCTCAGGTTTCTGAGTTTCCTACCTAGGGAGTTATCCTCAGGATTGGATATGTTAGACCCTTCAGAGGCTGATGTGATGTGAGAATGAGCAGAAGTAGATCCCTCCCTAACTTGTGTAACCTTAGTGACCTGGCCTCTAGTTGTGAAGGGTGCCCTACTTGTGTGAGACCCCTTCCCACTACCAGCTACACTAAGAGGTTTATTAAAGGAAAGATCTGTGGAAGGACCCTCCCCTGGATCTTCAGGACCCTCTCCTGAATCTACCTGGGTAGAATATCCCTCTACCTCCCCTTCTGGTTGTACATAACCATCAGGATGCTCCTGGTCATCTTGTAAGAGGAGATTCAAGAGGGAATCCTTGTTAGGATTCTTCCCAATCCCTAGTCTTCTCTCTAAACAGGGACCCCTCAGACTTTTGAAAATAAGATTTTCATAAGTGGTCTTGACAACCGTGGGGGTAGCCTCGACAGAAGACATAGGCCCTCATTACAACCCTGTCGGACGGCGGAAAAAGGGCGGTAAGACCGCAAACAGTCCGGCGGTCATTACTGCCCCATTATGACATAATGTCCTGCACCGTCCGCCACAACGGTAATGACCTCCAGGCTGGAGTCAACGGTCTCCAGCCCAGCGGCCGTCACTGGACCGCCGGTGCTATCAGGACCCTGCATACCTCCATGGATTTCATTGGGTTTTGTACTGCTACAAAATCCATGGCGGTATGTACCATCATCGCCAGGGAATTTGTTCCCTGGCACTGATTGGGGTCTCCCCCACTCTCCTCCCTCTCCCCTGAGTCCTCCTCCAACACCCACGACCCCCCTAACAACCCCCAAAGGTAGTAGGACCTCCTCCTGACCCCCATTGAAACCCACACACATACCCCCCACACCTCCCTACCCGCACGCTCACACCACACATACACGCGCACATACATGCACACATGCACACATACATACATGTTACATTTCCCATACACCCCCGCATGCACACACACACTCACACAACCCCTCTACACACTCACATGCACACCACCATGCACGCACACAACACACAACACCCCCCACCCCCTCCCCTAACGGACGATCACCTTAACTGTTCTGGTGATCCTCCAGGAGGTCACAGGATCCATGGGGGCTACTCCGCCACCAGCACCCCGTCACCAGGACACCGCCACACTGAATACTGGGTCATATTACGGTCGGCGGAGTTCTGATGATGTGGTAGTGACGGTGGAGCAGCATCCACTTCACCGCCGAACGCCAGTATGGCTGCTGGCAGGTCTCCGTCCAAAAATAAACAGAGGGCTGCCAGCAGTCATAATATGGTGGGCGGAAGACAATCACCGCTGTGAAAAGACCGCTGAGGTTGAAATGAGGGGCATAGTTATAGAAAAGTTGGAGAGAAGAGTAAGAAGTTAGCAAAGTATTTCAGCTAACTTTTTAGAAGAAAAGAAAAACTTTTCAGAACTTTGTAGAACTTTTTGGAAGTGAAAAAATGACTGCTAGTTACAATTGTATATAGTTCTAAGTATTGCGGTACACTTGTCTTGTGAAAAGCACCAGTAACAAAGTAGTAAAGCAATTGCAAGTACTTATCCCACAAGGCAAAAATATCTTAGAGGCAATACTCCTTCTGGAGGTAAGTATTATACACAATATTTACACAAGTAACCAAAATCAGGTCAGTAAACAGTCAAAGAATAGTGCAAACAGTAGAAAATACAATAGACTGCAATCGGCCTAGCGGCAACACAAACCATATACTGAAATAGTGGAATGCGAATGGTGAATTCCCCCCTAGGCAAGTGTAGTGTGTGGAGGGGCACTGGGAGTGTAGGAAAACACCAAAGGTAAGTAAAGTAGCCCAGAAAACAGGAGTAAAGAACAGCAGGTTTCCTCAGGACACACTACAAGTCATGATGAAGAATTATGCAAGAACCAAGTGAGACTGCAAGCAACAAATGATGGATTCCTGGACCTAAACACCTGTGGACAGAGAAGACCAAGTCCAGAAGTCAAAGAAGAGTGCGGGAAGATTAGGAGCCCCTGCCAACCTGGAAAAAGGTGCAATATTGGATTCTCCGGTTAGAAGAGAATTAGAGAAATGCAACAAAGAAGACAGCTGTGGGTGCCTGCTTGGTGCAAGAGATGTCCCATGTTGAATTGTTGGATGCAGGCTGTTTGTGTCACTGGATTCTGCCAACAAGCCTTGGTTCAAGCAAATATGCGGTTTGCGTCAAAGCGGAGCTGTCTGGACCCAGGAGGGACCTGGGGATCTCAACTCGGACTGAGGAGACAGAAGGAGCTTTCAGCACTACTGAGAGTCCTATGACGACCAGGCAGCACCCACTTGAGTCCCAGAGCACAAGGACAAAGGAGATGCAAAGTGTGGTCATTGCAGCACTACTCTGGAGGATCCTACGCTGCCAAAAACAACTCAGGGAGCTGTGTGTCACAGGATGGAGTGCTGGGGACCTGGGCTAAGCTGTGCACAAAGAACTTTTGGAAGAAGTGCACAGAAGCCCAAGGAGCTGCAGAAGACATGCTGCACAGGGTACTATTGCAGCAGGGGGAGGAAAACAATTACCTCCACCAAATTTGGACAGCTGGAACTTTGGACAGTCTGGGTCACTATGGTCCACCACCTTTGTTCTAGGGAGCACTCTCGTCACCAGGAGAGAAGTCCCAGAGTACCGGTTGTCATTGCAGAAGGGTGCCTGCTGAAGCAGGGAAGTGACTCCGTCACTCCACGTGAGATTCCTTTGGTTCTTCTGGTGCAGGGTGAAGATAAGCAGTCCACAGAGCATGCACACCTTGTAAACTGCTGCCCTTGCTGCCTGGAGCTGAAGTTGCCGGTCACAGGAGTCATTCTAGCTACTTTGTTGCAGTTACAGTGGTTCCTGGAGCAGTCTTCAGTTGACCCGACGGTCAGAAGCTGAAGCAGAGGATGCAGGGATGTCCTGGAGGAATCTTGCAAACCGAATCTGAGGTAACACCTAGAGGAAAGTGTAGGAGGTTGGCCTGGCTTATAATGGGTACCTGATGGTACTTACAACTTGTGCCGGGTCCAGTTATCCCTTATTAGTAGATTAGTAGTGTTGTAGCAGCTTAGGCTGAAA
This sequence comes from Pleurodeles waltl, assembly GCF_031143425.1. Taxonomy (NCBI): domain Eukaryota; kingdom Metazoa; phylum Chordata; class Amphibia; order Caudata; family Salamandridae; genus Pleurodeles; species Pleurodeles waltl. The sequence continues at coordinate 194,488,697 of NC_090448.1, read as the reverse complement.
GAGGTATCTATAGCAGAGCAGCTTAGGCCGAACTAGGAGACATGCAAAGCTCCTACTATACCACTTATATCATATAGCACTATGGGGGTCATTCTGACCTTGGCGGTCCATGACCGCCATGGCGGAGTGCGGCGGAAGCACCGCCAACAGGCTGGCGGTGCTTCCTGGGCGATTCTGACCGCGGCGGTAAAGCCGCGGTAGGAAAAGGGGAGTCGGCGGTTTCCCGCCGGTTTCCCGCTGGCCCAGGGAACCCGCCATGGCTGCGCTGCTTGCAGCACCGCCATGGGGATTCCGATCCCCTTCCCGCCAGCCTGTTTCTGGCGGTGTCCACCGCCAGAACCAGGATGGCGGGAACGGGTGCCGTGGGGCCCCTGGGGGCCCCACAAAGATTTTCACTGTCTGCTTAGCAGACAGTGAAAATCGCGACGGGTGCCACTGCACCCGTCGCACCCCTTCAACTCCGCCGGCTCCATTCCGAGCCGGCTTCATTGTTGAAGGGGCTGTCCCACTGGGCCGGCCGGCGGTCTTCTGGCAGTCGCCCGCCGCCCCAGCGGGAAAGCCGGAATGGCCGCCGCGGTCTTTTGACCGCGGTGCGGTCTTTCGGCGGGAACCGCTTGGCGCGCGGCGACCGCCGACCGCCGCGGTCAGAATGACCGCCTATATCATAAGAATCGCAATACTCATAGTTATTAAAAATAAAGGTACTTTATTTTAGTGACAATGTGCCAAAAATATCTCAGAAGATATACTCCCTTAGGAGGTAAGTAAAATAGATAAAATATACACACAAACCAAAATCAGGGAAGTAAACATTTAGAAAAGTAGTGCAAACACTAGAATACAATAGGATGCAATAGGCCTAGGGGCAACACAAACCATATACTAAGAAAGTGGAATGTGAACCACTTAGGGACCTCAGGCCTAGTGCAGTTTGTAAAGGGTCGCTGGGAGTGTCAGAAAACACTAAGGGGCATATTTATACTCCGTTTGCGCCAAATTTGCGTCATTTTTTTCGACGCAAATTCGACGCAAAACTAACTCCATATTTATACTTTGGCGTTAGACGCGTCTAGCGCCAAAGTTCCTGGAATTAGCGTCATTTTTTTGCGTGAACACCTTCCTTGCGTTAATGATATGCAAGGTAGGCGTTCCCGTCTTAAAAAATGACTCCGATGCTTTTGCGTCGGATTTATACTCCCGGGCAAAAATGACGCCCGGGAGTGGGCGGGTCTAAAAAACCCGCATTTGCACCGGATTTTAGCGCCTGGGTCAGGGCCGGCGTTACGGGACCTGTGGGCTCAGAATGAGCCCAGAGGTGCCCTCCCCTGCCCCCAGGGACTCCCCCTGCCACCCTTGCCCACCCCAGGAGGACACCCAAGGATGGAGGGACCCACCCCAGGGACATTAAGATAAGTCCAGGTAAGTATTTTTTTTAAAAAAAAATTGTGGCATAGGGGGGCCTGATTTGTGCCCCCCTACATGCCACTATGCCCAATGACCATGCCCAGGGGACAGAAGTCCCCTGGGCATGGCCATTGGGCAAGGGGGCATGACTCCTGTCTTTGCTAAGACAGGAGTCATTTCAATGGGGGATGGGAGTCGGAAAAAAATGGCGCAAATCGGGTTAAGACGATTTTTTTTGCCTCAGCCTGACTTGCCCCATTTTTAGACGCCCAAACGCCATTTTTCCCTACGCCGGCGCTGGCTGGTGTATGTGGTTTTTTTTCACGCACACCAGGCAGCGCCGGTCGGCTAACGCCATTCAATAAATACGGCGCCCGCATGGTGCTTCAGAATGGCGTTAGCCGGCGCAAATTTTTTGGGCGCAAAACTGCGTTAGCGCAGTTTTGCGTCAAAAAGTATAAATATGGGCCCAAGGGTCTCCAGGATACTCCACACCAAGACCCTGAAAAGTAGGATTAAAGTTACCCTACTTCCCCAGAAACACACTAAAGTTGTGATAGGAGATTCTGCAAAGACCACAACAGACTGCAAAGCACTGAAGATGGATTTCTAGACCTGAGGACATGTAAAGGAAGGGGACCAAGTCCAAGAGTCACAAAAGTGTCCGGGTGGGGGGCAGGCGCCCACTAAACCCCAGATGAAGGTGCAAAATGGCTGCCACTAGGCAGAAGAAGCTGAAGATTCTGAAACAACGGAAGATGCCAGGAACTTCTCCTTTGCACTGACGATGTCCCACTGCATGCTGGAGGATGCAGAGTTCTTTCCGTGCAGAAAGACTGCAAAAAAGCCTTGCTAGCTGCAGAGGTCGCAGTTGAAGAAAAAGGGTGCTGCCTGGGCCCAGGAAGGACCAGGAGGTCGGCACTTGGAAGAGGAGACAGAGGGATGCCCAGCAACACAGACAGCCCACGCAGAATCAGGCATCACCAGCAGAAGCACTTGAACATGAGTTCAGGAAAACTGAGCATGGCGGTCATCTCAACACTAAAAAGGAGGGTCTCACGAATCCGGAGGTCAACTCAACGAGTTGAGCAATGCAGGACGGATTGTGGGGAACTGGGCTGTGCTGTGCATGAATGATTCCTTGCAAAAGTGCACAGAAGCCCTAGCAGCTGCAGTTCACAAGATACACAGGATTACAGTCTGGCGTGGGGAGGCAAGGACTTACCTCCACTAAATTTGGACAGATGGACAAAGTGGATTGTCGGTGTCACTTGGATCCAGCTCCTGTGTTACAGGGACCACACTCGTCACAAAGAGAGGGGACCCAGAGGACCGTTGAAGCAGAAGTTTGCTGCCTGCATTAGCAGGGGGAAGATTCTGTCGACCCACAGGAGATTTCTTCTTGGCTTCCAGTGCAGGGTGATGGCAGACAGCCCCCAGATCATGCACCACCAGGAAACAGTCGAGAAAGCCGGCAGGATTAGGTGCTACAATGTTGCTGGAAGTCTTCTTGCTACTTTGTTGCAGTTTTGCAGGCGTGCTGGAGCAGTCAGCGGTCGATCCTTGGGGAGGATCTGAAGAGGGAGATGCAGAGGAACTCTGGTGAGCTCTTGCATTCGTTATCTCAAGAGAAGCCCACAGGAGAGACCCTAAATAGCCCTCAGAGGAGGATTGGCCACCTAGTCAGGTAAGCACCTATTAGGAGGGGTCTCTGACATCACCTGCTGGCAATGGCCACTCAGAGGCCTCCATTGTGCCCTCACACCTCTGCATTTAATATAGCAGAGGTCTGGGACACACTGGAGGAGCTCTGGGCACCACCCCTGGGGTGGTGATGGACAGGGGAGTGGTCACTCCCCTTTCCTTTGTCCAGTTTTGCGCCAGAGCAGGGGCTGGGGATTCCTGAACCGGTGTAGACTGGTTCATGCAAGGAGGGCACCATCTGTGCCCTTCAAAGCATTCCCAGAGGCCGGGAGAGGCTACTCCTCTCAGGCCTTTAACACTTATTTCCAAAGGGAGAGGGTGTAACACCCGCTCTCAGAGCAAATACTTTGTTCTGCCTTCCTGGGACTGGGCTGCCCAGACCCCAGGAGGGCAGAATCCTGTCTGTGGGTTGGCAACAGCGGTAGTTGCAATGAAATCCCCAGAGAGCTGTTTTGGCTGTACCCAGGGTCCATGCTGGAGCCCCAGGGATGCATGGGATTAGCACCCAAATACCAGGTTTGGCATGTGGGGACAATTCCATGATCTTAGACATGTTACATGGCCATATTCGGGGTTACCACTGTGAAGCGACATATAGGTATTGACCTGTATGTAGTGCACGCGTATAATGGTGTCCCCGCACTCACAAAGTCTGGGGAAATTGACCTGAAATATGTGGGGGTACCTTGGCTAGCATCAGGGTGCCCTCACATTTAGTAACTTTGCACCTGCCCTTCACTAAGTGAGGTTAAGACATATAGGCGACTTATAAGTTACTTAAGTGCAGTATAAAATGGCTGTGATATGTAATATGTATTTACATATATGTAGTGCACTCTTACAATGGTGTCTCCGCACTCACAAAGTCTGGGGAATTGTCTCTGGACGATGTGCAACGGTGCCCTCACACACAGTACCTTTGCACCTAGCCTTCAGTAAATGAAGGTTAGACATATAGGTGATTTATAAGCTACCTGGTGCAGTGAAAAATGGCTCTGAAATAGTGTGTGCACTATTGCACTCAAGCTGCAGAGGAAGTCCTGATGAAAGGTTTGTCTGAGCTCCGTATGGGTGGCAAAAGAAATGCTGCAGCCCATAAGGATCTCCTGGAACCCCAATGCCCTGGGTACCTAGGTACCATATACTATGGACTTATAAGGGGGGTCCAGTGTGCCAATTAGAATTGGAATATGGAGTCACTAAACTATAGTGACAAATTTGGTAACAGAGAGAGCATAAGCCCTTGAGTTCTGGTTAGAAGAACTCCAGTGACACAGTCAAGCATACAGACAACACACATAGGCCACAAACTATGAGCACTGGGGTCCTGGCTAGCAGGATCCGAGTGAGACAGTAAAAACACACTGACAAATAGAGTTTAAACTATGAGCACTGGGGTCCTAGTTAACAGGACCCCAAAGAGACAGTAAAAACCCACTGACAAACAGGCCAAAAATGGGGGTAACCATGCTGGAAAGAGGCTACTTTCTCACATTAACCCCACCCCAAATGAAGGACAATAAGGCTAACCTTGGCCAGTTGAGACTTTATTGTCTAAGTGGTGATAAGTGGAGAGTAGATCTACAATAGAGTGGTTACTCCCTTTATCAGCCACTTTATCATCCACTGTATGATAACTTCCCTTTGGGGATGTAAACCACCCTGTTTGGAGATTTTTACCTAGAAACAGTGTGAGCATGAGCACTGGAGTTCTGGTTAGAAGAACTCCAGTAACACAGTCAAGCATACTGATCACACACATAGGCCAAAAATGGGGGTAACCATGCTAGAAAGAGGCTACTTTCTCACAGTGTTTCCTTCTTTTATATCCAAACACACCACATAATTTCTCAGTTGGAGTCATATTCGATAACTCTTCTTCCAGTGATTATGCGGGAGGTGATGAGGACAGTCCTGCTGTCCCTTCGCAAGCACAGTCTGTGCAGCGAGACAATAGCGGGTTAGCCCTATCCAGACAGCAGGTGCATGCGGCGGCAAGCACAGAGAGAGTGCTCTCTTGGGAGCTTCCCAATTTAGTTCAGCCCCAAATTCCACCGCCCAAATCCTATTGTGTAGACATCAAAATTATCTATCACAAAACAAACTGGGTTTGTAAGGCAGGGACCAGCAATTTTCGTCCTGGGCTCAGTGACCATATAAGGAAAGATATCAAACCAAGACATTTCTGGAAACTACATCCGGGGGAGTCCACAGAGGTGGAACTTGTGTGGATTCTCCAAAGTTTTCTTACCCAGAATACCCTGCAAAGCTGAAATGTTGAATAAAAACTCTATTTTTTCTTGCATTTCTATCATACAAACTACAGGAATATGCTGGTTTCCACAAAATTCTTACCACCCAATGTTTCCCCACCTGTCCTGATAAAAACACTACCCCACTTGAGTGCCTGTACCTAGTGCCTGCATCAGGAATGGATCACACCAGGGTCAACAGTTGCCCTCATGTAAGGACCAACATTGACCATTGTGTGATCTATTCCTGTCGCGGGCACTAGCCTACCCACACAAGTGAGGTTCCATTTTTATTGGGAGACCTGGGGGAATTCTGGGTAGATAGAAATGTGTGGCTCCTCTCAGATTACAGAACTTTCTATCACCGAAATATGAGGAAAAAGGTTTTTTTTAACCAAATATTGAGGTTTGCAAAGGATTCTGGGTAACAGAACCTGGAGAGAGTGCCACAAGTTACCCCATCCTGGGTTTCCCTCTGAGTTTAGTTTAAAAAAATGCACAGGTTTGGTAGGTTTCCTTAGGTGCCGGCTGAGCTAGAGGCCAAAATCCACTGCTAGGCACTTTGCAAAAAACAGATCTGTTTTCTTTGGGAAAATGTGATGTGTCCACGTTGTGTTTTGGGGCATTTCCTGTCTTGGGCACTAGGCCTACCCACAAAAGTGAGGTACCATTTTTATCGGGAGACTTTGGGGAATGCTGGGTGGAATTAAATGTGTGCCTTCTCTCAGATTTCATAATTTTTCTTTAACCGAAATGTGAGGAAAAAGTGTTTTTGTTTTTGCCCAAATTTTGAGGTTTGCAAAGGATCCTGGGTAACAGAACCTGGTGAGAGCCCCACATGTCACCCCATCTTGGATTCCCCTAGGTGTTTAGTTCTACAAAATGCACAGGTTTGGTAGGTTTCCCTAGGTGCTGGCTGAGTTAGAGTCCAAAATCCATAGCAAGGCACTTTGCAAAAAACAGCTCTGTTTTGTTCGGGAAAATGTGATCTGTCCATGCTGTGTTTTGGGGCATTTTCTGTCATGGGCGCTAGGCCTACCCACACAAGTGAGGTACCATTTTTATTGGGAGACTTAGGGGAGCGCTGACTGGAAAGGAAATTTTGGCCCCTCTCAGATTCCAGATCTTTCTGTCATCGAAATATGAGGAAAAATTGTTTTTTGGGCCAAATTTTGAGGTTTGCAAACGATTCTGGGTAACAGAACCTGGTGAGAGCCCCACAAGTCACCCCATATTGGATTCCCCTCTGTGTCTAGTTTTAAAAAATGCACAGGTTTGTTAGGTTTACCTAGGTGAGCTAGAGATAAAAAATCCACACGTAGGCACTTTCCAAAAAACATGTCAGTTTTTAATGTAAAAATGCGATGTGTCCATGTTGCGTTTCCTATTGCGGGGTTAGGCCTACCCACGCAAGTGAGGTACCATTTTTATCGGGAGACTTGGGGGAACAAAGAATAGCAGAAGTGTTCTTGCCCCTTGTCTTTCTCTACATTTTTTCCTTCCAAATGTAAACAGTGTGAAAAAAAAAAAACGTCAAGTTGAGAAATGCCTTGTAATTCACATGCTAGTACGGGTACCACAGAATTCAGGGATGTGCAAATAACCACTGCTTCTCAATACCTTATCTTGTGCACATTTTGGAAATACAAAGGTTTTCTTAATACCTATGTTTCACAATTTCTATTTCAGCAAATGAATTGCTGTATACCCAGTATAGAATGAAAACCCATTGGAAGGTGCAGCGCATTTATTGGCTCTGGGTACATAGGGTTCTTGATAAACCTACAAGCCCTATATATCCCTGCAACTAGAAGAGTCCAGCAGACATAACAAAATATTGCTTTCACAAATCTGACATGGCAGGAAAAAGTTACAGAGCAAAATGTGGAGAAAAATGGTTGTTGTTGTTTTAGCTCTATTTCAATATTTTTTTTATTTCAGCTGTTATTTTCTGTAGGAAACCCTTGTAGGATCCACACAAATGACCCTTTGCTGAATTCAGAATGTTGTCTACTTTTTAGAAAGGTTTAGCTCTTCGGGATCCAGCATTGGTTTCCCACCCATTTCTGTCACTAACTGGTAGGACGCTAAAAGCACAAACACAAACTAAAGATGGGGAATATCCCAGTAAAATTGCCAAAATTGTGTTGAAAAATTGGGTTTTCTGATTCAAGTCTGCCTGTTCCTGAAGGCTGGGAAGATGATTATTTTAGCCCCACAAACCCTTGATGCCATTTTCAGGGAACAAATCACAAGCCTTCTTCTGCAGCCATTTTTTCCCATTTCTTTAAAAAAATGATATTTTCGCTGTACTTTACCTGATTTCTTGGTCTCCTTCAGGGAAACCCACAATCTCTGGATACCCCTAGAAACCCTGAGATGTTGGGGAAAAAAAAGGACACAAAGTTGTCCTGGGTAGCTTATGTGGGCATAAAGTTATGAAGGCCTAAGCGTAAACTGCCCCAAATAGCTTAAAAAAGGTCGGGCACCTGAAGGGGAAAAGGCCTGCCAACGAAGGGTTTAAAAGGATAAAGACGAGCATGCAAAAAGAACACATGCCAAGAAGGTTATTGACAGTTAAAGTGAATGAGGTGCTTGGCTTGTACATATCTGCTTCACCTGAAACTAAAGCTGTTGCGGGGTCCCTGGGACACTTTCCCACCCTAGTAAAAAAAACAGCATGGCAGCATACTGGTGACAGAGGCTGTCATCTATGTGTCTCCAGTAGGGAAAATCTATTATACCTCATATTTATTTGTCCTGTAATGGCTTTGGACTGGAAGCTTTTTCAAGCCCTTTAAAAAAAAAAGCAATGAGATCCGTACATGTAGGCAGTCCGTCATATCTTGTTTAGAGCCTGACGACCCTATACTGAACTGCAGCTTTGCGAACTTTCTAATCAAATTTGAACAAAAAATAAACAAAGAACCAAATGAGCAGAGGGAGCATCAGTGACAGGGAATAAAAAAAAACACCCTAGTTCTCAGGGCCAGGCTGCTACGCGGGTAATTGACATTTATATCAAAGCCCTGATCTGTTGTGGTACCTTGTGATTGTATGACTCCTTGAGAACACCTGACAAAGTAGTGTGCATTTTTTTGCAGCTTTTAATCTTGTACACTTGCACTTTAAAAAAGCTATGTGACTTCGTGGTTTATGAGGCTGCTTGACAAAGTTGTGCTAGGATTATGCTGCTTTCAACTTGTATACCTTAGTTGTCGGAGCCAGGATGTTAGCTGGGGAATGGTCATTCATATCAAAACCTTAACCTATCCTGCTACCTTATGATTTTATGACTTTAGACCACCTGACAAAGTTGTTTGCTTGGTTTATACTGTTTTTAACTTCTTTACCTGCACTTTAGAACACCTTTTTTAACCGACCTCGGGATTATCCCCACTTCTTTTAACATACTCATCGGAACAATTGCTTGGCGTTCCTCTTTATTGTCCTGTTTAGAAATCATAATTATTATTTTCTTTTTCTTAAAAATAATGTTTTGTTTTGTGTATTTACATGAGTTTTTATTAACTGATGAAAATAAAGCTTACTTGCTTACTTATATTTCGTAATGAAAACCTAAGAACAAAATATGCCTACATTGTGCAAGTCTTAAACAGCTAAAAAAAAAAAACTATTGGAATAGTGTACTTTCGGCAATCATTAAAGGGGATTTGGATGCACAATCGTTGCTATATAGCTGAACATAAAAAATCAAAACCTCTATTCAATCTTTAGGTAAAACGAAGACATTATCAAACTTGTATTTTCCTATTAGCCTCCAACCTCTAACCCACCTCTGATCATTTTAGCACTTTACTTCTTTGTAGAAAGTACTTTTTCCTTCCAAGGTGTGAAACGATATTTTATTGAGAGGACCCAGTTAGTGTCTGTGATGCCCTACGTCAGCAATGACATTTCACAAACTTGCCTCTTGAGGTCCTGATAACACTTCTACACTTCCTCCTCCTCACGTGGCAATGTTAACACTTCACTGACTTGGTCCGCGTTTCTTTCCAAAGACAGGTATGGATTTGGGGAGGGGTGATTGCTTTTAATCTCAGGTGCCCCACAATTCTCATGTGGTGCTTTCCTATACCATCAACAAAGGCTTCAAACTCTGGCTCCGAAAATTTCCATTTAAGTTGTCTCCTGACATACATCTTGTTGCTATATGTGCTTTATAGTAGCAGCAAATGAAGGCCCATATTTATACTTTTTGATGCAAAACTGCACTAACGCAGTTTTGCGCCAAAAAAATTAGCGCCGGCTAACGCCATTCTGAAGCGCCATGCGGGCGCCGTATTTATTGAATGGCGTTAGCCGGCGTTAGCCGACCGACGCTGCCTGTTGTGCGTGAAAAAAAACCACGTACAGCAGGCAGCGCCGGCGTAGGGAAAAATGGCGTTTGGGCGTCCAAAAATGGGGCAAGTCAGGCTGAGGCAAAAAAATCGTCTTAACCCGATTTGCGCCATTTTTTTGGGGCGCCCAGATGCCATTAACATGACTCCTGTCTTAGCAAAGACAGGAGTCATGCCCCCTTGCCCAATGGCCATGCCCAGGGGACTTCTGTCCCCTGGGCATGGTCATTGGGCATAGTGGCATGTAGGGGGGCACAAATCAGGCCCCCCTATGCCAAATTTTTTTTAAAAAAAAATACTTACCACAACTTACCTTTTCTTCCCTGGGATGGGTCCCTCCATCCTTGGGTGTCCTCCTGGGGTGGGCAAGGGTGGCAGGGGGTGTCCCTGGGGGCTTGGGAGGGCACCTCTGGGCTCATTCTGAGCCCACAGGTCCCTTAACGCCTGCCCTGACCCAGGCGCTAAAATCCGGCGCAAATGCGGGTTTTTTAGTCCCGCCCACTCCCGGGCGTCATTTTTGCCCGGGAGTATAAATACGACGCATATGCATCGCAGTCATTTTTTAAGACGGGAACGCCTACCTTGCATATCATTAACGCAAATAAAGTGTTCACACAAAAAAATGACGCTAACTCCATGAACTTTGGCGCTAGACGCGTCTAACGCCAAAGTATAAATATGGAGTTAGTTTTGCGTCGAATTTGTGTCGAAAAAAATGACGCAAATTCGGCGCAAACGGAGTATAAATATGCCCCGAAGTCTCTGGAAGGGTGGATGTAGATTTCTTACCACTTTCAGTTATCTTCAACAGGTACAGACAATTCCTGCTTTCTTCTAATATTCCCTTTCCAGTCCTTTTGGGACATTTCTGGAGACTACAAATGATCAAATAAGGTCTGCATGCATGATTCCCACTATACCACAAACATACTTCTAATGGGGAATACACCTTACATCCTATGGCTCCTGAAATGGCTACTTCCGGTAGTTTAGTGCATGCCTGTTTCTTTCTCAATCCGATATTTTATACGAGTTAACAGGCCAAACTGTGAATAACGATTATTGCAATATGATATTTAGCACCTGCACTGATTCACACACCCTCTAAATAATTATACGGCTTGGTACGGTAAAAACTCATATTCCCACAATTTTTACTCCACGGTGTCGTCATGGAACGGGTTCAGTGTTTCTCCCCGATTTTACATACAACTCACAGTCAGGCCCTTTGTGTTTCATATTTGCATTGTGCTTGGTAGTTGGGAAGAAAGAACCGTTATGATGAAGTTGTACCAAGCTTACAGCTGAGATTTAAACGGTAGTAAGAATTGACACAATCTCAGTTGGTGCCCAACAAATAGGGCTCTTGGAGGTGATGTACATAAATTATTGACAAAATGATTGTACAATATATTGTAAGGTTTTGAAAACACATACAAATGCACGAATGGTTTAAGTATTTGGCTGTTTGTAAAAATATGAACATAAGGGAATTTTGTAAACTGATAGCTAAATTAAATAGTATGACATGAACGTCCCTGGAATTCGCAATGAGTGACTGTGACTAGGAGGTGTACATCAAAGAACTGTATGAGTCGGGTAATATTAGATACCTGAGTATAAATGTGCTAAGAAAAGAATGTACAGTTGCCATATCTCTTCCCCATCACAGCCGGTCTTGCCATTTTCTGGCAACCAAAATGTGAAATACTCCTCCCTCGACTTTAGTTTTATAGACAACAGCGCATTTTTTAAAGGATTTAAAAACTCATTTCTTTATATCTGCATACCTAATCATCCTTTCTTATTTTAACGTTCTTCTATTCCCCATTTCCAGCACCATGATTCCCTCTCTGGGTGAGAGCGCATGCTTTATTAACATATTAACATAATACAACAAAACCTTGCAGGTCCCAAAACAAAATTAAATCCTGTTCTACATGTAAATGCTTACAGCTTCTTTTTGAGAAAAGGCTAATGTGCGTCAAGTTTTAAGAATAATAATTTTATTGATTGTATATCATTTTGGGCAAGACATACCTATAAACAGCCTAAATGGTTTATATTAAAATACAGTTGCCACACTTTTTATCAGTCCCTCAAATACCTTAAAAAGCTTTGCATCTGTCTGAGCGGATCTCATCCAAAACAGTAAAAATCCCCATAAAGAAAAATATAGAGCAGTGGTTCCCAACCTTTTCACATCTGTGGACCACCACTTTATCATTACTGGAACCCGGGGACCCCCACTGAATCATTATTGGAGTCTGGAGACCCCCTACTAAGCCATTACTGAAAGCTAGGGACCTAATCTGTTCATTTTAGTTTATTTTCTGAGCAGTCGCAGACCCCCTGAGGAGGCTTCGCGGACCCCCAGGGGTCCCCGGACCACAGGTTGGGAACCACTGATATAGAGTATTTGAATGAACTTTATTAACCTTTGTTTTTACCAGAACATACTACCCTAAAATGACTTAAAGGAGAACGTACAAAATGCTACCTCCTAAAATGGACTTTGAATCAAATTAATCTATATAAACTCATTTATTTCAAATATTTCTTGAGCAATACTTTAAAATGTAAACAAACCTCATTCGCTAACATTTTGTTTTGATTTAAATTGTAACAGGTTAGGTTATACATTATGCTTCTAACTAATTGTAATAATTTTTTGTTTTAGTCAGAACGCTTAGCTGCACCTTTTCTGATGCTAGTCGTGATAGCGCCATTTGTGCAGTATTAGCATAAAAAAAGCCCACAACCAAGAAAAAAAAAACATAGACTCAAGCTGGAGAATGCAGGCCAGGAAAGACCCCATAGAGATCCCAATCAGCCCAAACAAGCCAGGATTGAGAGCAAAATCCTAGGAGAAGGAGAAAAGGAAACAGAAGTATCACTTCAGTGAGGAGGAGATTGACATCTTGGTCAGAGAGGGGACGAAGCACCAGCACCAGCTCTTTGTCAACTATAAATTTCCAATAGGTATGAAGAAGGCTATATGGCAGTAAATAGTAGATAAAGTCAACAGTGTGGTAGAGGTGAAGAGGACTGTCACCTATTGCATGAAGTGTTGGCATGTTTGTAAGTGCAAAACTAAAGAGAAACTGACCAGGAACGGAAAGGTAGCACTGCAGACTGGAGGTGAAAGTCCCACACCCCAGGAGGACCTGAATGACCTGGAGATGATGGCAGCAGTCATCCCAGAGGAGCTGGCCACCATAATCGCAGGACAGCGCAGAATTCCTAAACCTACCACAAATGCATGGTAAGTTGGAGTGGGGGACACTCTGCAAATTACCAAATGACAGAAGGGGCAGGCACATAGGACACACTGAATGCATACAAAAGGGTTGCATCGGGACACATATGGTCATATGCAACATGTCATATGGCCACTGGAGCACCACTTTTAGTGATGCTCCAGTGGCAATATTGCCACTGCATTGCACCATATTTACAAGGTGGCATTAGGCCACTTTTTGTTGCTTAACACCACCTTGTAAATATGGCCCCTTCACACGCAGCACTTTGCGTGGAAGGGGTGTTCAATGGGTCTTGCTGTTGGAGTGCCACAGCAACACCCATTGCACTTTGACGGTACCCTAGATATACATGTTTATGTAAACCTGAGGCTGCGCCAAAATCTATTACCACCCCAGAGCTGGCATTAGCATCACTCAAAGAGGAGAAATGTTTTCATTCCTCCTAATTTTTTGCTCTTCCTATGTGCACTGGACCCTGCAGCAGACATAGAAAGGGCAAATGGCCATAAAATATTTTTTTGTGTAGGAAGGTGTCCCTTTCTGCATAAAAATAATCTCCTCCCTAGGTCAGCCATGGCCCAAGGGTTTCTGAGTTGGCGCTCAGCAGCAAAAATAGCGCCAGCACAAGGGGCAACACAGGGGTGTGCCATATACCATTTAAAATGGTGCATCCCTGTGTATTGAAAATGATGGAGCGTGACTGACAAATGTGGAGCTGAATTGTGCTCTGTCATTTTCTTTGAAACCTGGGCCGTAAAGGCCAAATATTTCAAATGCGCCCACACCTTCTCCCCTTTATAGACCAACCATTTTAAACCCCTCACCGCAATTGCTTCACTGTTGTCATTGATCCACCTGCCCATGTGTAACACTCAGAGGGTAACATGTACCATGCTTGTTGCACAGGGTGGCCAAACAAGAACTGCCACACTCCTCCATGCACCATTGGGAATGGACACAAATTGAACATATACAACGAATGGGCCATGTCTGCATACATAATCTGTGCTGCTGTACAAGTAGCTCCCATTTCACCATGTGGTAAGGTTGCCAAGGGAATGGTTGGTGCCATGCACAAAGGGACACCTTCATGCATAACAACAGCTAAACATGGTCTTATTGTCACAATAGGGTCCCAATTTTACGAGCCCACAATGCAACATTAGTATCATACAAATTGTTGTCAATGTGAATACAAGTGGCCCCTTCCCCTTGTGATACATGAACAAAGTCACACAATGCATGCATAATTCCATATTGTACATTCTTCCACCACTATCTACCTGAGCGATATATGATGTATGCAAGGAAAGATCCCATACATAGGGAGGGAATAATTAATGGGGCTAACAATCCATAAAGGTTGCGTTGTGCTATCTGATAACTTCATGTATGAGGTGTGCCTAAGGCAGGTGAAAAATTGACGCAATCATTGTAAGCAATGGACCTCTCTGTGCTTTGCTGCACTAGTGCCATCATTCATGGTGCCAATGCAGTAAAGCACCTCTACAGTGACAAAACTCATCAGTCTACTGTGGTAATGTACACCATGGTGACCAGTAATGTAAATAGCATGCTTTCATGGTGTCGGTGGCTGTGGTAAGGATCCTGCAAGGAAAATGGTGGTGTGGGATCAGTGCACCAAATAGATTGAACGTTTTCCCTATGTGTGATGCACAATAGAACACACCATAAACAACTACAATCTGTAGAATTAAAAACTTGTCACACACCCACGTGTCACTCCCACACCACCCAGTTCTTGGACTACACTTAACTATTTCCAGATGTACAGAACCTTTTTAAGGCATCAGAAGCTGGGTGGGCCACACGTGTTGCATGGGAAGATCACAAATATGCACATGGAATGACTATTACATGCAGTGTCAGGTGTGAGAGGGGCACATGGAAAATACACCAGGATAAGGTATGCAAGGTGCCTCACCTTGGCATGTTATGTATGACCTATCCCTATCCACCACTGCAGTGGAAGATAAAAAAATAATATGCTTGGTTAGAACACCATGATGTCTGTGTCTGGATATACTGGCACATGATTACCCATTTATGAAGAAACATTCAATGCAACAGCTCAGCTTGCTCTGCAGCATCAATTCAAATGTGCAGGGATGTGTACTTGTCACAGAGAGTCAATGCATCCCTCTACTAACCTTGGTAGTGCCTAAATATATGAAGGACAATACCTACTTTTTCGCACAATCTGCATGGTGCATGGATATCCCTCTTGCCGGTCCTAATGCACACCGTCAGGAAGGACTACATTCTGCTAAATCTACTAACAGGAATGCTGTCTGACACGTAGAATGTTTGATCATGTTTGCAACACACATTGAAATTAGTCCACAATAGGATTACTACAATGTCAGTCCTTAGCACCACAACTGCAATGCCACCCCTGATGTGGTGTCACAACATGACACATCCACACATCAAAAAACCTCAAAATGTATCAGGTCTGCCTCCCACAACACATGTGTTGTCAGAGTGATGGAAGTGGGTGGGCTTCCCAAATGCATCCCACTTCCCACTTCCCACTTTGAGTCATGAGTTCAGCATCCTGTGCCACACAACAGAACAATGAACCACCTGGTGTGTATGTGTGCAAACAGGTGTGCAAACAGGAAGGTCTATCTTCCACCAAAACAACACTCAATCGAGCAATGCAGCCATCCTTGTAGCTATGCAACAAGGAAACCTGAGATGCATGGATGAGTGTTGCGCTGCAGGAAGGGAGAAAATTCTGTCTGCACACATGCACACAAGGTAGTTGAATCTCACAATGGTGCTGCAGGATGCTGGACAAACTACTCAAAGTGGCTAGGAGGAAACATATGGACAGCTCACTCCCTACCATCACTCCAACAACACATGTAGGCTGGCAGATGAGTCAGTTACTCACTTAAATATCTGTAAAACCAAATTCTTAGTATTTCTGTACATCACCACTTGTGGTGTGAGCACAAATCCAGAACAACACCCATGGCATGCAAAGTTAACACAGTCATGTCAATGAAAGGGGTACATATGTCGAAGCACATGATAAATCTACCAAGGTGGATGTAAAACCATAGGAACTGTGGACTGGCAGACTGTACAAATGGTGACTCCATGGAAATTATGTTTAGGTGGCACAGTGTGCCAATAGGGATCCGTAAATATGTGCCTTCATGTATGGGTCAGTACCATGTCACTGAGACACCAGTAGTGAGTAAATAATGAACCATATCAACCACAACTGTCAAAAATTGACCTTTCACTATCCTATTGCAGAGGATGATGCCTTACCTGCTGTGGACATGCCTGCCCTGGAATTTACAGATGATATGGATTACCAGCTGCCAACCATCAATGCTGGCACTCTCCAGGATGTCCTGGGTTCCTTCCAGACACTATATTCAGTCACAGGGAGGACACACAGCATCGTGGGTGTCCACATTAACTGCCCAACTATCAACACACAGCATCAACCAGTCCTGCCACAGCCCTGGACTCTGAGGACCCAGACATTACCTTTGAGAGGACAGCAGTAGGAATCCAGTGTGAGCTGGTACAGCAGGTGCAGGTGGGGATGAAGACCATGGCTGGCAGCCCAGAGGGAGTGCAAAGGTGCCTCAGTCTGAATAAGGACAATCTGCTGCCATCAGAGGCACCCACTATGTGGACTCCAGCAGACCCTGGCCAACATAGCTGCTGTCATGAGGCAGAGGATTAACCAAATGGCCTCCCAAAGTGCTAGCAGCATGACTGATGACATTCTGGGGGCCATAGAAAATGTCCTGGCGTTCATGCATTGGGATCTAGCCTCCCTCACTAAAGGCATGTCTGCTTACCACTGTGATGTAGCAGCTGTGTAGCAAAACCAGAAGTTCCTCCTTGCTGCAGTGATGCCTTATCCATTCTCACAAATGGCAGCTGCCGATACCTTTGATTCCACATCTCTTTTCCTTGATGTGTGTGTGCCCCCCTCAACTTCAACACAGCACCACCCACGGCACAGGAGGCACCACACACATCAGAGGATGAAGATGAGGAAGGAACATTACCACAAAAAAGCACTCAATAGCTACTGTTTGTGCCACATGGACAGTTTCTCTTTGGTTGTGTGCTTAAATCATGCCAGGGTTATGACAGCTGGCAATGTGTCCTCTTCACTCATCCATTGTTGATTTATCATGCATGGACTGTCATTGTCTCAGTTCCTGCCTGTTGTCAATTTGGATACCTTACTAATACTAATTGGATGCATACTAATCAGTCTCCCATTAATTGTTTGAATCAGGGCTAGAAATTGAATTGGTTAGGGTTAGGACCAGGTTCTTATTGGCCAGTAAGGCTATTTAAGCCTAGGACTCAGGGCGTCTCAGCCCAGGCAGTTGCCTGTTTGGGCCTGTGCGGTACAGGTAGGGACTAGGGCTTAGGGCCAGAAATGCTGCCCATTTCACTATGGACCAGGAATGGTTTCAGTCCCTACACATCCATCACCATGCAAACATATTATCTGCAAAGACATCCAAATCATGCATCACAAACTGACCGCATGCAGATTACAATGTCCCATCACCCAACACAATACCCTTTATGCAACGCATACACACTTATCCTCCACAACTACAACAGTCAAACACCTTCATTCTCACAGCAAATACTACTCTGTCCACTCCCACTAACACAACCTGCCATCACCCACACAACACAAAACTGCAGTATACATTTCTCTCAGCCTTCCAGATACACACTCTCTGCTCATACTAACCAATAACACTATCCGCTGTTTGCTCCACACAGACCACCTTTCATCATAACAATGCCAAAACCCAGCCTTCCAACACACCATCTACAAACACTCTTCCCCTCTCTTCACCAATTACACACAACCAAACAATCCCCACATTTCACTCCACCACACATATTACCTCTTTCAGTCATCACAACTAACACTAACTCCCCTGACACACATCCATCACCTCTTACACACCTCGTACATTCATCTCCAAAACACATCAACACCCCACCTAACACTCTAATTCCACTCACCAGCACTCACATACAAATCCCCTCTCACTATTCCACAAAAACAATACAGAGCACACACATCAGCACATCAAATCAACACAAACTTTCATTACACTTATCGTCATACCCACTCCCACCCTCAGGACTACACAAAGAATACAAATTCCATCCTATCTTCACCCATACTTTCTCACTCTTCACAAACACCTACCACAAGCACCCCAACCCAGAAACTTTCATTCACTCGCCTCTCCTCCACTGCACAATTTAGAGCCTTACATCATGATCCACATGCTCCTCCACCACCCCTAACCCATTCTCCATCCACACTAAACAAACGCAAACAAAATAAAAAGCATGCCACTCTTAGCAACCTCGCATCCCCTTGTCTATTACATAATAAGACTACCCTACAAAAAACAGTACACTCTTCATGTCTCGCTCAGCCACCAAGTCTACCACCCACACACACAGACCCAACAAAATGCCTCCTTAACCTGCTGAAAGAGGAACACTATATTGAAAAGCAAGACTATTGTGAGCCTCAATCAGTTATCACAACTAGCAACACTCCGGATTTCAGCTCATATTATACTACTTAACCTTCTCAGAAACAAAACAACACTACCACTAACACACCTTTTCCAAGCTGCCAGCTCATAAATGCTTGATCACTCTCAAAAAACAAGCACCACATCTACGACTTGCTCACAGACACACAACCTGACTTACTATTCATAACGGAATTCTGGTTGGGAGATGACATGGCCCCAGTGTTGCACAAAGCCGTTCCTCTGGGCTATTAAACATCATACAAAACCATATAGGCAAGAGAGGAGGTGGACTAGCTATTATATTCAAACAGGCAATGAACCTCAGTAAAACAAACAACATCTCCATACAAGGTTGTGAAGGCCTCCTCACCAGATGCCACCCTATTCCAAATTCCTCCTGTAACTTTCTCCTCCTTTACAGACCTCCACCTAACAACTCCACATTCCCAGATGCTTTTCTAGATAAAGTCTCAAACCTTATTATACTATACTCCAACCTATGAATTCTTGGGGATCTAAACATTTGGTTTGACAAACCCAATATGCCCCATCCAAAAGCTATTACCACTGGCCTAGTCGCATTGTACCTACATCAGATTGTACACAATCCCACACACATAGCTGGACACATCCTAGATGTAATTTTTGCTAAGCCTAAACTAGTTACCGTTCATAGCATCACGCCAATCACTAGGTCAGACCACCATTTGATAACTTTCCAACATACAACTCCAGAAATCAACACACCCCACAACTACTTACATACATGCACCTATCGACCATGGAGCAAACTCAATTTTGATGACCTAGAAACACAGCTAACAGCCAACACAGATCTAAATACAATTAATTCTGTGCCAAAACTGTATGAGTGGTTACAGGAAGCTTTTGGTATCCTAATACCACTCAGAAAAACTAAACACGACAAAAGAAAACCAACACCTCGGAGAAACACAGAACTTTAAAAGATAAAAGAACAAATCAGAAAGTTGCAGCGGACCTGGCTCAAAACAAACAACAGTCAAGACAAACTGCAGCTACACAAACTTAACAGATTATACAAATCATCAATCAAACAAGCTAAAAAAAGGTACTACTCAGACAGAATTCAAAATGCTCAGTCTACAACCAAGGAATTTTATAAAATTTTGAAAACCTACATGCATGGAAGGAAGTCATCCCACTACTCAGGATTTCACAAACAAATTGGCAACTCACGACAAAACCGAGGCATATTGGACTCCTATTTCAAACAGAAGAAAACCATCAGCACCAACCCCTTTCCTAAAATACCCTCTAAGAATAAACCAACCCAACCTCTACAGTCCTTCCAACAAATACCCCAAGGGATGGGGAAGTGAATTTATGGATTTGGTCAAAGCAAGCAGACCTTCTGGTTGCCCTTCTGACCCTTGCCCACCACAATTCTTCAAGAACATTCTTCTATCTACTTCTGCTGCCACACCTGTAAGAAGAATCATCAACAACTCTTTAACTACAGGAACTTTTCCTGTAGACCTGAAAAAGGCATACATACAACCGTTATTAAAGATAACAAACCTAGACCCGCTAGACCCCAACAACTACAGACCAATCACAAATGAACCTTTCCTGGGCAAATTGATAGAAAGAGCAGCATTCGCCCAGATGTCACAATTCATTGAAGACAAATCTATACTTTCAGACTTCCAAATTGGATTCCACCCAGGAACAGGCACTGAATCGGCACTCATAGCAATCTGGGATGATCTTAAAAACACAGTCGACCACAATGGAGTTGCTGCACTCCTTCTCTTGGACCTCTCGGCTGCCTTTGATATGGTTGATCATGACACCCTAATTCAAAGACTCCACGAAGCCGGCATACAAGGGACTGCTCTCGACTGGATTACTTCCTATCTTCAAAAAAGATCTAATATCATCTACTTGCCCCCCTTCTCGTCCAAACCCTACCTCACAAAAGCAGGGGTCCGCCAAGGATAAATCATATCACCTTTGCTTTTCAACATCTACATTATATTATTACCAGAACTGATCAATGACTTCCATCTCACATGCTACAACTATGCAGATGGCACACAAATACTACTTAAATTAGAATGCCCCAAAAACATTTGAAACTCAGAAATCTTCAGTTGCCTCAGAGCCGTTGATCAGTGGATGACCTGGAGCCATCTCAAACTAAATACCTCCAAAACAGAAATACTCATATGTGGTGACTGGAAAAGTTATGACCCTCTGTGCGTCTGGCCTGACGATCTCAGACCACCTCCTCAATTATTCAAGGAAGTTAAAAACCTTGGAATCACCATGGATTCCAAGTTAACTATGAATGCCCAAGTGGACAAATTAGCACGAACAAGCTTCATCACCTTGAAGACTGTACAACGCATCTTCCCCCACCTCGGATTTCCACACAAGGTGCAAGCTACGATCTTGCTTGTACTATCCAAACTGGATTATGCCAATGGCCTCTACCATGGATCATCTCTATCTATTATGAAAAAACTAAAACGTATTCAGAACTCCGCAGCCAGGCTACTATTACATGTTAAGCCGCAAGCCCACATCTCCCCTGCCTTGAGAGCACTGCACTGGTTACCCGTTACCAGAAGATGCAATTTCAAGCTGCTTTGAATCACCCACAAAGCTATACATGGAACAGGACAGCTTTTTATCAGAAACAAAATAACCAAATACATCCAACAAAGAAACCTCCACTCAAGATTGGCACCCCGCCTTAGAGCACCACCATACAAGAAAAAAACTGTAGGTGGTACATCCTTCTCCGTTCAAGCAGCCAAACTATGGAATTCATTACCCCCAACTATAAGAGCCGCAGATAACTTTCTTGTCTTCTGTGAACTAGACAAGAGTTGTCTCTTTCCTTCATAACCACCACATTTAAACAACTATGGACTGCATATGCCTATGTTGGTAAATATATTTTCTGATTATGTGTCGATTTCTAGTTATCAATCAATCAATCAAAAAAATTTATAGAGCGCGCTACTCAGCCGTGAGGGTCTCAAGGCACTTTTGGGGGGTGGGGTTGAGGGGGGTTACTGTTCAAACAACCATGTCTTGAGGTTTTTTCTGAAGAGTAGGAGGTCTTTGGTTTTGCGGAGGTTGGTGGGGAGGGAGTTCCAGGTTGTGGGGGCGAGGTAAGAGAAGGCCCTGCCTCCTGTGGTAGTTCGTTGGATGCAGGGGACTGTAGTTAGGCCGGCTGATTGGAGGTTGCGGTTGGAAGTGTGGAAGTTCACTCTTTCGTTGAGGTCGGTCAGGCCGGTGTTGTGGAGGGATTTGTGTGCGTGGATGAGGATCTTGAAAGTGATTCTGTTGTCTATGGGGAGCCAGTGAAGGGATTTGAGGTGTGGTGAGATTCGTTCCTGGTGGGGGAGGCCAAGGATGAGGGGTGCAGCTGTGATCTGGATTCGGTTTCTTCCTGTGTGGTGGTGGCCCAGGTGGTGAGTGTGGTGGGGGGGTCATGAGTGGGGGTTGAGTTGGGTGAGTGAGGGGTGTGTGTGGTGGGTGTGTGTGGTATGAAGCTGTTGTGGATGTCCAGGATTTTGTGGTGGAAGTGGTTGGAGAGGGCGTCACATTGGGGCTGTGTATGTGTGGGGTCTATGTTGGTGGCTTTGGGTTTGGCTAGCTCTTTAATGATGGCGATGAGTTATTTGCTGTTTTGGGAGTTGATGTCAAGGTGTGTCTTGTAGTGATCTCTTTTGGTGGTGCGTATGAGTTGGTGATGGGCGCGAATGGTAGTTTTGAGGGTGGAGAAGTTGGTTGTAGAGGGTTCTTGTCGCCATATTTTCTCCGCTTGGCGTTCTTGATGTTGCTGGTGGCGATGTGTTTTCTGAGGGGGGCTAGTGTGTCTGGGCACGTAGTGATCCATTTAGAGAGGTTGTGTGCTCCTGCGTAGGGTCGTTGGTGCGGGGGGGAGGTTGTGAGCCATTTGGGAGTTCAGGCGTTCTGTGGGGATCTTGTCCCACATACGGTAGGGTGTGGTGTGTTGATGGTGGTGTGTGGGGGGTTTGGTGAAGGAGAATTGGACGCAGTGGTGGTCAGTCCAGTGGAGTTCGGTGGTGTGGGTGTAGGCTATGTGTTGGCTTGGGGTGAAAATTGTGTCGAGTGTGTGTCCTGCTGAGTGGGTGGGTGAGGTGACCAGTTGTTTGAGTTCGAGGTTGGTGAGGTTGTCTATGAGGGACGTTTAGTTGTGGCCTTGAGGGTTGTCCAAGTGAAAGTTGAAATCACCGAGGAGGATGTAGTCTGTGGAGGTGAGGGCGTGCGAGCTGATGGTGTCAGTGATGGTGTTGCAGAAGGCGGGGAGTGGTCCTGGTGGTCTGTAGATTAGTGTACCTCTGAGGGTGGAGTTGTTGTTAATGTGGATTAGGAAGTGCATGTGTTCTGTGTTGTCGATAGTATCTTGGGAGCTGGTGGTGACTTTGATGGTGTCCCTGTGTAGGATGGCGATGCCACCAGCTGGCCTGTTGAGGCGGTCTTTGCGTTGGAGTTTGTATCCGTTGGTGGTAGCGATGGCTATGTCGGGTTCCGAGGAGGGGTTGGTCCAGGTTTCCGTGAGGAAGGCGATGTCAGGTGAGTGTGATGTGATGAGGTCCCAGAGTTCTATGGAATGCTTGTGAAGGGAGCGAGTGTTGAGGAACAGGCAGTTGAGGTGGTTGTGGTGGGTGGTGTTGGTGTGGTGCATGAGGGTGTTGTTGCGAGGTGTGTTCTGGTTGTGGGGTGGTGTGCGGTGGGGCTGGTTAGTGGGGGTGAGGGCAGAGCAAGTGAGTATTGTGTTGGGGGTGTTGTGTTTGTTGTTGGGGGTCGCTATGGTTGGTGTATGGTGTGAGGGATGAGGAGCAGGTGAAATGACAGGTGTAGCAGGTGAAGGGGCCATGGGTTCGTGTGGGGCTGGAAAGGGTGCAGGTGGGGCGAGGGCCTGGGTTGAGTGAGTGGAGGGTGAGGGGGGAGTAGCTTTGTCTGAGGGGACCAGGGTGACTGCCGCTGGGCGGGGTCATGGCGCGGACGGGCGCAGACGGGCTTGCCGCAGCTGCCATAAATGGGGAGGAGGGAGGGAGTGGCAGCTAGGAGGAGGGAGGCTGGGATAATTGGATTTCTGGGGGGCTGCAGGGATTAGCAGCGGCGGGAAAAAACGGCCGAAAATGAGGTGGGGCAGGTGCCGCGGGGACGCAGGGGCAGGATGTTTTTACAAAAGGAGAGGAAACGGACAGAAAGGAGGTGGGAGGAGGGGCCGCTGGGACGCAGCAGCAGGGTTATTTTTAGAAAAGGAGAGGAAACGGATGGAAAGGAGGTGGGGGAGGGGCCGCAGGGATGCAGTAGCAGGGGTTTTTTTTTACAAAAGGAGAGGAAACGGACAGAAATGAGGTGGGGGACGGGGGAGGGGCTGCGGGACGAAGCGGCAGTTTTTTTTTTACAAAAGGAGAGGAAATGGATGGAAAGAAGGGGGGGAGGGGCCGCAGGGACGCAGCGGCAGAGGTTCTAGAGAAGAGAACCGACGGAGGCTGGGAAGGGTATAACTGGAAAAGTGGAGGCGGCGCTCGGCGGTGGCACGAGGAGCGCCCTGCCTGCTGGTTATGTATAGTTCTTTAGAAAATATGTATTGCTACTATGTCATAACAATAAAATACACACATACTCTTTAAACCTGTTTGACTAAGTATATTTACCCATGGTTCTAATTATGTATTGTAAGTACATATATGTGCACATATGTGTGGGTATTCATTTGTGTTTGTATGTGTGTATGTATATATATATATATGTATATATGTATGTATGTGTATATGTTGTTTGTGCGCTTGGCATGTTCGTAGGTCATTGCATAGCTCCTGGGTGGGTTGTTATACTAGATATCTATGAATCCCTGCTCTCATCTTATCACACTTATCTACCCATCATCAAATGTCATGTCTCTATCAAACTATCCTCCATTCCCACTCTGACTCATCCCAAATCCATTCTACTACTTTCATCCCCTAAATAACTCCGCCTAAGCTCTTCCCTCCGCTTCCACATCTAACTCACCAAACCTCACTCTACCACCATGACCTCCCAAACAACCCTACTAAATTTTCCCTAATTTATCGCACCCTGCTACTATGATCTCCATAACTCTTCCACAGACTCTTCCCTCTTCCATCCCCCTTTACTCATCCCAAGCCTTTGGGATGAGTAAATTAGAGATATACTCCCAATTAACACTTCTGGATTTCTTTCCTCCTCCACCCCTCCATTACTCCAGTCAATCAAACTAACAAATTAACTCATAATAATACTAAAACTCTACTCATATATCCCGATACTAATCCATCACTAATTCTTGTTGGGTTCCCGAGTAGCGTGCTACTCGCCGAAAAACGCTTTGATGCCTCATCAGGGGTAGTAAGCGCTATATAAATACCATTACAATACAATACAATTTGGATACCTCCTCACTAAGGATCACCTCACCTTCACATGTCTCTTGGCATGTCCCTCACCCTTGGACTCTGACTGGACAGTCAATGGCTTGGGATTTCTCATGGGGTCAGTGAAAAGTACAGTGGACATCACTGGAAAAAAACTTGCACATGTAAAGAAATCACCACATTTACAGATGTCCTTTTTTCAGTGTTCCGTCAACTGTTAAAAATTTATGAATTGTGTGAAGCTATGCCAATGACTATATAGCCAAAGAACATGTGTGGCCTTCTGTCAGACAGAAAGACACACACTAGGACTCAAACATGATTAAAGTGACTGATAGTATTATGAACTACAACCAACTTTCTGAGTCTTCAAAGCATGTATTAAACAGGTATACGTGCAAGTTGACATTTGGCTTGTGTGGTTCAGAACACAAGTGTCTGGAACTTTCCCTGATAATTGTACCAGCACAACATTGATGTGAGCAACTAAATAGACATATGTAAGACTGTGAGGGGCAGCCATTAGTGTGCCAGAATCCTTTCCCCAAATAAGGTGGAGTTTAATGTGCTAAACTTTTCAAGAATGATTGTTACAGACCTTAGCACTAACAATGTAATGTTGCATGGTTACCTGTCTAAGATTTTGTATCCATACACAAGCCGAGTGTCAGGAACTGCACTGAAAAGTGTCTTGAGTAGCTGATGTCGTACCGCTGCCAATCAGATAGATCCTTGGTCATAGTTGATTCACAGAGTCACACATGTAAATCAATACTTAATGCATACCCAAAGGCATTTGTCTAGCGTGGCTAGTGCAGTGCCTGTGGCAGTCCATAATCATGGACACCTTATTGTCAAAATCTAGCAGGATTTATTGATATTAAAAAACACTACCTATCAAAATCTAAACTACACACTAACCTACACTAAGGTAACCTGTACTAGCTTATCTTTACTCAGGCCTACAGCTATCTATCCTAATCTAAACTTGTCTCATACTTATAATGCCACACAATAAACATTGTTTCCCCACCCCCCTTAAGAGACAATAGAGGAGTAGGACAACATGAACTAAAGATACATTGAGCCCCATACATAAACTCCCAACACCCCTAAAAACAAAAATAATCCCGAAACCCCACCTCCCCTAACTATATTAGCTATGTCCTACAACAAACCTAATCTATGCGAACTAACCTATGCTTACCCACCTAAAACCCACAAAAACAATTTACAATGTAATCTAGGGGAAGAGAAGGAACTGGGGGGCCAGTCACTGTCCACACTCATTACTTCTTGAGTTTCTTCTTGATGAATGAACTTTAAGAGTTTTTATCTACGGGCATTGTCCCCCTCCAGTTTGCCAACCTTGCATTGAGGTCTGCCATGTCCCTCTGCATATCTCCCTCAATGGAGAAGCCTGTGGCAGCTCATGGTGGCTATTGCTGGGCTGCTGGTGTATCATGTGCTGTGGATGTGAAGGGGGTTGGACCTGCTGAGGCACTCCTGACCCTTGGGGTTGAGGTGATACTTTTGTTGCTGCTGGTTGCAGGCTGTTTTGCAGGTCCCCTATGTGGGAATGCCTGCCACAACCCCAGTGTCTTCTCCCTACGGGACCTCTTCTTCATCTTGCTGTACCCTGTCTGCAGCTTGCAGATGTGGCAAAAATGCTCAGCCCTCTTCTCAAGTGCACACTTCTGTGCTGAGGTCATTGTGGCTGCTAAAACACAAGGAGAGCATGTCATCAAAAACTGCGTTGTGTATACAGCATCTTCAGATGACACATGTTGTCCACCAGACAGACTGCAACAATGTCAAGACCCAAGTCCATGCAAATCTGCCGACCAGGCATCTAAGCTATCATGTTCATGTCACAGGGATAACGGCTATCCAATGTTGCACACTAGGGCCCAGATTTAGGAGGGACCAGAACCTCCTTGCACCACATTAGCATCATTATTATTGTGATACTGCTGTGGCCCAACAAGGCCAAATTCCGTGTGCAATAATAAAAAAGTGGCACAACGCATGCATTGCATCACTTTGTCACCCCTTGAGCCACATTATGCCTTGGCCAGGCATAATGGATGCAAGGGGGGCTTCCCCTGGGGGGGGGGCGGCTGCAAAACAAGGCACAGGTGAATCTAAGAGATTCCAGTGCTCCTTTTTATTGGTTACTTTTAACACCTTCTCAGAGCAGCCCGTACAAGGGGGCACATCATTGATGACAATGGGTCCCTATGTACAGAACAGGGTAAGTGTAAAATAATGTTGTGCTAACCCTAGACAGTACGTCAATAGAGTAAAAATATTTACTATATGAACCCCTACCCTACGCCACGGTGTGCAGAATTTCAAATACAGTGCACACATGAAGGTGGTAGGGTTGTGATAAGGGGCGCTGGAAAAGTGGCTCTGCATTAGGTGCTGTGCCACTTTTATTTAATCTTCTATCTGTGCACAGGCTTGTTACATCTCTTAAGTACCACGTAAGCACTCATCATGCACATGTCATACACACATGATGTGACCATGCTCGCTCACAATTATCATGATGGGTAAATCATGTAGGTTACTCTGCACACATCTTATTTGCTACAATCCTTAGACATGTCCCTCATCCATCTGGAGAAGAGCTGAAATCTATATGTGTGCTCAACTGACTGTTGCCCTTCACAAAAAGCTCCTTGCATGACTGGTGCCTCACTTCATTTCTGAACATTTGTGAAGCACCAGTGGTGCTAGTGTCTCACTGATAAGCCCCATGGAGACCTCAACATATATACATAAATTGTACCATGTCCAGATTAAATTAGTGCATTGAGGGCCTCATTTCAAAGTGCCATTATGCCATATTATGACCACAGCGGTACCGCCGCGGTCACACCGCCGGGACCGGCGGTCGCAATCTGCCAGGGCAGCACTGCCCGGGGGATTTTGATTCCCTTACTGCCAGCCTGTCCATGGCGGTAGACACTGCCATGGAAAGGCTGGAAGTAAGGGGACTCGCAGGGCCCCTAGGGGCCCCTGCACTGCCCATGCACTTGGTATGGCAAGTGCAGGGGCCCCCAGGCACAGCCCCATCGCAATTTCCACTGTCTGCTTGGCAGACAGTGGATAGCGCAATGGGTGTTGCTGCACCCGCCGCACCACCACATTGCCACCGGCTCCATTAGAAACTGGCTGCAATGTTACCGCCCACATCCCCAGCGAGGATGTTGTAATACGGCCGGCTGGTTAGGCGGTTCAACCTTGGCGGGCGGCCTCCGCTGCCCGCAAAGGTTGTAATGAGGGCCTGAGTTGCAGAAAGTCCAGCAACATGTGTTGTGACAAATATATATTCTAAAAGCTAGCATCTCTGACACATATCCTGACTGACATCTCTGTGTTTGCGGGCATAATTACCTTTTCCTAAGAACCACAAATCCATTGCAGCACACATTGGCACCTGTGCATCATTAAACTCATTCCACATCCTCAACAAAACATCAGACATGATGGCGATACCCAAGCACAGATGATGGTGTCACAACCCACACACATGTCATATTAACATGGCATTGTACACATCATACTCTGTCACACACATGTGACATACAAGGTGACACTTACTGGCTGCATCGGGGTGTTCAAATCAGGAAACCTCTTCAATAGTGTAAGGTGGAGGCCCACCTGCAAGACATGACTGTGGGAGGCTGGCCTGGTTTGTAGTGGGTACCAAAAGCTACTTTACACCTTATACCAGGTCCAGTTATCCCTTATTAGTGAAATGTAGTAAGTGTCTAGAAGCCAGGCTGTCTAGAGGTAGCTGTAGGCAGAGCAGCCAAGGCTGAACTAGGAGACATGCAAAGCTCTTGCTCTACCACTGTAATCACACAGTACTTACACACATGAAAGACAATACTCAGTGTTACAAAAATAAAGGGACTTTATTTTAGTCACACAATGCCAAAAATAGGTTGGAGACTATACTCCCTTAGGAGGTAAGTAAATTATACAATATATACACTAGTAACCAAAAACAGGTAAGTAAATAGTCAGAAAATAGTGCACACAGTGAAAATCACAATACGATGCAATGGGCCTAGGGGAACACAAACCACATACAAAAATATTGTAATGTGAAAGTTGGTTTCGCACCTAGGCAAGTGTAGTGTGTAGGAAAACACCAAAGTAAGTAAAATACCCCATCCCAGAGCCCAGGGAAGCAGGAGTAAAACAAAGCAATTTCCTAAAACACACTAGAAGTTGTGATAGAAATTAATGCAAGAACCAGAAGAGACTGCAAGACACTAATGATTGATTCCCGGACTTGAAGACCTGTGGAAGAAGGGGACAAAGTCCAAGATGCACTGTACAGTCCAGGGAGAACAGGAGCCCCTGCTAACCCGGATTAAGGTGCAAAAGAAGAACCACCGGTGAGAAAAAAAGTCAGTATTGCTCCAAAGAAGACAGATGCAGGATCCTGGTTGGTGCAGAAGATGTCCCACGCCGGATGGATGAATGCAGTCTGGTTTGCATCGCTGGATTCTGCCAACAAGCCTTGGCACACGCAAAGCTTGCAGTTATCAGAAAATGGCGCTGAGTGGGACCAGGAAGAACCTGGTGGCCTCTACCAAGGAGGGGGAAGAGAGGGGGCTCTCAGCAACTCAGAGAGCCCTCAAAAGACCAGGCAGCGCACACAAGGGTCCCAGAGCACAGGGAGAAAGGAGGGGCAAATGGAGGCCCATGCAGTACAACACAAAGGATTCCCACGCCACCGGAGAACCACTCAGGAAGGTGTGCTTCTCAGGATGGAGTGATGGGGCCTAAGCTGTGCTTTGCACAAAGAACATCTTGGAAGGTTGCACACAAGCCTTGGTAACTGTGGTGCATGGGGGTACTGTCTTGCGTAGGGAGGCAAGCTTGGACAGCTGGACGTTGGGACTGTCGGAGTCACTTTAGTCCACCACCTGTGTCACTGGATCCGTGCCTGTCGTCTGGAGAGGGAACCCAAGCCACCAGTCGTCACTGCAGAGAGGTGCCTGCTGAAGCCAGGAACTGACTCCGTCATTCCACAAGCTATTCCTTTGGTTTCTCTGGTGCAGGCTGAAGACAGGCAGTCCTCAGATGAAGCACGACCAATAAACTGTTGCAGTTGCTGGCAGGAGCTGAAGACACAATGTTGCAGAAGTCATCTTAGCTTCTTTTTTGCAGAGTTCCTGGAGCAGTCAGCGGTTGATCTGTCGGTAGAAGATGAAATAAAGGATGCAGAGGATTCCTGCTAGAGTCCTGCAATCCAAATCTGAAGAAACACCCAGAGGAGAGACCCTAAATAGCCTTGAGAGGGGGACTGGTCACGTATTCAGGTAAGCACCTATCGGGAGGGGTCCCTGACGTCACCTGCTAGCACTGGCCACTCAGATGCTCCCAGAGTGCCCCACTACCTTGGAATCCAGGATGGCAAAATCCAGGGACACTCTGGAGAAGCTCCGGGCACAACCCCTGCGTGGTGATGGACAGGGTAGTGGTCACTCCCCTTTCCTTTGTACAGTTTTGTGCCACAGTAGGGACTGGGGGTCTCTGAACTGGTGTAGACTGGATTATGCAAGGAGGGCACCATCTGTGCCCCTCAAAGTATTTCCAGAGGCTCTGGAGCATACCGCTCCTATGCTTGTAACACCTATTTCCAAAGGGAGAGGGTGTAACATCCCTCTCCTAAAGGAAATGCATTGTTCTGCCTTCCTGGGATTAAGCTGCTCAAGCCCTAGGAGAGCAGAAGCCTGTCTGTGAGGTGGCAGCAGCTAGGGCTGCCTGGAAAACCTCCGAAGGCTGGTATTGCAGTACTGGGGGTTCACTGTGGAGCCCTTAGAGTGCCTAGGATTGTGAACCAATACTGGAATCAGTATTGGGGTATAATTCCCAATTAGACACCTTACTTGGCCATATTCAGCATTACCATTGTGAAGACATGCACAGGTACTGACCTATGTACAGTGCACACTTCAAAATGGTAACCTCATTCTCACAAAGTCCGGGGAAATGGTCCTGGATGATGTGGGGGCCCCTCTACTAGTGCAGGGGTGCCCTCACATGCAGGTGCTTTGCACCCAGCCTTCAGGTTTGGAAGACCTGACACATAGGTGACTTATGCATGACCTGGTGCAGTAAAAATAGCTGTGAAATAGTGAATACACTATTTTACACAGGCTGCAATGGCAGTCCTGAAGAAGCCTTTGTATGGGCTCTTTATGGGTGTCAAAAGAAATGCTGTTGCCCTTAAGGATCCCCAATGCTCTGATTACCTGTATACCATGTACTAGGGACTTATAAGGGGGGACTAGTATGCCAATTTGGAGTAAAATACTGAGTCACCAGTATGTAGTGACAAATTTAGAAACAGCGAGAGCATGATCAATGGAGTTCTGATTAGGAGGGCTCCAGTGACAATTTAGAAAACAGTGAAACACACAGACAAGCTGGCCATAAACCATGAGCACTGGGGTCCTGACTAGCAAGATCCCGGTGACACAGTCAAAAACACACTGGCATCAGGCAGAAATTGGGGGTAACATGCCAAAAACAGTGTACTTTTCTACAATGGCAGGAAAACATAGCTTTGTGATTGTTGAACAAATAAAAGCATGGACAACTGTTACACATTCCACCTGTTTAGCTGAGTGAGGTAATCAACTTAGTGTTAGGGATGAATAACTGCCAACTATTACATGTCAGTCAGAAAGACATGGTTAGCCCACAAAAAACATGTACAGAAATGGGATGCACACATATTCAGATACCTACATTACAAATTGATTGGGGACAGGATACTGTCCATTGGCAGAAGCTTAGAACTTTGTAGTCAATCTATGTGAAAATGGATCAACCACTCAGACGCTTGACTCTTGTCAAACTCACTACCCCACAACTCCATCATGTGTGTGCGATATGTAACATATGGCACACCATGGTGTATTCATGACACTGACGTTGTAAACAATGACATTATGGGGGCACTTAGCAAAGCTTTGCACCATACATGAGGGTGCTAATCCTGCTAAGTGAAATTAGGCATTTTGATAACAGTGTAATTGTCATTTTACCAACCTGCCTAAGGCACTAATGCAAGTTAACTTCAAAAATGGCACAGTGGAACAAAGTTGACTGAAAGGCTCTTTTTAAATGTGCCACCTACAGCAGGTATACTGTACACACCTTGCATTCAGCAGGCCTGGTACTACCATCATGTGGCATCAGGTTTTAAAACTGCTGCATTGTGCAAATTCTGACAGATGGTTAGGTAATACTTTCCTCCATCAGTCACATTACCTACAAAAATGGTGACACTGATGTTGCATTAGGAGTCAATTAGTCCTTTTTAAATTTGTGTTATTGTTGTGTCACTCTGCACATACATGACTCAAGGAACACACACCCATGACCTCAAATATGCCTGCGTCATGTTTGTCATCACTTAATAATTACTTAGCACATTTATACAGTTGTAAAGCCCATGATGGAAATTTACATTTTTTGCCTGGGAAACAGGAACACTTGCACCATTGCACATGTGTGTACCATTTTCAGCACTTCAATATGTATAAGCGATACACAAGGTACACAGAAGGGAATGTGCAAATTGTCTGCAACCGGTGCATTATTGACCTCTCATAAATGCAGGTTGGTTGAGACACAAACATGCTGTCCTCACTCTTGTCATGACATGCTGCACTTATGACCTGCTGTCATGCACATGAGGATGTTGCAATGTAAAAGGGGTACTTACTAACAGGTCCCCCAACCTGAATCACCAGGTGATCCAAGAGATCCCCTTCACAGGCAATGAGGTCTTCCCAGCAGTGTTTAAGCTGGTGGTCCTTGTGCTCCACTGAGAACATCCAATGTAGCTGGTAAAGCACTTTTCCCCACCACAGTTTCATGGCCTCCGTTGGGTAGCCCATGATGACCCGCCCACCCATAGTCACCATGTTGGGGAGGTAGTAGCACACTAACCAGATGAATCCTGCCAGATCATCACCACTCATACGATGGGTCTCCCCTGTCCCAACATCTTGCAGTTTCCCTCCACTGCAAAATATTAACCCTAACAATAATGTACTACACTCCACATAACCCCAAATACCTCAACAAACTGAACTACCCCAAGATAGACACCTAATAGTTAGACAATTACAGGACAACAATGTACGAAAAACGCACACATTTTACAAAATTGACTAGACAGAACACAGCACAAAACAAGCAAGATCCACCACACGTCACACCTGCACAAGCAGCACACAACCTCTCTCAATCACAGACTACAGGACTGTAAAGTAAAAGTGAAAGTAAATTCACTTTTCCACTTGTGCAGCAAGGAAGTCATGTTACATCACTGCCTGGGCGAATGAGTCACGTTATCTGGTATGCATTGTTTTTTTGACAGATGACGGCCATGTGTTGAATTTTTCTGTGAAGGCTGACAAGGCCTTTCGACTTAGATTTGACACGCAGCTGCAAGGCTTAATTTTTGGCATATGGGATGTTTGTAGGACTATGGTGTGTGTCTTTTTTGCTGCATGTCGGGCATGCATGGATTTCGTAGGGAAGGCTGAGAAGGCAAAACGATTTAGAACAGACGTGCATGGTGCCAGGCAACAGTTTTGTGATTTGCGATGTATGGAGAAGTACAGTGAGCATCATTTTTTTTTGTCTCATGATGGTCATGGATGGATTTTTGGGGAAAGGTTGACAGTGCACCTAGATTCACATACCTTGTTACAGGAGCTTTGCATCTATGTAGTTCGTATGACATGGCAACATGTGTATGCATGTGCATTTCACTGTGTACTGATTACATATGAATATGTTACCATATGTTTATAGGTGTGTGTGATGCATGGGAGGACTGATTCCTAATGTGCATGTGTATGAAGAATGTTTTCCACATACATGTTTACACATGTGTAGTGAGTGTACAATTGGGATGCTCTTCATATTGTGGGTATACCACATTGTCATGTCAGAATTTAAACAGTATGATTCAAAACACCACATAATATTGCATGGGCTATGTAAAATACAGGTTCTTACATATGATACTCTTGACAAATCTTTAGCAAAGGATGCTGTTGACTAAGGATGGGATAAGATCCGGTAAGCCATGACAATGTGAGTGCACGTAAGTCCACACTCTGGTGTGTTGAAAGGGCCAGACTTAATGATGCAAAGCAACACATGTAATGCATAATTCCCAATGCATGCAAAATGTTGAAGATGGTGCGCTGACATGTCTCATTGTAAGTAGGTGACATGTTTGTGTGTGAAAAGATATGTTTCATGTATGGTAAGTGATGCATGATACAGTGGCGTGTTTAGAGATTTGACACATACCAATTGTCGATTCCAGGAGTGATGTATGTAGCCTATTGTTTCCAGGCTGTGTACTCATACCTTTGCTAACTGTGTTTCCAATGTGGGAATATGTGTACTGGTCATCTCATTTTGCAAGTAATCATGTGACACATACACATTTTGTCATAAATTGTGCACTTTTGTCAATACGCAAATAGACGACACCAAACCTGGCCAACCTAGGTGGAACATGTGGTAAAAAATTTAGGTCTTACGTGTTAACAACATACACTTGGAATGTACAATGACTCAAATTTAGTTTGTATTGCAGATTTGCATACAATCTGTATGGCAGGGCTGCTCTCAGGCAGTGATGGCACCCTAGTCATAAGTGCTCCTCCGGTACTTTGTATGCTCAAACAGGTCAGTTGTTGCATGTATTGACACAGGTTGACTGTGCTCACCTCAGTTCAGTTAACTGTGCACAATCAGAAAGCCCTTGACTCTGTCAAGAGTCAATGTAGCATCCTCTGGTGGTTTGGGGGGCATTTGGTGGTGATTTGCCATCCTCATGATGGATCATGAACACTCCGATGCACAGTCCTCTGCAGACATACACCTGCACATTTGTGATTCCATGGCCAATTATGTTTTGTTACCTTTGGGGTTCATGATGTCAGGCTTGCCCTATCATATGCTAGGGACTGGCAGCTTGTTTGTGTAGGACATGTCTCATCATTTGCCATGGTTTTACATGACTTGGCATAAATAGGTGAGATTATTCCTATGATGATTGGTTAGGTCATTGATAAACTGTGGAACTGGATCATGTCTGTACACCCAGGGTACAGGTAAAGTCATTTGTCACTAGCTTCTGTCACAGTTGTAGTCGTTGTCAGTGTGACTGGAATATGTATTCTCTGTAGATATCTGTCTGGTGTTACAAGGAAACACTGTTGTGTAATACAGTGAGTATTAGTCTATGTGTGTTCCTTCACACACATTGATGACATATCTTGTAATGTATGGTACTAAACTACATTGCTGGTATAATTTCTGCTGATTAGTCTTAGTACCCATCTTTGTCATTAACATTGTCCCTTCATTCATGCACAGTATACTAAGTCAGATTTGGTTCTTTGTAGCTGGACAGAGCCACTTCTGCAGGCAAACTAGTAGTATCTCCACCATTTCAAGGCCTACCTAGATCACTTGACTGCCCCCACACATCACAGAACAGCAGCCACAGCGCTTGTGTAGTGTCTGAGTGACCTCTAAATGTTGGATCTCAAAATGATGAAAGGGAGTCCCTCAGCTGTCCTATCGTATCAGTTTTATAATAATTATTTTTCTTTTTCTTTTTATTAACACTTTGCCAAGAACATATCATATAGATCTGAATGTTCTAGACAGAGAATAGCAGCAAGCTACTAGCACAATCTGTGGCATTGCTGTCATTACCAATCTTTAACTATGGACATGCAAGATTTCCTCTCCGACACCTCCCGGTCTACCTGCAGCTCACAACAGTTCCCATCCAGGATGGACATTGTTTAAAATGAGGGGGCTAGTACATATATTTCCCCTGTAAGTGTTCAAGCTACCCCTGATGTTTACCACTTCCTCCACCACCATGCACCAGTCCAAGTCTCTCTTAAAGTTGCGGACTTCTGGCACAAGAGACGCCCCCCATAGTCTCCCAATGTTTCTTTTGGCTATCTTCAATCAAAGCATCATCCATGACACCAACACCCTCCCAAGACCCGTATCCTTCCAGATGTTTAACAGTCACCATTCGGATGAGCCAACTATTGTGATACCCCACACCTTGTTCATGCTGGCAATCACTGACTTCCACTAGTTCTGTATGGCAGGGCACTCCCATATTATGTGCAAATAAGACAACAACCACCATTTGTTTTGTCTACTTTGGCCTTAACCATGTCTGCCAGTTAGTACCTATGCAGGATCCATAACTGCACCAGGTGAAACTGGGCTCTATTTCCCCCTACCGTAGGGAAGCCAGCACTGCATAACATTTGTCCTCATTAAGACTTCCCACATCCTGCTCCCATCTTCCCGTGAGGTGTGTAAATGGGTGTTGCGTATTATTGACTAGCTTTAGATAAGTTAGGTATATGGCTTTTGTATGCAGGTGTTCTTTCAGCAGTCTACTTTCCAGGGGGGAGGACTCATTAAGGTCTACTCCCCCCACAAACACTGAGCAAAGAGCGTGATGCACCTGAATACAGTGGTAGTATTCGGTTGGAGCCAAGGCATACACTGCCTGTAGAACTAAAAAGGGAACAACCTGAGACATTGACCATAGGTCTCCAACTTTTGATATGCCTATTAGATTCCACTCATCAAACCCAGCCAAATCTCTCAGATTACCAAGAGCCCCAGAATCCCATAGAGGTGTGGCCTATGTAATTTTCCCAGCCCAGCCCAGGACGAAAAGTGTGGTGTGCCAGTGTGTGAGTGTTGTTGCTGTTTGTTCACTAGTGTGCATCATCTTTGGGGTGGCATATAGGGCTCTCAATTACCCCCTCGGTTGCATCAGCTAGCTATCCATACAGTAGGCAGGGTCATCTGGGGATGCGTGCATCCAATAATATATGGTTGTGAATTGTGCTGCCCAGTGATATTTTCTGATATCAAGAAGGGAAAGTTTGCCATCATACCTGCTCCTTGCCAGCTTGGCCAGAGCTATTCTTGCTGTGCCTCCATCCCATACTTGAATTCTGAGTTTGCTATCAATAGCACTATGGTATGATGAGGGTACTGGAAAGCGGCTATTATACAATACATATAGAAAGTGTGGGAGAGATATTGGGGGTCATTCGACCTCGGCGGTAAAAGGCCGCCGCGGTCAAAATACACACACAGCTCCAAAACACGGCCACATTGGTCATTTTGAAACACACACACCTGATACACATACTAACACCACTCCCACACACCCAACACACTATAAAACACACACCCACATCACCCACAAACCCCTACGACCACCATTTATTGACTAAGGCCAGAGAGAGACACCACCAGCTAGTACAGAGCATTCACAGGCACATAACACCATCACTCACACAACATCCACGCACAAAACACCACACACCACCACACTCACCACACTCATCACCACAAACGCCACCCCACACCTCATCCACACCACCCCATGGCACCCCAAAGACACCCCAGGTTTTCAGACGCTGAACTCAGGGTCATGGTGGAGGAAATAGTTCGGGTAGAGCCCCAGCTCTTCGGGGCACAGGTGCAGCACACCACCATTGCCAGGAAGATGGAGCTATGGCAAAGAATAGTGGACAGGGTCAACACTGTGGGACAGCATCCACGAAATCGGGACGACATCAGGAAGCGGTGGAACAACCTACGGGGGAAGGTGAGTTCCATGGTATCCAGACACAACATCGCGGTGCAGAAGACCGGCGGCGGACCCCCACCTCAACCCCCAGAATTCACAACATGGGAGGAACAGGTCTTGGCGATCCTGCATCCTGAGGGCCTCGCAGGAGTAGGCGGAGGAATGGACTCTGGTAAGTTTAATCTCACCTACTTCATCCCCCCCATCCACTGGCATGCCAAATCATACCCCCACCCACGCCCCCACCCCCATCACACATCCTCCTTGCTAATGTCTCACCATCACAACCCACCCATCCCCACACCAAGCCCTGCTTGCGACCACAAACCATGGACACCCCTCACCTAAGCATGCCCACTGCACATACCCATCCCCCCCCAAACCACCGTCACAACAGCCCCCACAAGGGAATGCCAGCACTGGGGTACACGGGCACCCACCCATTGCACGCTATGGCACACACAGAAGCAATAACCATACTCTTATACCCCTGCAGGACCCGAACGCCACGACACCGCCCAGGAGGGTCCAGAAATGTCCATTCCACCCCCAGAAGAGGCCCACAGTGATGACAGCAGCTCTGTCTCCCTGGACCCAGATGACCAGCCCGGCCCATCGAGGACCTCAGGACAGTCAGTTCCCCTCAGACAGCCACAGGCCACAGCAGACCTACCCCCTCTGGGAACACCAGCACAGCACCCACCAAGCGGGCCCATGCCTCTTTCTCCAGGACACGTCAATCAGCGGTGTGTCCACCACTACAGGGCACCCAGGTTAACCCACCACCCCAACAACAACAGGGACCTGGGGGCAGTGTTAGTGGGCACACAGTCCAGGGGACAGAGGCCCAGGGAAACAGGGGAACTGGGAGGGCTGCTGTGCGACAGGGGGGGACAGGCCCAGGGAACCCACTCTCCACGAGGCCCTATCCTCCATCATGGGAGCATACCACCACTCCCAGGAGACGATGGCAACGGTCCTGGCCAGGTTCCAGGAGATCCAGGTACTGCAGAAGGAACAGTATATGGGGTTCAGGGAAGAACTCAGAAATATCAGTTCCGCAATGGGCACCATCGTTGTGGCTCTCAATCTGATTGTCACCACAGTGCGGGACCATGTGGCACCACAACGGGCCACTGTCACTAGCATGGACCAAGAACAGGCTACCACCTCCGCCGACGCTAGTGGACAGGAGGCCCCGACACAAGAACAACAGGCCACCAGAACCCCACCCCCTGCAGAAGGAGAACCACCCCGCAAGCGGTGCCTGAGATCTAGGAAGAAGACAGAGTAGGATGCCAAGACCCCCGCCAGGAAAGGATACCCCCTGATTGTCATCCCACTGTCCCACATTGTCACCCTGTCCAACCTTAAATTGCCCCTGCTCCACCTTCCACAGGCATATGGACAATGCACCTGTGAGACTCAAAATCTGGACTCTGCATGGACATTCCTCCACCATCACCCATCACCGATTTGCAACCATTACCCAAATTTGAGCACTTTAATAAACACACTTATTGCACAAAAATAATCTGGAGTCTGCCTGTATTTTTGAACAAATGTATTACACAGAACCGTGCCAAAATGT
This sequence comes from Pleurodeles waltl, assembly GCF_031143425.1. Taxonomy (NCBI): domain Eukaryota; kingdom Metazoa; phylum Chordata; class Amphibia; order Caudata; family Salamandridae; genus Pleurodeles; species Pleurodeles waltl. Next base: position 194,449,382 of record NC_090448.1, on the reverse strand, counting down.
CCATTTACATTGTGATGACAACATTCCACTGTCACACAGCTGTAGTCCAAGGGGAAACAAAGCAGAGGTCACGGAGTGGGGCCCACATCTCTGAAATTGGAAGGGAAAGACACAACTTAGTGAACATACACTGGGTGGAAACTCAGACAGTAGAGAGGCAGGAGACTTTAAGTAAATGTAAATTCCGGTGTTGATTCTTACCTGTATGTTATTGAAAATACTGCTGTATTACTCTGTCCCTGTTGTCTGTGTCGTCCTCTTCGTCTTCCTCCTCTTCACTCTCCGCAGGCTCCACAGCTGACACAACACCACCATCTGGACCATCCTCCTGCAGGAAAGGCACCTGGCGGCGCAAAGCCAGGTTGTGAAGCATACAGCAGGCCACGATGATATGGCACACCTTCTTTGGTGAGTACATTAGGGATCCACCTGTCATATGGAGGCACCTAAACCTGGCCTTCAGGAGGCCGAAGGTCCTCTCGATCACCCTCCTAGTACGCCCATGGGCCTCATTGTACCATTCCTCTGCCCTTGTCCTGGGATTCCTCACTGGGGTCAGTAGCCATGACAGGTTAGGGTAACCAGAGTCACCAATTAGCCACACACGGTGTCTCTGAAGTAGTACCATCAGGTAAGGGATGCTGTTATTTCGCATGATGTACGCGTCATGCACTGACCTAGGGAACTTGGCATTTACATGGGAGATGTACTGGTCAGCCAAACAGGCCACCTGGACATTCATGGAATGATAACTTTTTCTGTTCCTGTACACCTGTTCACTCGTGCTGGGGGGGACCAAAGCAACATGTGTCCCATCAATTGCACCAATGATGTTGGGAATATGTCCAAGCGCTTAGAAATCACCCTTCACCGTAGCCAAATCGCCCACCTCAGGGAAAACAATGTAGCTCTGCATGTATTTCAACAGGGCAGACAACACTCTGGACAACACCTTGGAAAACATAGGCTGTGACATCCCTGATGAAATGGCCACTGTAGTTTGGAATGACCCACTTGCCAAGAAATGGAGTACTGACAGAACCTGCACTAGAGGGGGAATCCCTGTGGGTTGGCGGATGGGTGACATCAGGTCTGGCTCCAGTTGGGCACACAGTTCCTGTATAGTGGCTCTGTCAAGCCTGTATGTCAGTATGACATGTCTTTCTTCCATTGTCGACAGGTCCACCAGCGGTCTGTACACGGGAAGATTCCTCCATCTCCTCGCAAGTCCCAGCGGACGGTGCCTAGGAAGGACAACATGGAGCACAGAGTCAATCAACCCACAGGTACGTTCCCCCAGCCTGCACAGTACACGATTCTCAATGCATTGAATGGCTTGTATGAGTGTTGATGCAAGGCCTAGGTATGTGTGACGCAGTAGATTTTAAGCCATGTGGGTCCTTGAAATGGCGGCTGCCTGACCTGTGAAGTGCGACAGTGGGATGTGAGGTCAATGCGCTGGCGTGGCACACCGTGGCGGGAGGCGGTCGAAGACCGCGGCGCAAAGCCGCATTGGTTAACATTGAACCCTATGGGTCTCAGGAGCCAATGACGATGTGCGCCGGCGGTCGCGGTCGCAGTACGCGCCGCCGTGGGCGTGACCGCCATTTTCTCTCTGCTTAATCACTCGATACCTGATCATCCACAGGAGAGGACCTATACTGCAAGTGCTGCTGTGACCTCGGTCTGGAAGAGACAATGGCTGCTGTGACTGGGGAAAGGGCCCCTGCCTTCACTTCTGAAGAATTGGAGAAACTCGTGGATGGGGTCCTCCCCCAGTATGCGCTACTCTACGGTCCTCCAGACCAACAGGTATGTACACTGGGACCATGCTTTGTGGCCAATGCCTAGGTTGAGTGGGGTGAATGAACGATGGTGGGGAGGGGAGCGAATGAGGCATGCATCAAACGACAGATGAGAGCATGTGCCACATGGCAAGGGTGGGGATGGGGGGCCACTCACATCAAGCATGCAGAAAATGATTGTTTAATTTTCTCCCCCTGTACATGTCACATAGGTCAGCGCCCATCAGAAAATCGACATTTGACGTGCCATCGCCAAGGACGTCCGGACCCTGGGGGTCCACAACAGACGGGGCACCCACTGCCGCAAGAGGTGGGAGGACATCCGCCGCGGGAGCAGGAAGACCGCGGAGGCTCTGCTGGGGATGGCCTCCCAACGTAGGAGGGGTGGCACTCGTCAATTGACCCCCCTGATGTCCCGGATCCTGGCAGTGGCCTACCCCGATTTGGATGGGCCCGTGAGGACATCACAGCAGACACAAGGGGGTGAGTACAAATACATTCTGCAGACTTTGCGCGCAGTGGAGGTGTCTGGGTGGGGAAGGAGGGCTGTGGCTAACCCTAGGCCAGGGTGATTTCCGTAGGCTAGGCCCCTCCATTAGGCATAGCCCTGTGCCCCCGCCCCCCACCTCTGTAGGTTGCCTAGTACAGCTAATCATGGCCCTGTGTCACCTATGTGTGGATTTGTCGTCCATAGGCTTGTAGGCCATGTCCCACGGATTGAGTAGTGTACCCCAAGTGCGCGGCATAGTGCAGGGGGCTTCTGTGTCTGTCCTCTCCGCCAACTGTGTCGCCAATGCATGCACTCAACATGTCTTTATTTCTCCCCCCCCCTTTTTTTGGTGGTCTTCCTGTTCATGTGTGCATTAGCATCATCAGGCGGAGGAGAAGTGGCATCGGAGCACGAGGGAGCTGCATCTCAAATGGCCATGGAGGGCCATGCAACCGACTCGGAGTTCACCAGTGAGACGGAGGGCGAGGGGAGCTCCACAGCGGGGACACGTGGTGACACCAGCGACACAGACATGTCCTCGGAAGGGAGCTCCCTTGTGGTGGCGGCAACATCCGTGCCCACCGCAACAACAGGTACAGCCGCCACCCAGCGCACCAGCTCCGCCCTCCCAGCAGCCCCTCAGCCTTCGCCCCGTGCCCGCTCACCCAGGAAGGTGGGCATCTCCTTCGCCCCAGGCACCTCAAGCCCTGCCCCAGTTACCCCTGCTGCCCTCAGTGAGGAGGTCATTGACCTCCTGAGGACGCTCATTGTTGTGCAGTCTACCCTTTTGAATGCCATCCAGGGTGTAGAAAGGGAGGTGCACCGGAGTAATGCATACCTGGAAGGCATTCATTCGGGTCAGGCTGCCCATCAGCGATCGTTCAACGCTCTGGCCTCAGCACTGACGGCAGCCATTGTCCCTGTCTCCTGCCTCCCTCCTCCAACTTCCTCAACTCAGTCCCACTCCCCTGTACCTCTGCCTATCCCAGACACACCTACAGACCAGCCTGCACACACCTCAACACCCAAGGGAAGCTCATCCAGACATAAGCACCACACATCACACAAGCATTCACCCAAGCAACAGCCACATGCAGACATGCCAACAGCCACTGCCTCCTCTGTGTCCCCCTCCTCCTCGTCTCCCTCCTCCCTCCTTGTGACGTCTCCACTCACACTTGCATGCACAACATCATCAGCCACTACGTCCATCACCAGCACCCCCACCAGAACACTCCGCACACGTGCAGTCACAACCCCCACTACCATTTACACGTCCCCTGTGTCCTCTCCCACTGTGTCTGTTACCCCCTCTTCCAAACCACACAAACGCAGGCAGCCACCCACCCAACAGCCATCCACCTCACAACAGCCTACAGCACAAGCACCTGCACCCAAAGACACCAGACTTGACTCACCTACAACCACATCCTCTTCCTCCACTCCCATACCCACTACACCTACCCTTCCCACTGCTCCAAAAAAGTTTTTGCTGTCCAAAATTAACCTCTTTCCATCACCTGACCCTCCCCCTCCATCTCATAAGACTCCAACCAGCACCTCAGCCACCACAAAACCTGGACCTACAAGGACAATAGTCCAAGGATTTTGGAGTCCAACACCTTCAAGGCCAGCTACTTCGGCTAGCAGTAAAGATACAGCCAGCCCACCCCCTGGAAAGAAAGCCAAAAAAGCCAGTGCCCAGCACAAGAGTGCAGAGACAGCAGGCTCCAAGGGCACTACCCTGGCACCGTCAGGAAGTGGGGTGCCACCTGGCACACCGACAAAGGGAGGAAAGGGCCACAGAGGAGCAGGGAAGGGTGGCAAGGGCAGCACGCCCAACAAGTCCGGCAGCAGGCGAGCTGCCCAGGAGGGCCCCACCAGCCCCATTCCAGGGGTGAAGGAGGACACCCAAGGGCCCGGGACGGCAGCACAGGAGGGCCCCGCAAGCGAGAAGACAGATGTGCACGAAGGGCACGGCAGCCACATGTCGGGTGGCGAGTGAGATCCATGTCATGGCCAGATCTGGTGCCCTGGAGACACATGTCAAGCACCGCTGAACAGGGCCCTTCAAGACAAGCACCGCTGAACAGGGCACCGCCGTCTCAAGAACCGCTGAACAGGGCCCTTCAAGACAAGCACCGCTGAACAGGGCACCGCCGTCTCAAGAACCGCTGAACAGGGCCCTTCAAGACAAGCACCGCTGAACAGGGCAACGCCGTGTCAAGAACCGCTGAACAGGGCCCTTCAAGACAAGCACCGCTGAACAGGGCACCGCCGTGTCAAGAACCGCTGAACAGGGCCCTTCAAGACAAGCACCGCTGAACAGGGCACCGCCCTGTCAAGAACCGCTGAACAGGGCCCTTCAAGACAAGCACCGCTGAACAGGGCACCGCCGTGTCAAGAACTGCTGAACAGGGCCCTTCAAGACAAGCACCGCTCCGCTGGGCACCGCCGTCTCTGCACCGCTCCGCTGGGCCCTTCAAGTCAAGCACCGCTCCGCTGGGCCCCGCCTTCTCTGCACCGCTCTGCTGGGCCCTTCAAGTCAAGCACCACTGGACAGGGCACCGCCGTCTCAAGAACCGCTGAACAGGGCCCTTCAAGACAAGCACCGCTGGACAGGGCACCGCCGTGTCAAGAACCGCTGAACAGGGCCCTTCAAGACAAGCACCGCTGAACAGGGCACCGCCGTGTCAAGAACCGCTGAACAGGGCCCTTCAAGTCAAGCACCGCTCCGCTGGGCACCGCCGTCTCTGCACCGCTCCGCTGGGCCCTTCAAGTCAAGCACCGCTCCGCTGGGCCCTTCAAGTCAAGCACCGCTCTGCTGGGCCCTTCAAGTCAAGCACCGCTCCGCTGGGTCCTTCAAGTCAAGCACCGCTCCGCTGGGCACCGCCGTCTCTGCACCGCTCCACTGGGCCCTTCAAGTCAAGCACCGCTCTGCTGGGCACTTCAAGTCAAGCACCGCTCCGCTGGGCGCTTCAAGTCAAGCACCGCTCCGCTGGGCACTGCCGTCTCTGCACCACTCCGCTGGGCCCTTCAAGTCAAGCACCGCTCCGCTGGGCCCTTCAAGTCAAGCACCGCTCCGCTGGGCACCGCCGTCTCTGCACCGCTCCGCTGGGCCCTTCAAGTCAAGCACCGCTCCGCTGGGCCCCGCCATCTCTGCATCGCTCCGCTGGGCCCTTCAAGTCAAGCACCGCTGGACAGGGCACTGCAGTCTCATGCACCGCTGGCCCACGGGCAGAAGGGGCAGGGCCAGATCTGTGTCGGGCAGGGCTGCACGAAGCACTCTGGGCACCATGCCTCCTCCAGAACCAGTGGAGTCTGTAATCCACTTGATTGACTGTGGCTTTGCACTCCTCGGGATGGCACAGTGGGCAATCCACCCACTGTAGAGACTTGTGAGACTGTGGCTTTGCACTCCCCAGGATGGCACAGTGGGCAATCCACCCACTGTAGAGACTTGTGAGACTGTGGCTTTGCACTCCCCAGGATGGCACAGTGGGCAATCCACCCACTGTCTGGACTTGTGAGACTGTGGCTTTGCACTCCCCAGGATGGCACAGTGGGCAATCCACCCACTGTCTGGACTTGTGAGACTGTGGCTTTGCACTCCCCAGGATGGCACAGTGGGCAATCCACCCACTGTAGAGACTTGTGAGACTGTGGCTTTGCACTCCTCAGGATGGCACAGTGGGCAATCCACCCACTGTCTGGACTTGTGAGAATGTGGCTTTGCACTCCCCAGGATGGCACAGTGGGCAATCCACCCACTGTCTGGACTTGTGAGACTGGGGCTGTCACTCTGAGTTGTTGCTCTGCATTGATGTGTATGTAGTTGTGGGTGAGGCTGAGGGTGGGTGTGTCGCGTATGTGTGTGCCCGTAATTTTTTGCCTCCCCTGTGTCGTAGGTGCAGTACTCACCGGTGTCTTCTGAGCCGGCGTTCGTGCTCCTGGTAGAGGAGCAGGAAGACAATAGCTGGTAGGATGTGTAGTTCAGGCTCCATGCTGTTCGGATTCCTCGTGGAGTGTGTAGAGGTGAGCGTTTTCCGTTCGTAATGTCTGTTTCCGCCGTGTTTTTATCGGCGTGGCTACCGCCCCGGAAAAGGTGGCGGATTGGTGGGTTGTGATAGGGTGGGCGGTACATTGGCTCCCGCCTGTCTGTTGGCGGTGAGCGCCGCGCTGTTTGTTTGTCCCGCCGTGGCGGTCGGAGTGTTAAAGTGGCGGTCTCTGTTGGCGGTTCCCGCCAGGGTCAGAATTCCGTTTTTTTTACCGCCTGCCTGTTGGCGGGTTGGCCGCCGCTTTAACACCGACCGCCAGGGTTGGAATGACCCCCATAATCTTGAAAAGAACAGTCCTGCCCAGCAATGACAAGGGGAGAGCACTCCCTTGTTCAACGTCTCCTCAAAGGCAGGTCATGAGTGGGAGATGATTACGAGAGTAGAAGCCTGTTGGGTCTTTAGTTGTATAAATGCCCAGGTATTTGAAGCCGTCAGTCACCATCTTGGCTTCACAGTCGCATGGCAGTCTGGGGAGAGCTCCCTTGAGGATATAGATAGAAGATTTGTTGGAGTTAAACGTGTAGCCTGAGCACTAGCCAAATTGAGTCATTATGGGTACTATGAGGTCTAGGATCCTGTTAGGGTCTGCCACATACAGCAGAATATCATCAGCATACAGTGATAATCTGTCTATCCTTTTGTCTGCCCAGCTGAGGCCACGGATTAAGGGTCATGACACACCCAATCTGCCGCGATTCTAGGACCAAGGCAAACAGGAGGGAGAAGAGTGGGCACCCTTGCCTCGTGCCCGGGTGAAGGGAAAATAGTTCAGACCAAGTGCTGGTCACTAGTAAGTGGACCTTGGGGCTGTATATATGTGTTGTTTCCAGCTAATAAAGCAGGGGCTGAAACCCAGCCACTCCAGGACTGCGAACAGGTACTCCCATTTCACGGTGTCAAAGGCCATGAGTGTATAAAGGAATAAGATCAAAGCGCCTTCCTAAATGGTGTCTGTGTGGCCTAGTACCCTGTGTAATCTACGGAGCTTAAGAGCCATATTGCGTTGTGGCATGAAGCCTGAATGGCCTGCGTTTATCAAGTTGTAGACTACAGGGCTCAACCGCAAGGCCAGCACTTTGGCTAATATTTTCACTTTGGAGTTCAGCAAAAAGATAGGCCTATAGGACCTTCTGTCCTCCTTGAGCTTCCCTTCTTTGTGGATGACCACTATGGAAGGTTGTCACTGGTCTAACAGGAGTACTCCCCCATTCTGGTTCTACTGAAATATCTGCATCAGATGTGGGTTAAGCTTAGTGGCTGACAACTTGTAGAGTTCTATTGGTATTCTATTGGACCCTGATGCTTTGCCTGGCTTCATATCCCTGTTGGCTCATACTATTTCCTCCTGAGAAAGTTCTTCTTCTAAGCATTCCCTATCCTGTGTAGGGAGGGTTAGGAGGGGGATATCACCCAGGAGCTCAGCTGCTTCGCTTTTCATGGAGAAACTCCTTGCTGAATAGATTGTAGAAAGTAGTGGGCCAGAGTTTAGGCTATGGCTTCTCTAATACTTCATAAATGTGGTGCTGTGTTGCCTATGGTGCATTTTAGCAGCTTCCTTGGCCAAATCTCGGTATTCCATTTGCTTAAGGGCTAGGATGTGGGCTTCCCTTGACCCCTTCTTGTTGGATAAGCCAGCCTCAAGGGACATTAACTCACATTCAAATAGCCTCCAATTTGGCCTTTTTTTTCTACTTTTTTCCCTCCTGCCAAAAGAGAGAAACCCACCCCCTTGACTACTGTTTTATAGGCTTCCCACAACAAGAGTGCAGCCTCAACTGAAGTGTTGTTTTCCTCAAAATAATGGTCTGTTGCGGCTAACTCCCTTCTCAAATTTGTGAAACTTTAAGTTACCAAGGGCTCAATATAATGTGGATAGTTTCCGGCCTCTTATCCGACCATACACCAGCCACAGGGGAGAATGGTCAGAAACTTCCCTGGCTAAGTTAATAATCTCCCTGATTTTTAATAAATAGAGAGCCGGCATGAGAAAGTGATTACTTCAGGAGAGACTATCATGCACTCCTGAGTAAAAGGTAGAATGCTGGGTCACTGGGTTAAGGGTACGCCATACATCTGCCAGTCCTTGGGCAGTGAGGAAGTCTGTAAATGGTCAACGGAGTCCAGGGGCTTGGGGGGATGTTGGTCCATGCTATCACTCTGCATTGCATTCCCCTCCTATGATCAATTCCCCATATGGAAGACTGTACAGCAGAGGGGTCAGGCCTGTAGTACCGAGCTGTGAAGTCATGGTGGGATATATACTGAAAGTATGTTGAGGAGGTCCCCTTCTCCAGTGCCCGGAGAGCACCACATAGGAACTCTGCTGATCTTGCCATAATTGCTGAATGACCAGGGGCAGCGTTCTTCTCAACAAGATTCCCACTCCTCTAGAGGAGGTGGTATGGCCTGCATGAGCAGCCATTTTATATCCCCAACAGTTCAGGGCATGACACCTATTACCCAGGCAGTGAGTCTCTTGTAGGAGAACTATATCTGGGGAGCCTCGTTTGACATATTACCTTTGGCCAACCCGCTGTATGATTAACAGACCACATCCTGGGGGTGCGAGGCCAACGTTGGGTAGGGTTCAGACTGTGTGAGTGAATGTCCTCTGTGTATCTTGCCTGAACGTAATTGAGAAAAATAATCCAATAACCCCTCTTGAAACATGAATCCTCCTTCCCTAGTGCACTGCGCTGTATAATCCAAACTGCCCGCCTCCCCAACTGCACAGAGCGCCTGTTGCCCAAACTAAACATACTGCAAACTAGGAAGCGTAACTACCATCTTCTGGTCCCCACTCGGCCCCTTACTGGAATGTTTTAACCAAGTTGGTTTCTTATATCCTCAGTCTCTATCTTTCCCCAATCACCGATTTAGGACCATCGAGGGCTACTCCCTGCTGACCCACCAGATGCTGCGGGTGCATCTCCAGTGAAAAAATCTCAATCTCCATGGCCTCTCTCATCTCCCCATAGGTTCCAAGCTCTATCCTGGGGATCAGGGTGATGGCCTCGGCTAGGCAAACTGTTTTTGCCCCAGCAAATCTTAAGGTGGTTGCATTGTCTTGACCCTCCTGCCACCTGCCATCCATGCAACCAATCACACCCAGCTTCTGGGATTGAAAAAAAAGTTAATTTTTTCAGCTGCAACTACTCAAATCTGCTCCAGGAAAATCATTGAATACTTGAGGTTCTGTTCCCTCATAGCTTTCTTCACCTCAAGGAAACTGCGGTGCAGCCTCTGGACCCAAAGAGTCCAGCTCTATGCTCTATGCAATGAAGGAGCAAAGCGAGATGCTTGGAGAATCATTTCCTGGTCTCGGAGGTTGAAGAGTCTTGCTACGGTGGGATGAGTGGGTGTGTCCGGCTTCAGTGGTGTGCCTGGGATGCAGTGAGCTTGCTTAACCTAAATGAAGTTTGAAAGTCCATGTGGTTGCAGCTGTTTCAGGAAGAGATCCTCCACGAACAGGGCCATGGCCGACCCATCGGTCTTTTCAGGTACCCCTATTATCCATACATTATTTCTGAAGGATTAGCGCTCCAAGTCTTCCAATGTATTTCTCACCTGTTCTGCTGTAGCCACACCTCCTTCACTCTGCAGCAAGGACCTAGTGCCTCTTTGTGACGCCTCTGCTCCTTCACCCCACAGCACCGGAACTGATGCCGCACCAGATCCAGAGATGCTGCGATCCCTGACTCCATGCACCAGCGTGTTTCCTCATTTTCACAAAGTACTGTACTTGGGAGTCCATGTGACTCCATGACCGGCTCCATTGGCTTTGGTTTGCTGGAAACCACTCCATCCCAATGCCGCGATATCAACAATTCAAAACATTTGTGTTTCTACGCGCTATAATGGAGATTAATCTTTAAAAAGGTATAACTTTTCTTGTGTATGTTGGAGTTTTGTTCATTCTCAGGATTTGGCCAGTGTAGCTCTTGGGGAGGAGTTGGTTCCAGCTGGGATGACCCTTGTCTCACTAGGGGACAGGTCAAGACAACTCTTGTGCCTGAGAACACTAAAAAGTACAGTTAGTGAGTGACCATCAATGGACAGCTGGTGGAGGCTCTGAGAGACACAGGAGCCATTGTGATTACTGTGAGAAGTCATCTGGTGTCTGAAGAGCAGATAGATCCCCATGTACTTCATCAAGTACTTGCGGTAGACAACTCAGAGCACCTGTGCAGAGTGGCACAGGTTCCCTTTGAATGGGGGTTGGGGTCTCAGGTACCTTGAGAGTAACTGTGACTCCAACCATGTTTGTAGATTGTCTGCTTGGCAATGACCTGGGGGATTCACCTTGGAAGGAGGTGGAACACTGTCTCACCTGGGTGGGTGTGTGTCCACCCAGTTGATGGCAGCCCGTCAGGGTGATCAGGAGACCCTGGAGCCTGAAAGAGTGGCCCAGGTGTCTACCAGAAGGAGGAAGGGCATAGGGCACGGGAAGCCCACTCCATAAGTTCCCACAATCTAGGAGGAGGCTGAACCTGAGGAGGATGCCCGGAGCCTACAGGGGGACAGGTGGCTGAACTGGGTGAGGTCCCTGAGCTGACTCAGTGGCAGCAAGAAGGGGTACCCACCAGGGAAGCAGTCTGTGAAGCACAGAAGGTATGCCCTAATGTGGTGGCTGCAGACCAGGCATCTGGAAACAAGTCTGGTTCACATCTGATGTATTGGGAAGATGGCCTCCTATATGGCGAACCTAAGGTTGCTGAGCCTGGGTCAGCCCGTGTGCTGGTGGTACCCCAGTGTTTCAGAGCTTTCCTTCTGAGTCTGGCTCACGATGTGCCTTTAGCTGGACATTTGGGGCCGCACAAGATCTTTGAACGGCTTGTCACCACTTTTACTGGCCCCAAATGCACAGGCACTCTGATGCACACTGTAGGTCTTGCCAAACTTGTCCGTCAAGTGACAAGTGTGGGGGTAAATGTAAGGCTCCCCTCCAACCATTTCCTGTAGTCAGCATTCTCTTTGAACGGGTTGGTATTGACATTGTGGTGTCTCTGGATACCAAGACAGCCCTGGGCAACAGGTTTATCCTGGTCTTGGTGGACCATGCCATCAGGTACCCAGAAGCCCCTGTGGTAGGACGTGCATTGATGGGGGGGTTTACCCACAAGGGGTTCCTCAAGCAGTGGGTATCTGATAGGGATATCAACTTCATATCCACATATATGAAGTCTCTGTGGAAGGAGTGTGGGGTGACCTACAAGATCATCACTCCTTACCACCCCCAATGAAATGGTCTCATTGATAGAATCAACCACACCATTAAGTGGAGATGATCATGGCCCTGTCAGAGGCCTTGAGGCGTAAGTGGGACATCCTCTTGCCATGCTTTCCGTTCGCCTACAGAGAGGTGCCACAAAATGGTCTTGAATTTAGACCTTTTGAGTTACTGTATGGCCACCCTATGAGGGGACTTTGAATCTGTTTAGGGAAGTCTTGGAGAAAGCCTCCAGTAAGCCCCGCCAGGATGTATTCAGTGATATGCTGGCTTTTAAGAACCAGACTTCCCACATCAGGAAGCTCTCACAAGAGAACCCGGAAGCAAGTCAGGAAGATATGAAGCAGTGGTACAACCAGAATGCCACTCTGGTTGAGTTTCATTCTTGACAGAAAGTGTGAGTGATGGCCCCAGTGGAGCCTCATGCTCTCCAAGAAAAGTGAACTGGACTTTTTGAGGTGGTGGAGGGTGAGAGTGATGTCACCTACCTTGTGAACTTTCAGACTCATAGGAACCCTTTGAGGCTCCTACATGTGAACCACCTCAAACCTCAATTTGAGAGGACAGAGGTGACAATGCTCCTAGCAACATATAATGGGGTGGAGGAAGAGATTGAGCCTCTTCCTGACCTCCCCTCTGCTAAGGAGAAAGATGGGGTCTGTGGAGGGTGTGAACCTCTCCCCCTCACTGACCACAGAGCAACAGAGGGACTGTTGCCAGGTGTTGGGACAGTTGGCCTTGTTCCCCTTGATCCCAGGGGTCCCTCATTGGTGTACACATAGGTGGTCATTCTGACCTCGGCGGTAAAAGGCGCCTACCGCCGGTCAGAAATCCTCCATAATTCCGCCGCGGTAACCCGCCACGGTCATTCTGACCCGCAGCAGCCAAACCTCCGAAAATCCGACAGCCACAACAGACCGCCAGACCAGCGGTCGGCGGAAAAGTGGAGGTGACCAAACCTCCACCGTCACGCCAACAGAAATACGCCCATGCCATTACGACCCACGAATCCACGCGGCGGTCTTTCAAACGCGGTTTTCCATTGGCGGTACACACCGCCGCGGTCAGAATACACACAAACGAACAAAACTCAGCCACATTGGCCGATTTGAATTCCACACACCTGATACACATACACACACCACTCCCACACACACAATACAATATAAAACACACACCCACATCACCCACAAACCCCTTCGACCAAAATCCAAAAAGAAGCACTGAGAGACACAGCAGCGATCACAGAACACAATCACACAGAGGCACACTACACCATCACCCACACAATATCCACACACAAAACAACACACACCACCACACTCAACACACTTAACTACACATACTCCACCCCACACATCATACACACCACTCCATGGCACCCCAAAGACACCCCCGCTTCTCAGACGAAGAACTCAGGGTCATGGTGGAGGAAATCGTTCGGGTAGAGCCCCAGCTCTTCGGCACACAGATCCAATACACCAGCATTGCCCGGAGGACGGAGCTATGGCAGAGGATTGTCGACAGGGTCAACGCTGTGGGACAGCACCCCAGAAATCGGGAAGACATCAGGAAGCGATGGAACGACCTATGGGGGAAGGTGCGTTCCATGGTATCCAGGCACAACATCGCCGTGCAGAAGACTGGCGGAGGACCCCCACCTCAGCCCCCACAATTTACAACATGGGAGGAGGAAGTCTTGAACATCCTGCATCCTGACGGCCTCGCAGGAGTCGGCGGAGGAATGGATTCTGGTAAGTTGAAGCTTCACTACTGCTTCCCCCCCACCTGCATGCCAAATCATACCCCAACCCTCACCCCCATCCTCGAACCCCACCCTCACCCCCACCCCCATCCTCACCCCCACCCTCACCCCCACCACCATCCTCACCCCCACCACCATCCTCACCCCCACCACCATCCTCACCCCCACCCCCAGCACACCTATTCCCTGCCAATGTCTCACCATCACAACCCACACATCCCAAAACCTAGGCCTGCATGCGTCCACTAAGCATGGACACCCATCACCAAAGCATGCCCAATGCATATACACATCCCCCCCACAAGCCACCCTCACCAAAGCCCCCACACACGAATGCCAGCACTTGGGGACACGGGAACCCACAGATACACCCATATGGCACACATTGAAATTATAACCATACCTCTATACCCCTGCAGGACCCGACCGCCAACACACCGCCACGGAGGGCCCAGAATTCTCCACACCCCCCACCCAAGAGGCCGTCAGCGATGACAGCAGCTCTGTCGACCTGGACACTGATGACCAGCCCGGACCATCGGGGACCTCTGGACAGTCGGTTCCCCTCACACAGGCACAGGCCACTACAGACCCAAACCCCTCTGGGAACACCAGCACAGCTCCCACCCAGCGGGCCCATGCCTCTGTCTTCAGGGCGCGTCAATCTGCGGTGTGTCTACCACTACAGGGCACCCAGGATAACCCACCACCCCAACAACAACAGGGACCTGGGGGCAGTGGTAGTGGGCACACCGGCCAGGGGGCAGAGGCCCATGGAAACAGGGCAACTCGGAGGGCAGCTGTTCGACGGGGGGGGACGGGCCCAGGGAACCCACTCTCCACGAGGCCCTCACCACCATCATGGGAGCATACAACCGCTCCCAGGAGACGATGGCGACGGTACTGGCCAGGTTCCAGGAGATCCAGGTACTGCAGGAGGAACACTATCGGGGGTACAGGGAGGACATCAGAGCCCTCACCTCCACCCTGGTTACCATGGTAGGGCTGCTGCAGGAACTCATCAACACCAGGACGGACACTCAACAACAACAAAGGGCCCCTGCCACTAGCCTGGACCAAGAACAGCCAACCACCTCCGACGGCGCTAGTGGACAGGAGGCCCCCGCACAACAGCAGCCCACCAGACCCCCACCTCCTGCAGGAGAAGAACCACCCCGCAAGAGGGCCCTGAGATCTCGCAAGAAGACAGAGTAGGATGTCAAGACCCCCGACAGCAAAGGATACCACCTGATGTCATCCCACTGTCCCACATTGTCACCCTGTCCATCCTTGAACTGCCCATGCTCCATCTCTCCACAGGCCTATGGACAATGCACCTGTGTGACTGTTACTCTGGACTCTGCCATGGACATTCCTTCACCATAGCCCCCACCCACTTGAAACCACCGATCCCATTTTGAGCACTGAAATAAACACCTATTTTGCACAAAACTTTCTGGAGTCTGGCTGTGAATTCAAAATATTGTAATTGACATGACAGTGCAAATATGTCCTTGTACATAGTGAAGTCAACAAACAGTTGCCACAAAGCTGTAGTCCATGGGGAAACGAAGCACAGGACTCGTAGTGGGGACCCCAGATCTGAAATAGGGAGGGAAAAGCCACAACTCAGTCATCATACACTGGGGCAAATAGACAGGCAGCAGAGATGCAGGAGAGTATTTTACATTTACAAAATTATGTTTGAATTGTTACCTGTGTCCTATTGGAAGTACTGTGCAATGATTCTGTCCCTGTTGTCTGTTTCATCCCCGTCGTCTTCCTCCTCTTCACTCTCCACAGGTTCCACAGCGGCCACAACACCACCATCTGGACCATCCTCCTGCAGGAAAGGCACCTGGCGGCGCAAAGCCAGGTTGTGAAGCATGCAGCAGGCCACGATGATGTGACACACCTTCTTAGGTGAGTACATTAGGGATCCACCTGTCATATGCAGGCACCAAAACCTGGCCTTTAGGAGGCCGAAGGTGCGTTCGATCACCCTCCTAGTACGCCCATGGGCCTCATTGTACCGTTCCTCTGCCCTGGTCCGGGGATTCCTTACTGGGGTCAGTAGCCACGACAAGTTGGGGTACCCAGAGTCCCCCAATAGCCATACACGGTGTCTCTCTAGCTGTTCCATCACGTAAGGGATGCTGCTATTCCTTAGGATGTAGGCGTCATGCACTGACCCAGGGAATTTGGCATTTACATGCGAGATGTACTGGTCAGCCAAACACACCACCTGGATGTTCATGGAATGGTAACTTTTTCTGTTCCTGTACACCTGCTCCCTGTCTCTTGGGGAAACCAAAGCCACATGGGTCCCATCAATGGCACCAATGACGTTGGGAATATGTCCAAGGGCATAGAAATCACCCTTCACTGCAGCCAATTCGCCCACCTCAGGGAAAAGGATGTAGCTCCTCATGTATTTCATCAGGGCCGACAACACTCTGGATAACACCTTCGAAAACATGGGCTGAGACATCCCAGAAGCAATTCCCACTGTTGTCTGAAATGACCCACTTGCCAAGAAATGGAGTACTGACAGGACCTGCACCAGAGGGGGAATCCCTGTGGGTTGGCGGATGGGGGACATCAGGTCGGGCTCCAGCTGGGCACACAGTTCATGTATAGTGGCACGGTCAAGCCGGTAGGTCAGGATAATGTGGCGTGCTTCCATTGTCGACAGGTCCACCAGCGGCCTGTACACGGGAGGATTCATCCGTCTCCTCGCCAAACCCAGCGGACGGTGCCTAGGAAGGACAACATGGAGCACACAGTCAAGCAACCCACAGGTACGTACTCACAGCTTGCACAGTAAACGATTCTCTATGCAGTGAATGGCGTGTCTGAGTGGCTATGCAAGGCCTAGGCCTGTGTGTCGCAGTCAAAATTAAGCCATGTGGACCCTCGAAATGGCGGCTGCCTGACCTGTGAGGTGTGACAATGGGATGTGAGGTCAATGCGCTGGCGTGGCACACCGCGGCGGTCGGCGGTCGAAGACCGCGGCGCGAAGCCGCATTGGTTAACATTGAAGCCTATGGGTTTCAGGAGCCAATGGCGAAGGGCACCGGCGGTGGCGGTACGCACCGCCGTGGTACGCACCGCCGCGGCCGTGACCGCCATTTTCTATCTACTTATTCACTCGCAACTTGAACTTTCACAGGAGAGGACCTATACTGCAAGTGTTGCTGTGACCTCGGTCTGGAAGGGACAATGGCTGCTGCGCCTGGGGAAAGGGCCCCTGCCTTCACTGGAGAAGAGTTGGAGAAACTTGTGGATGGGGTCCTCCCCCAGTATGTGCTACTCTACGGTCCTCCAGACCAACAAGTGAGTTTAATTCAATATGGATTTGGGGCCACTGGCTGGCTTGGGGGCCTGGCGGGGGGCCTGGCGGGGATGGGGGGCATGTTGGGCCTGGCAGGGATGGGGGGCATGTTGGGCCTGGCGGGGGGGCCTGGCGGGGGGCCTGGCGGGGGGCCTGGCGGGGATGGGGGGCATGTTGGGCCTGGCGGGGGGCCTGGCGGGGATGGGGGGCATGTTGGGCCTGGCGGGGGGCTTGGCGGGGGGCCTGGCAGGGGGCCTGGCGGGGATGGGGGGCGTTGGGCCACTGGCAACGAAAATGCAGACAAACTTGAACGTGGTATTTCTCCCTCCCTGTACGTGTCACATAGGTCCGCGCCCATGAGAAGATCGGGATTTGGCGTGCCATCGGCAAGGAAGTCCGGACCCTGGGGGTCCACCATCGACGGGGCACCCACTGCCGCAAGAGGTGGGAGGACATCCGCCGCGGGACCAAGAAGACCGCCGAGTCTCTGCTGGGGATGGCCTCCCAACGTAGGCGGGGTGCCTGCCGTCAACTGACCCCCCTGATGTTCCGGATCCTGGCGGTGGCCTACCCTGATTTGGATGGGCGCGTGAGGGCAGCACAGCAGACACAAGGGGGTGAGTACAAGCATAGTCTACTCTGTTGTCGCGCAGTGGAGGTGTCTGGGTGGGGGAGGAGGGCTGTGGGTCCCCCTAGGCCAGGGCGATATCTGTAGGCTGGGCACCCCCGTAAGCCCCTGTGTCCCCAGCCACCACCCTCAGTAGTGTGCCAGTACAGCCATCCCTGGGCTGTGTCATCCATGGGTGCAGTTGTCAACTCTAGGCGTGTAGGGCATGTTCCACGGAATGCGTAGGGGACCCCAAGTGCGCAACTTAGTGCAGGGGGCATCTGTGTCTGTCATGTCCGCTAACTGTACCGGTGATCCATGTACTCAAAATCTCTTTATTTCTCTCTCCCCCCCCCTTTTTGTTTGTCTTTCTGTGCTTGTGTGCATCAGCATCATCAGGCGGAGGAGAAGTGGCATCGGGGCAGGAGGGAGCTGCATCTCACATGGTGCCACAGAGTCTGACTGGACCAGTGAGACGGAGGGCGAGGGGAGCTCCACAACGGGGACGAATGGACCCTGCAGCGACACGGACACGTCCTCGGAAGGGAGCTCCCTTGCGGGGGTGGCACCATCCGTGCCCCCCGCCATTACAGGTACAGCGGCCACCCAGCGCACCATCTCCGCCCTCCCAGCAGCCCCTCAGCGTTCGCCCCGTGCCCGCTCTGCCAGGAAGCCGGGCATCTCCTTCGCCCCAGGCACCTCAGGCCCTGCCCCTGTTACCCCCGCTGCCCTCAGTGAGGAGGTCATTGACCTCCTCCGAACGCTCATTGTTGGGCAGACTACCCTTTTGAATGCCATCCAGGGGGTGGAGAGGGAGGTTCATCGCAGCAATGCGTACCTGGAGGGCATTCATTCGGGTCAGGCTGCCCATCAGCGATCGTTCCAGGCTCTGGCCTCAGCACTGACGGCAGCCATTGTCCCTGTCTCCTGCCTCCCTCTACTAACTCCCTCCTCCCAGTCTCCTGTTCCTCTGCCTGTCCCACCCACACCATCAGACCAGCCTGCACACACCTCAACACCCAAGAGCAGCTCATCCAAACATAAGCAACACAGATCACGCAGACATTCACACAAGCAACATTCCGATGCAGACATGCCAACAGTCACTACCACCTCTGTGACCCCCACCTCCTCGTCTCCCTCCTCCCTCCCTGTGACGTCTACACTCACACCTTCATTCACCTCACCATCAGCCAGTGTTTCCATCACCAGCACACCCTCCAGTACAGTCCGCACACGTGCAGTCACCACCCCCACTGACATTTACACGTCCCCTGTGTCCTCTCCCACTGTGTCTGTCACCCCCTCTTCCACACCACACAAACGCAGCCACCCACCCACCCAACAGCCATCCACCTCACGACAGCCTCCCGCTCCTGCACCTGCACCCAAAGACAGCAAACTTGTCTCGCCTACAACCACATCCTCTCCCTCCACTCCCATACCCACTGTACCTACCACTATCCATTGTCCCAGGAAAATCTATCTCTCTACTGCTACCTTCTTTCCTGACCCTGAGCCACCCCCTCCTTCTCGTCGGGGTAAGAAGAGCACCTCAGCCACCACCAGCCCTGCAGCCCCCTTGACAAGGGTGCAGGGGTATTGGAGCCCAGCAGCCCGCAGGTCTGGATCTTCGCCCAGCAGCAAGGGGACAGCCAGCCCACCCCCTGGGAAGAGGAGCAGAAGGCGGAAGGGCCGCCGCAGGAGCCCGGGTTCTATATCCCCCCAGGACACTAGCCAGCCACCGTCAACAGCCACAGCTCCAAAGGGAGGAAAGGGCCACAGACTCCCGACTAAGGAGGGCAAGGGCAGCAAGGCGGAGAAGTCAGGCAGCAGGCCTGCTGCCCATGGAGGACCCGTCACAGCTGCCCAGGAGGAGCCCGCAACTCCCATAGCCGCTGCCCAGGGAGGAACCGTCACAGCTGCCCAGGGAGAGCCCACCACCCCCATAGCCGCTGCCCAGGGAGGACCCAGCCCAGCTGGCCAGGAGGGCCCCACCACCCACAGCCCAGGTGGGCATTGAAGGAGCACCATCCCCGCTGCCCAGGAGGGCACCACCAGGCAAAGAGCAGTTGGCCATAGAATGGCCGCCGTCTCCAGCACCGCTCCGCTGGGGACCGCCGTCTCAAGAACCGCTGAACTGGGCCCTTCAAGGCAAGAACCGCTGAACTGGGCCCTTCCAGGCAAGAACCGCTGAACTGGGCCCCGCCGTCTCCAGCACCGCTCCGCTGGGGACCGCCGTCTCAAGAACCGCTGAACTGGGCCCTTCAAGGCAAGAACCGCTGAACTGGGCCCCGCCGTCTCCAGCACCGCTCCGCTGGGGACCGCCGTCTCAAGAACCGCTGAACTGGGCCCTTCAAGGCAAGAACCGCTGAACTGGGCCCTTCAAGGCAAGAACCGCTGAACTGGGCCCTTCAAGGCAAGAACCGCTGAACTGGGCCCCGCCGTCTCCAGCACCGCTCCGCTGGGGACCGCCGTCTCAAGAACCGCTGAACTGGGCCCTTCCAGGCAAGAACCGCTGGCCCTTTGGCAGACGTGGCAGGGCAGGATCTGTCTCGGGCAGGGCTGCAGGATGTCCTCTGGCCAACATGCCTCCTCCAGTGGCAGTGGAGTCTGTTATGGACTGTTTGGACTGTGGCTTTGCACTCCCCAGGATGGCCCAGTGGGCAGGCCACCCACTGTATGGACTGTATGGACTGTGGCTTTCCTCTCCCCAGGATGGCCCAGTGGGCAGGCCAACCACTGTATGGACTGTATGGACTGTGGCTTTGCACTCCCCAGGATGGCCCAGTGGGCAGGCCACCCACTGTATGGACTGTATGGACTGTGGCTTTGCTCTCCCCAGGATGGGCCAGTGGGCAGGCCACCCACTGTATGGACTGTATGGACTGTGGCTTTGCTCTCCCCAGGATGGCCCAGTGGGCAGGCCACCCACTGTATGGACTGTATGGACTGTATGGATTGTGGCTTTGCTCTCCCCAGGATGGCCCAGTGGGCAGGCCACCCACTGTATGGACTGTATGGACTGTGGCTTTGCTCTCCCCAGGATGGCC